>NC_079290.1:78068216-78384429 GCF_023638135.1 Falco biarmicus
TCAGGGTGTACTCTGGCAAACTGGACATAGGTAAGTCCATAAGCCTTGACGGGATGTGCTCAGAATTGCTGAAGAAGCTAGCAGGTGTCATTGCAATGCCACTCTCAATAATCTTTGATCAATCATGGCAGCAGGGAAAAGTACCTGAAGACTGGAGGAAAGCAAATGTCACTCTGTCTTCAGGAAGGAGGACCCTGGGAATTACAGGCTGCTGAGCCTCATTTTTATCCCTGGGAAGGTGATGGAGCGGTTATTTCTGGAAACTATTTCCAGGCACATTAAATAAAGGAAAATCATCAGAAGTAGTCAGCATGGCTTCACCAAGGGAAAGTCATGCTTGACCAGCTTGATAATCTTCTGAAACAAAGTGAGTGGACTTCTAGGTGAGGGGAAAACCATGGATATTTTCTACCTGGTATTTAGTAGTGCCTTTGGCACTGTCTCCCATGACATCCTTATAGACAACTGTTGATGTATGGGCTGGGTAAGAAGACGGTGAGGTGGATTGAAAACTGGCCGAATGATTTGGCTCAGAGGGTTTCCATCCTTGGAGATATTCAGAAGCTGTCTGGACATGTTCCTGGGCAGCTGGAACCAGGTGGCCCTGCTTAAGCAGGGCATTGGACTAGATTACACCCAGAGGTCCCTTCCAACCTCAATCATTCTGTGATTCTGTAATACTTGTGCATATCAGAACTGGAAGTTTTATTCTGAGGCTCACTGAAAGGTCAAAAGAGATAAATATTGATGAAGCAGAGAGTCTGAAAGGGCCACAGAACAATCATGTCAACTCAAAATCATAGGGAAATCAGAGCTGATGGCAGGATTCCAGAAATAAGATTATGATGATCTCCAAGACTTGCTCTTTTCTATGACCAACTTGGAGTCCTCCCTACTATTTGTTGTCTAATGCAGAAGCTGAGCAATAAGTCTGCCATTGTAAACCTGCTTTTCTCAGTTCTTAACTTTGACCTTCTGGTGTTTAAAAGTTGTAGACATAATGGTTTACATGAGGTAACAACAAAAAAAAATTGGGCTGGGTATAGTTTTATGCATGAAATTGGAAATCCACAAGCTCTGTAGACTAGTGGAGAATTTTGCATGAGTGTGTTTAAAACCCCCTTCTCCCAGCCCACAAAGCCAAAATCCCAAATCCCACACCTTAACAATTACCTCTATTATTTTCCATAAACTATCTAGCATATATAAAATTGGGACAGAAGCCAATGGCAATACATTATCTTTCAGTAGCGTCACTCTTAACTGCAAGAAGAACACAGGATTTTTATACTTGGAAATCATATGTCATTTGAATTCATTTTTGCAATAGTCTGAATAGTTGAACCCCTTAAAAGTTGCATTACATAAAATAATTGCTGGCACTCAGGCACCGAAACTTCAGGATTGTACTGCAAGCAAAGAGTACTTTGGCTGCACACAAATGGTAAGTCTTCAATACACCCAGGAGAGCCATGTAATCTGTAAGTACAAAGAGATTTTTCAGAAAAAGACTTTCAGTGTCAAACTGTCAATTTATCAGATGTATTATAAAGTAGCAGGACAGAGTAATTATTTTATGTTTTTGGCTGTAATTATTTACACAAGACATTTCCAGATGGTATGATCTCAGGTGTTCCAGTCTGTGGACAAGTGTTCTGTGGAGCACTGCCAGCTGCTTTGCAGGGCTGCTCCTTTACGTGAGGAAAACGTTTGTCAAACTACAAATGTGTCACTTTCTGCTACTGAAATTATATTTTGGACATATCTGTGCAAGCATGTGCACTTCTTTGTCTGACACCCTTTTTTATGACCACAAAAATTGAGAGAACACAAGTTGAGAAACTTGCAGGTTATTGGAATTCTAAACACAACAAGAGTATCAGAGTGGACTTGATGGGAATGAGTTTTAAAGAATTTTTAGGCAGTAAACTGAATGAGGATATGGATGTCTTAGAAATCATTAGATTTTCCTTGTGGTGAACACTTGCATCTGGTTACAAGTGTCTGAACAGATGCACAGAAATGTGCTTTGGAATGGACTGTCTGTCTTTATTTTTGAATGGATATGCAAAAAATCCAGTGCTTTTCACCTGGTTTAAAATAACAGCAAGATGAAGGCAAAATAGGTCAAAAGTAGAGTATAAATCCAGTTGTCCTTGTAGGTTTTAACTGATATACATTGAAAACATAATTTCCTTAATCTTCACTGCTGCAGTCTGAGTTAGTGTAGAAAAATGTTTCCTCTGTTTTTATATACTGCCTCAAGAGTAACTAATCCAAGGATAGTTTTGGAGCTCATTGCAATGACATGAATGAACCACAGGACAACTTTTTCAGGTTTAGCAGAAACATGAAAGAGCTATGGACAGTAGGTATTGCCAGCAGCTGTGCTTGACTGGATGGCTAGGAATGATGGACAGATTTATTATAGGTAATTTCACAAAGGTCTCTGTGGTTCCAACAGCAGTGTGAATATATTGGTTGTAGGTGCTGTATTTCAGAGGCATAAAGTCAAAGAAGAAAGGCTGTGCACCCAGAATGGATTAGGGCACCATAATGTCATACGCACAGTGACTGTCATTCACAAACAAGCTGGGGATATGTCTTACTAATGGACTTACTTAGATATGAGTGAAACAGTACTGCAGGCAACGTATGAACCACAGCTGACCATGTTGTTAGTTTCACTGATCTTTAGAGCTGAAGGAACACCAGGAACTGGCTGGTATATGTTTGGAGAAGTGATGTGCAAGTTTAATGCCATTAGAGATGAAATGGGTAGAAACTTTTGGGATGCTGCCTTTGGGAAAACCCCTTCTCAGGCATTTGTTTATTGGATTAACTGAGATAGTAAACTGTAGTCTTAAAGTAATAGACAGCACTGCTTTTTAAACTCTTTATGGATTGCAGTGCCACTATGTTTATGTTTTTTTAAAACATCACATTTTACTGGTTGGTATTTTTACTAGCCAAGAGCTGATGTTGATGTCCAAAAGTGTAATTCTTAGCCATTAAAAAGACACTAGTTTTTTGAAGTTGCCAATAGCAAGGAAATAATTTTTTTCCATGTCAAGAGCCCTGGAAAATCTACACCACAGGAGCATATGTACTGGATCAAACCAAATCATGTGTACTTATATACTATCTCTGATAAATGACTAGGAGATTATAAATAAGCTGAGTGGGTAGCTACTAAGAGTGAAAAAAGCAGGGTGGGCATCTACAATACATATTCCTAATTCTTGTTCACTTTTGACTGTTTTTTCTCAGGGAATTCCAGATCCACCTGTGGCTTCTCCATACTTAGCGGATTTCCTTGTGAATGCATCCAGTCTCTTCCTGAACTTGTGTAATTTTGTAATATGCACTATATCCTTGGCAAGGAGTTCCACAACTTGATTCCAATCCCACTGGGGCTATGAAGATGGATGCCTACCATCTTCAGGGGTGTCCATTTCACTGAAAGCCTGAAAAAGACACTAGTTCAGTGGAAGAACACTCAGTTAACCCTCTGAATGGTGTTGATGTACATTTTATATCCAGTATTATGCCTACCTAACACAGTTAAGCATCTTCATTGATAGCTCTGGATTGGTTAATGTGGAATAGGAAGCAAGATAGTAGAAACAACACAATACAGGGGATATATCAATTAATCCTGCTGGAATGTAGGACATGTCAGCCTGTGCAAATCAGTGTGATGGTTATGATGATAAGAAGTCATTGGTACTGGTAGTTCAGTTATGGGTACTTGACCCTGCTTTGTAGGAACACCCTGTTTTGTTGTCCATTCTTTTGCTTAATGGAGATGATTCATGTCACTGGCTGAAGGCAGATTTGCACTGATTATGGAGAAGGAATGGCGGGCCTGAACTGGTACCTTAAACAGACTTCCTGTGGCATCACCTAACTTGCTTTTCTTCTTGTACTTAACAGTTCAGAAGGCATGAAAAGGACAAACAAGTCTCTCCCTTTTATATTTGTGTAGAAGTAAATTCAGGTAACTCATTCTCTTAGGTATTTGTCACCCTCATCCCTTATTTTTAAATGAGGAAAAATATGGCTGCTATCAAACAAATAATGAGGAGGATTCCTCTGCTTTGGATTTCTTTGCTTGCTGCAGAGACAGCAGCGTATTGTACAGTTAAAATCATAGCTGAGGCTGTTCTTGGTTATGGATAGTGCAGGTGGTAGTAAGTATTTGAGGGACAAAGCCCAAATGCAAACTCATTAGGAAAGTATGCTTTTTCTATTGTCCTGTTACAGTCAGAGGGTTCACCTTGGGTTTTGTTGGTTTTTGTTAGTAGTCTCTAGTTTGCTGAAACAGATGGTATTTTATTGTGGCTATAAAATCAGAATTTAAAGTTGAAATATCCTGGGATGATTTATTTTATTTTTTTTTTTTTTGCTTGTAAGTAAATGGGTCGTGATTATGTCTGAAAATACACAAGTTGTAAATGTGTAAATGTGTCTGAAGCTTTTCTTTGTGACAAAAGCAGACTGTTTTTTCAAATGGAGATGAACAGGTAAGTACTACATTTATAATACTAAAAAAGGCTCTTTAAACAGTTCTGTGTCATTCAACAAGAGCACTTGCATGAGGGTGTTATTTTAGGAAAAATGTCTTAAGACCATGCTGAAATAAACAATGAAACTGTATATTTAGGATTGCTGTAGGAATTCACATTCAGCCCTGGAACTCACTTTTCTGTAGACTTGAAGAAACTTTATTATGGTCTCTGTCTTCTAATGAAGCTGTTGTGAATGCATGTGTGTGGTGTCTTTTCTTAATTCAGTAGAAATTCCAATTTGTCATAAGGCTTTTCCATTTTCATGAAGAGTCAAGGAAGTACAATCATGTTAGTATGAATGCAGTGGAACTTAACAGTGTATTGTAGGATGATATAACATGAACCCTCAGAAACCTCAAAGCTGTTTTTGTGCCTATGCTAATGTAACAAATAATAATAAAAAAATAATATAATCATAGAATCATGGAATGGTTTGGGTTGGAAGGGACCTTAAAGATCCCCTATTTCCAAACTCCTTGCCATGGGTAGGGACATATTCCACTGGACAAGCTTGCTCAAAGCCACATCCAGCCTCGCCTCTGCTGATATTTCAGCATGTCTCCTCTTTGGGGATCTCAAAGTACCAGACCTGTAACACATTTGTGGCAGAAAGTTGTTATGTTCCCGAATGGGTATTTTCTGGTTTGCTTAGTTAACCCCACAGCTGAATTTATTCTTCTGATTTACTAAATACTTGACAGCCTGTTCAGATGGCTTCTTCCTTCTGAGGAGAAAGTTAACAGCTTTATGTTTCTTAACTGATCTGACATTAAGCCTTTGGTTCAGTACTTTTGTAGCACGGAGCATAATGGTGTTGGACTTGCATTACTCAAATCCATTCTGAAATGTGTGTTTTAGGATCTTGATTCTGATACTTTGTTTGCACAGAAACTCCTGTATGTTTCCTCAGGGTATTCTAAGAGTGATAACAGAAAGAATGAGCGTGTGTGTGAGCATACATGCACCTGCTTGGCACAAATGTTGCCTTAGTCATCCATTGGTGGGAGTTACCAAAGTCCTCAGATGCACAAGGAAAGTTGGCTTCTCACTTTGAAGAGTTTTCAGTTTTAAATGAGGCTTGTTCAGTAATTCATGAAATTCTTTCAGTTATGCTTAGTGACACTGGTTTCTGGAAAAACAGTTGAAGCTCAAAGTAGGTAATTTTAGAAATATCTTGGTGTACAATGTAGCAACACTACAAGGGTTACAACGGAATTTTGCCAGTATATGTCACTGGTATTATGCAGCTTTCATGAGACCCCACCTGGAATCCTGCATTCAGCTCTGGGGCCCCCAACATGAGAAGGACATGGACCTGTTGGAGTAAATCCAGAGGAGGGCCATGAAGATGATCAGAGGGCTGGATCACCTCTCCTATGAAGACAGGTTGGAAGAGCTGGGGTTCTTCAGCCCAGAGAAGAGAAGGCTCCAGGGAGATGATATAGCATCCTTCAACTACCTAGAAGGAGCCTATCAGCGGGCTGCAGAGGGACTTTTTGCAAGGGCATGTAGTGATAGGAAAAAGGGGAAATGGCTTTAAGCTGAAAGAGGGTAGATTTAGATTACCTATTAGGAAGAAATTCTTTACTGTGAGGGTGGTGAGACACTGGAACGGGTTTTCCAGAGAAGATGTGGGTGCCCCATCCCTGGCAGTGTTCAGGGCCATTTTGGATGGTGTTTTGATCAACCTGGTCTAGTGGAAGGTGTCCCTGCTAACTGAGGGTCAGTTAGATTCTTTCAGACTGTGAGTAAATCAACAAATAGTTATTTTGTTTATTTTTATTTGTGAAGCTCTCCTTTCTTCCTTGTGAAAAACTTGGTGATTGAACTGGGTAGGCTGTCCACACCTCTAAAACTGTCAGCATTTCAGCAGCACTGCAGGCTGAATAGGAAGGATTTTTGAAGCTTCCTGCTACAACAGAATTAATGTCCAAGATGTATAGGAATTACGATCTATAGGCCACAAAGTTTACCTGCTCTTGGGTTTCCTTTGCCAGCCACCTCTGCTAGAATAAGGCTGTGTCTATCTCTGCGAGTAGTGCAGCAGATAACGGCATGGACCAAGGAGACCTTTGCTCTTGCCTCTAACAGGAATTCTAAAAGGTGATTTCTTCCAAAATTTGTTATTCAAATAATTTCAGACCAACTGACCAACTCAATCTATTGGAAGATAAACAATAATATTGCTTATAACAGTGTGACTAGATGCTTCGTGAACTTTGAAAGTCACTCCAGTTTTATACATCTTCTTTTCTAGGTGTCCTTTAGCAACATTTCTGACTAGCTGCTTTCTGGTTTACAGATTTATTCCCTTCTGTATTATAGAAGTTCTTTTTGACTATTAATATATATTTGCTCTATATTTGTATTTGGGAAGAAGTGATCAGAGCATATTCTGTTAAGGACACAAGTGAACTTCTGTCATTTTTCCTTCTTGGAATATATGTGTGATGAGGAAAAAAAAAATCTCTTCTGATCCTGCTATATTCCTTTAAACTAACAACCTTCTCTATTGCTAATAGTTTTTAGTTGCTGTCTCAACAGATGTTTTAGTGAGAAATCACTTGAAATAAAATCTGAACCATATTTTTTTTAACTGAATAATCCACATGTATTCCTAGGCTATGCCTTTGTATCCACTACTTAGATGATTACATTCAGACATGTGTCTTCTCTATGCATGGCTGACAAAACCCTTTCAGTTATGGAGGGGCTTTCAGACATGAGGCTGCTTCAGAGCAAAATAGCACAGTGCTTCAGCTCTATATGTTTCTTGCATGGTTACCTGGCTTTTCTTTTTTTTTTTTTAACTTTCCTTTCTGTCTTACTCTAAAATGGTTTGCGGAAAGCTGTTTGACCATTTTCCAGGACAAAAAAATTTGTGTTTTCTCAGTGTCCCTAGGTTACAATGCTTGGTATGTTGGGTACAGTAACAAGTGAAACAAGGTGATAACTTCAAGCTGCTTTGCTTTAGTTTGATTTGGCTTTTATGAGGCTTTTCGATTTCTCTTTACTTTCAGAGATTTGTTCTTACTGCCATAAAGGATCATAAAGAACCAGGTGATCAGATGACTGATGGGTCTGTGATTTGCAGTCATCTGAAGAGCTCCACTTCCTAGCACTGTGTTGTGGTGCCAGAGAGATAGATTCTTTTCTTTTTTCTTTCTTTTTCCTTTTCCTTTTCTTTCTGTCAAAGCAAAGGTTTATTTTAAAGTAAAAAGGAATATTACAGCTGTAAGCTCACATAGTGCCTATTGCAGAGAATAGGAAAATATTAACTCTTCTAGTTTTAGCTCTGGTCATCACAGATGCTTAATCCAGATTTCTAAGATGAAAGTGCTATCAACATTAAAACACCATCATTTGATACTACTCACTGAACTGATTAGCTAGATTGCTCTGGGTTATAAAAAGTGAACAGCATTGCTTCATCTTGGGATAATAAGTATACTGCACTGTGGGTCTCAGAGTTCATTGTTATGGACACACTGGACTGTTGAAGCTGCTCATGTGGGCACTCAGAGTTTGTTGTATCTTAAACTGTGAAAAGCATTTATTGCGCTGCGAGTCTTGACCTAGAAAATCAGTGTTATTTTCTTTTAAGTCTGTTGCTACTGTTTTTTTTTTAATATGAGGGTCTCTCTTTTTGTTTTCAAGATAATTTGCAGAAATACAGAAGCATAAGCCCCTAGGGTTCCAGAAGGCACTGAAATCCTCCAACAGGTATTCCTCTTGCTACTCTGGGGCAGTAGCTGGTAAAATAAATTACTATTGTGCTTTCAGTTACAGCTTTTGTGAGCAATTAACATGCAAAGTCAGTGGAAAATTGTTTGAAATGTTTCAGAATTCAGCAGACCTGGAGAACCAGGGCTCTGAATAACATAAACTGCTCTAGCTGCTCAGTGGCATTCCCCTGGTGACCAAAGGCATTATCAATCTAATTAAGGGTGGTGCTGGGAAGGAGCTGTATTTTAGGGAGGTCTCCATTCCCATGGGGTTTACCTGGGGAGGGAGTTTGCTCTGTTTCCTCAGAGGCTTTCTAGATCTTAGAAAAAATTGTCATATCAGGTCATAATTTCTCCAGAAAGGAGACATACGGAGGTAACTGAACACTAACCTGATGTTCAAGGAGTGAAGTTGGGATGACTGACTATCTGATTGCATGTAGTAGCATAACAGGGGTAAGGACAAAATGTTCACCAGCAATACAGCTTTTTGTCAGAGGAACATCCCTAAACAAATTGTCCTTTCCAATTCATGAACCTTTCTTAATACCAAAGCAGATATGAGGGCCTTAACTTGAGCATGCTTATTTTAGATACACGAAGTAGTAGCATAGGTTGAAGGTGTATAGTATGATGCTTTTTAATACTTGTTGAACTAGAACTTGAGGGATGGAATGCAGGATGATTGTGAAGGTCTACAGAGAAGTAATAAAAGTGGTAGGATGTCTGAGGGGGATGTGAGGGAGAACAAGATAAAGATACTTAAGCTGGAGAAAAACTCAAAATTCAAATCAGGTAAAAACACAGAAAAATAAATGACTTTACCTTTCTAGGTATGTAACACTGCAAGTGAAATATCAGAAGGAAGAAGATGATCCTGCTAACCTGGAGACAACAAATAAATTTATTTAGAACAGATAAAAATTAAAATGCTCCAAGTGTGTCAGTAGCCCTTGTGGAAACATTTTTCTATTTGAATGACATTACATTCTTTAGTATTTGAAAGTGTACTAAATTCCCACAGCATAAATGTGTTTAGATTCTCTAGGATAGGATTTTAGAGGTTCTGTCAAACTTCATTTTCATCCTAATTCAAAACTGAAGTTAAGAAATATTTCCTAACCTCAAGATTTTGACAGTTCAACACCCTTGTGATCTGCTTACATAGAAAATACCTAATGTTCTGTGTTTGTATGCCTGTGGTTATATTGCCTGCAGCATTTTATTATCATCTGCTATTGTTGCTCTAAAAAGGAGGTTAAAATTCTTTTAAAAGTGTTTGCACAGGGAAGAAAACCTCAGGAAGAGTATTTCAGTAAGCTCTTGGACGTATAACAAGAGCCAGTGTCTCAAAACTGGAACTGAAAAAAAAAAATCAGGCAAAAAGCAAATAACAAAGCAATAAACTCTTTGAGAAAATAGGGAGAATTATGAAAGTTTTGTGCCTTCCTGATTCACTATTATTTCCTAAACAAACAAGAACAAGGTACTGATTAGGATAAAAAAATAATTCAGGAGAACCTTTTTACCTAGTTGTGTAGGATAGGTGTGTATCATCCCAGCTGAATAGGAGGAAATCTATGCCGGTGATAATATTGGAGATTTGGAAAACTGATTCTATTCCTAGTTCTAGTGTGCAAAGCCGGATGAGGTGGGGAGAATGAGAACCAGAGTGAATATTTGTCATGGTTGATAGAGATCCTACTTTCTAACCTTTAGCTCACAGATGAAAGATGGTAACTCAGGTTAGCTAAGCCACCCATTCGGGTGCTGTTTTATATTGCTGTATTTCTTCAGTGATGTTTGCTATCATCACTAGGTTAAGAGTGATCACCTCTGCCCATAGGATGTTAGTAAATCTTGTGGCTGGAATGAAGACTTACCTGTTTCCCCCCTCCCTCTCCCTGCCCCCCTTCCTACTTGAAGCACTATAAACACTGTTGTTCTGCAGTTCTGTTGAGCTGCTCTCCAGAGAATGATGTAGATTCAAACAAAACACTTTTGTGGTTTTTTGGGGGGGTTTTTTGTTATGTTTGACACATAATAAATAAATAGTGGTTATATGCAACATGACTAAAATAAAGCAACTGTATTGTCATTGGAGACAAAACAGCACAAAGTTAAATGCAATAGCTATGTTTAGGTTGCAGGAATGCTTTGTACTTTAAATATCAAGAACTTTAATAAGACTTGGGGGGTGATTTTTGTTTTTTATTTCTATCCTTACTCCTCCATTTTTTTGAGTAATACACCAGTGGATAGGACATGCTATACCTCAAATGAAGTTCAAAGTTTGAACACAATAGTAAACAATCATTTCTGTGGAAAACAATGAGTATTTGAGTCTTTTAGTTATGCAAAACTACCGTTAATGTTTATCTAAGCATAAAGGCCTGGAAAAATACTATCCAACCTACAACACTAATACTCAGGTAGTTCAAGGCTGTGGCCTGAGATCCTCAAGTTTTCTAAGAAAATAATGGCTTTCTGATCGCTGAAGTTCTGCAGCTGGTGTATGGCCCTGCTGTTTGGGAGTGAGGTGATTACAAGTTCTGACTTGAATTGGGGCTTTTCTCTCTTCTTCCACTCTCCTCAGATCAAATCCTGCCATGAATTTTTGGTGATGTCATTAGTTCTGGTATTACTTTTTAAGACGTTCATGAATGGTAAACTTTCACTTAATTTTGGATTATCCAAATGTATGTTTATAGTGATTCAGCTGATTATAGCATATATAATAAATTAAAGTTAGTGTTTGATTTTACAAACCTAATATTAATGTTTATTTCACAATTTGATTCTTTGACTTCTTGCACATTTGGTTTTGGTATAGGATTTTGCATTTAGGCATCAGTGTAGTAGAGTTTATAACAGTGCAACATTTGCCAGTCACTTCTTTTATTTAGTCTCTGCCCTCTTTTACCATACCTAGTAGATAAGAGTACTTACTTCCTGCACATGATCGTTTTCCTTACTTCACCTCTCATCAGATGCTTTTGGGATTTAATTGGTATATTAATGACACTTCCCACTTATTGGTACTAACTCCTGTAGGTGGGCAACCCATACTGGGGAGGGAAAAAAACATTAGCTGATCCCTACCAAAATGCTATTCCATATTAAAACTTTTTCTCTCAGAATGCTGGATTCCTACTGCTAACTTAGGATGCCATTGCAGAAGCGGGCTGGAAATTAGGACCATGCGTGGCAATCAGTTAGCTGAGGGAAATGTGCTGGAGCTTGTAGGTCACTAACCCTGGGGGGACAAGGAGTGTGAATAGACACAATTAACATGATGAGTCATGCTTAGAGAGCATAGGGGAGTGGGGGACGGAAAGCGCCAAGGAAAGGTAACACCTTGCTGTTAATTGATGGTAGTTAACCACCAATCGGGGATTGCCTAGGATGCAATGCTTAGCTTCGAGAACCAATCTGTTTAAAACGCGCAGCTTCTGAAAGTGTATATAAACTCATGCTTCTGTACAATAAATCGACATTTGCTTGCATCAAGCTGCGTCCCGTCTCTCCATCGCAGCATGCCATGAGGCAAGGATCATGGGTCTCTTTCTTTTCCTCTTTTCTTGCATACCCACCTCTACTATGGTCCTTCCTCCCTCCTTTGGGCTCAGGTATCTCCCTATTAAAATTAGCTTCACTGCAGCAGCTTTGCAGCCCACTGTGGGACCTCCCCTAAACAGGAGCAGCAGTCCCCTTCTTGACAGAGGGACTACACTAACCTCAGAAACGTGCAGTAAGGAAAATTCATACCCCATTGATATGCCATCTTAATCCAATGCTATCTTAATGTTAGAGCTGGGGGGTGGGGTGGGGTGGTTAATTGAGATATGCATCTGCCATATGTTGAACAGTTTAAAAAAAATAAATATGTGGCAGGGGAAAAAAAAGGAGGGGACATGGATTGTTTATACAGAAGCCTGTTAGATGAATATATGTTGGGTGGGGCAAGATACTTTGAAATGTGGGTAAATTTTGTTTAGCAGATTCTCAGAAAATATTAGTTTTCTGAGAATGTTGTGGCTTTCTGGATAACTCATTTTTTTAAGTTGTTAACATTGGACATAAGGTTTTGGCACCCTTCACTCACTCACTGAAATGCATTTCACATTTGGAGTGCCTAGTGCCAAGGGTTACAGTTGTCACTTTTTTTCCTGTACTGTCTTCCTCTGTGTGCTCTGCACTGAGATGATACTGACTCATTTCTATGCTTCCTGGGCCATTCCGTTTACATTAAAGTTGGAACTGAACACAAGGTTTTTAGTTGGTACCTCTGGTTTTAGGGAGTCTAATGGTTACTAGTTTTTCCTTTTCTCTAAGCCAGTTAACAGGAGCTCTATGCTTTGCATTTATTTTTCTTTAAGAGGAATAGCTGAATTTAATGAACTTTTGTCTTGGCAAGAATGTAAGTAGAACTAAAACAACTGAACTGGTTAATGAGCTTTAATACAAGTGAATCTGACTTGATAGTTAACTGAGATAAACCCAACCCTATCCCTTTGAAAAGCAAGGTGTTGGGCTCACACCCCATGTCTCCCCCCCTTCCCCTTCTCTTTTAGCTCTGTCTGAACCATGTTCCTTCCTATTTTCTTCCTACTTGTCATCAAGTAAAAGCTAGAAAAGGGGCTTGTCTTAAACAGGAGGATGCTGGATATTCTTTGGCTGAACAGGTTTTCTTTTTTAATTTTCTTTCTTGCTACTTGCCTCTCTTGAAGATAGCAGTAATGTCTAGTTATTTCTGTTAGGAATTAGAGGTATGCCGGAAGGGATTTTTGCTTCTTCAGCTCAGTGTGCAAGTTGTTTCTTTAATTAACCATTAGCCTGTGTTCCAATGAGGCTTTTCTTGTCACCTCTTCATGCAGTAGGGCCTCCAGCCTTTGCAAACTGCTTTGTAGATATCTTTTGTGCTTGTGGCTTTTTAAAATTAAATTAAATGCACAATTCTTCTTCATTGTTTCTTCACACTGACACAGACTGGTCTCTGTGCACTACTGCATCTGCAGCATTCAATATGGGGAGGTGCTGGGAAGTGGTGTAATACTTTTGTTTTCTTCTTCTTCCTCCTTTACAGTGGCAATCAAATGTCTGGGATCCTTAAACATAAAACCTGAAAACCAACCTTCCCACTGTGTTGTACACAGTTGCCTCTGTTCCGGTAGAAATTCTAGCAGCTATAACCCAAAGGGTATCTATAAGCCTTCCCACAAGCAATTATTACCATATAGTTAAAAGTCTTAGTTTTCCACTTGCCCATCACCCCTTCTTACCCACAAAGTCTTTGAAGTTCACACATCTTAGTTTAATCTAATAGTTATGGTGCCCCAGGAAATGATGCCAACTTATAAAAAGAATTTCCAAATCAAAGGCTCTTTCTACATCAACTTTTTCAATCAGAGTTTTGCGATGGCAGTAAGCCCTACCTTGCATCATCACTGTGGTGATCTTGTGAAGAGATTGGTGTGACACCACCGGCCTGTAGATTAGAGAGACGAAGACCATGGCTGGAAAGCAGTAATTGTTTGGATAGGCCACTTCATTTAATATCTCTGTGCCAGGATCTGTCCTATTTGTGCTGTGCAAGTATCTCATAAAATGGCAAAGCTTTTAGGATTTTGTAAGTAAAAAATCAACACTATCAAGTTAAATTGGAATCTAATATGAAAAAAAAAAATTAGACTTTGTGGCATTATGGGTAGATTCAGCATAAAGCTATTACAAACCTTTGACACAGACTTAAATTTCCACTGCATCTTCAGATGTACATTGCATGGTTCTCTTTGCTTTGGCAGTTGCTCTGCAGGGACATGTAAATAATGTCACATCAGAAATTCTCTTTCCATTAAACGCATCATGGAAGAGTAAAGTCTTAGTAACGGTGGTTTTCTGACTGAGACAGATGAGGAGAGATGAGGACTGAAGCAGATCCTTCACTTCAATAGCCACTAACAGGATTACTTCCTAGTGAATGCTGGTAAGCCTGTAGTATATCATACAATATTTTTCTTTTTTATCAAAATCTCTTTAGCTTTGAAGGAGACTTGGGAAGTCTCCTTCAATTAACTGCACTTTAGTTTGTGTGTACTTAGGTATGTACTCATAAATGTATACCTTGTGAGGAATGTTTAGTGGAGTTGTGTTGGGTAAAAATTCAGACCAAGCCAAAATCAGTGACTCTAGAGACGTTTTCTTGGGCAAGTCTCTGTTTCAGACATGCTTTTCTCAAGAGCAGTAGGCTGCGTGTGTTGTCCTCACCTCTGAAAGAACGAGTGAACTCTACTGAACTGAGTGCTATCTTTACCAATGTTCTGAAGGTTTTGACAGAAAGATCTATGTTTTGACTAAGCTTGACTGATCTTTTGTTCTTGTATAAAAATGTACTTTCTTTATCTTTTTGATAGTTGTCTCAGAGTATTTAAACAACGTGTCTCTAATAGTTTTGGCTGGGATAGAGTTAATTTTCTTCATGGTAGCTTGTATGGTGAGATGTTTTGTATGTTTTGGTTATTGCTGAACAGTGTTTACACAGTGTCAAGGCCTTTTCTGTTTCTCACATTGGCCTGCCAGTGAGTAGGTTGGGGGTCCACAAAAAGCTGGGAGGTGTCACAAGCTGGGGCAGCTGACCCCAACTGACCAAAGGGATAGTCCATACCATACAATGTTATGCCCAGTAATAAAATCTGGAGAAGGAGGAGGGGAGAGCATTAGGAGGAGGAGGTGACGTTTGGAGTGATGCCATTTGTCTTCCCAAGCAACTCTTACATGTGATAAAGCCCTGTTTTCCTGGAAATGGTTGAACACCTGCTTTGCTGGCAGGAAGCAGTGAATGAATTCCGTGCTTTGCTTTGCTCACATGTGCAGCTTTTTGCTGTCTTTATCTCAGCCTACAAGTTCTTGCACTTTATTCCTCCTGATTTTCTCCCCCATCACACAGTGGGGGAGTGAGCGAGCAGCTGTGTGGTGCTTAGCTGCCCACCAGGGTTAAACCATCACAGTGGCAAATTGTAAAAATGGGTGTGACTGACTTGCGCTGGCAGCACTTTAAATACTGTGTTCCATGACGTCTGTCTAGCAATGCAGACCAGGACCTCGCCATGAGCAAATGCATTCTTGAGGGTTTCACCTTCCTCTTGTGTGTAAGTTTCCTTCAAGTGAGCAGGTGATAGGGTCTAGCGCAAGTATTATTTTTAATTCAGCCTTCATTCTAATACATGGATACAGTTTCCCTACTTGAGCAATGAGTTAAAATGGAGCAAGACTTTTGGATGTGGACTTAACAGTGTCTGTGCTAGAGCATACATGCAATAATGTGCCTGTTTTTTACTGCCCTGCATATCACTTTCATAGGCAGAACAGTTTGCTGTATATTGTCTGCTGACATTTTTATGGGCAGTTATATTGGATGTCTGTGGGAACTATGTTATGACATTGTATTACCTTCTGAGAGTGGTACTATTACTTATGTTGGGGTAGCTTACTTTGTAGTCTGGACACATTCCTTAGGGGATAGAGAGCTAATGATTTAAAGATCATTTTATGTTTTAAAAGGGACTTGTGTGTATGCCATCGGGAAAGTAGTGGTGGTCTTTCTGCCATCTGGTCTTGTCTCAGGCCTTAATTGAAAGGCCTGAGACACTAAATCGCATTTATGCCAAAGGAACTGAGTACCTAACCTTACTTTCTTGAGGTCTTACGTGAAAATGGTTCATTTTTAATGATTTGGAAAAGGAGGCATGTGAATCTGCAGCTGAAAAATCCTGGCCCAGTCTACCTGAATCTTAGTTGACTTTGTAACTAACCAGCCATAACCAGCAGGCTAAATATAAAGTAATCCAGCTACTGCTGTTGCTGGTTTTGGAAGATGTTCTGTAGTCAGTCTGGAATTTATTATTAAAAATCACTTAATCTTTTGTTTGCTAATATTTGTGTTTACAGAATAACTACACCAAAAGCACACAATGGATGTTGTATTAAGGGCAGCTGATGATGTTTTCTCTTGCATCTGTACCCATCTGTACTAACCCTTGCTTTCAGGCCTTAGGAGCCTGAGAGTATTTCACCTGTGTGGGGAAAAATGTCCCCTAAAATACGCATGCTATAATCAGACCTTTAAATCAGTGTGCAGACACCTGCTGGTTAGGTTCATTCCAAGTAGCTTTTGATATGTTTGGTAGTAGCTGGGGAGGGGAGGAAGGTGACACATCTCACCCACTGGGAGTATGAACAAATAAGGTGTACGAGTATGGCATACACGTAGGTGCATGTTCTTCAAATTCATTGCTGCCACCTAAAAAATTGTAAATCTTGTTGTGACATTTTTTTGAGAGATGGATTGCAGGTCTGTAGTAAGATTGTGGTGACATTTCTTATTAATCTTTTGGCACAAAAGACAGAACCGAGGTGCGCTTTGGGGCAACACAAGCACTGTGCTCCATCTCCCAAAATGTTCAGGTGTGGCTGAATGAGATGGTGACATTGCTACTCTCTGTACTGTTCAAAGCTGTTTGGCAGCATCTGGGGTGTCCAGCTGTCTGTAGAGATGGGCAGAACCCAGGGGCATCATTAAGTTACAATTCTGCCTAATCTTTACCTGCTCCTGACTGCAGTCTCTCATGTATGCAGTACATTTTTCACTAGACACTTTGAAGGCAAAAATCCTACTTCCGTGACTTTCTAACTTGTGTAATAAAACTTTTGAAGGCTTAGCCTGCAAATGTCGCTTTGCTTGAGAAACCTTGTTTTTGGAATATCCAACTCAGGTGTGTAGTAGAAGGATTTTTGCTTGGTGACAGAGGTAATTACTGGGTCACAGCAAAGCACCTTTACTTAAAAATTCAGCATTTTTTCAGGTAAAGAAAAGAAATAGTACAACTAAATGAAGTGAGGAATGTTTATGAATTAGATGTGATAGAAAGAAATTAATTTCTGACTCAGCAGCTTGAATTGCTGCAAAAGTTTCTATATTAGAACTGAATGTCATGGATGTCCTTGCCAATATTAAATCCTAGCTATAATCATGGCTGATTCTCCAAAGGGCTTGAACTAACCTGTAAACAAACATGCTTCTTTAAAGAGTACATGTGGTAGCGTAGGCTGTTCTGAAAGGGAAGCAGCAAATAACAGCTGGCTCGTTGTAGAATTTTGAGTGAACAAGTTATTTGCTGTTTATTTGCTTTATGTTTTATGAATTCTTATGTTGTCTTTGTCACATATTAATCCCATCAGTCTTACTAGTTGACCCAAAAGGCAAAAGCACTTGCACTTTTGGCCAGCCCTCCTAGAGGGGAAAGTACTGGCAATGTTATGAACCATGTTTGACTCTTAGTCTGTTGTCCAATCCTAACTGTGTTTTGGATAGAGCATTACCGCTTCTTTAGTGGTTATATAAACTCTGGGTACAATGCCATTATGACAGCAGTGTCATTTAGTACTTTTCAGGAGTTCTTAATACTGTAACTGGAATCAATAATTCTGTGCTCTTGGAAGAGATTTGGACAAATTAGTTCACAATAACTGTACTAATGGTGACATTTAGCTGGTCCTTTAATCTATTAGGGAAGAAGTAAATTTTCATTGGGAGATTTAAAATGAGCACATTTTTTTTTGTTGTCTGAAGAAAAAGACCTTTTTACTACTTTGTTCTATTTTGTGTCTGAATGTTAGAAAATGGGTACCTGATCAGCTGCTTTTTTTTTAAAAAAAATAAAATAACTAGACTAAATAAAACTAGACATTTTGGGTTTTCTTCCCCCAACCTGTTTCAATGCACCCTCAATTTCTAACTTCTTCTCACTCCCTGAATTCAGTGTTACTGTTCAAATCATTGATGCTGTTGTATGGAATCAATAACTCATTATTCTTCTGCTTTTAGTGCACCTATATCTTGCTGAGATCTCAATTTTTCAAATATGAAATCCAAGTGGAAATAATGATTGGTGTGTTAAACGTGTCAGGGTGGTGGGGAAGATTTTGACAAGAAAAAAATAATTTCCTAATGTGAGGAGATGCTTGGATAGAGCTATTTCTGAATGGTGCAAGTAGAATGTATATGCTATTATCTGTCATATTATGGTCAAACACAAGAAATCTGGTGTCCTATTCTTCTTGTTTTGAAACGGATCATGTCATATGTTAACTGTTGAGGGGGAAAAAGTATCTTAACTTTCTCTTCAGGAGTTAAGAAAATTATAAGTCAACTTTTTTTACTTATTGCTACAGTGTATTGTTGCTGTCCTCCAGTTATGCTGATTTATTGGCAAGATGATATATGAACACTTAGCAAACCAAACTTACAAAAATCTTTTTTAAAGAATAACTTGATTCAGGAAGGAAAGGTGGAATTATGTGCCATTCTAAGAGAATTTATTTTTAACTGCCATCCCTGTAACTAAGATTTTGTAGTATCTGGAGCCATGGTTTTCAGATTCTCTTAAATTATGGACCCTTATATGCCTTTTTTTTTTTTTAATGATAATGATCAGTTTCACGTTGAGGGGTCTGAAAGCAGTGTTTTGGCCATGTGTATATTTCTGCTTAAATTCATCCTGAATGATGGAAAACTGGGAAATGGCTAAGGAGGAGGGAGTGCTGTAAAAGCTGTTGGCACAGTGCTCTTAGTTGCATTTTATAGTCTTCTTTAAGTACATGCCCAGTGGTCTTATGAAAATTGAGCAGTTTTTTAAGATAAAGCAAACAAACATGAATATAATCAGAATATTATTGAGGCCTTAATGAAAACTGTGATCCAAATCTGGAGTAAAAGGAGGAAATAGTGGTTTAACTGTTGTTCTAATAGTGGTCTTACTACCCTTTTGGGAAGGAACAAGACATTACAATAAGGGTTTGCAGGTAAACAGGAGAGAGAATGCAAATAACTTGTAGACAATATTTGCGAATTTTACCTCTTCTCAGACTCAGTTGTATTCATAAGTATAAATGCTGGAGATGTTTCAGTGTATTTGCAAAATTATTTAAACCAAAAACTTCCTGGTTTTTCTACTTCCCCATTGTTCTTGTATGCCATTATTTCTTTGACTATTGTAGGAGGAAAATGTGGGAGAAAGGTGGCTCTATGAAGGGCTTGGACATGTTCCTTGACTTCCGAATGCAGTATGAAACAGCTGAATATTACTTCCTATCATAATACTGTGCTCTACCATCTCCAAAGAAAAAATCCTGTCTTGCTTTCTTGGTAGAAAGAAGAATTGGTGTCTTCAGACTTTAGCCAGTAGAAGATTTACCTTTAGGTTGTACAAAACTTGAGGGTTAATTAGAAATATTGATCTGAGTCACTGGTCTTTTGAGTTATAATTTAATCCTCATTAAATATGCAATGTTTGAATTCAAAGGGGTTTTGTTTGTTTGTTTGTCTTTTATTGCCTAGTTTGTACCTAGATAAGTCAGTTAAATACTATCTTTTCTGTATACTTTCAAGTTGTTGTTAGGGTGTGCTTTTAATCTTCTGTATAGTTAAGCTGAGAAGGCACTTTAAAGAACTAGCTTGTGTTATATTTTACAACTGGTTACTGAGCCTACCGCTTGTTTCTGTGTCTTGTGAAAACAAATTGGGATGAATTAATTCATTTCACAAAGTGAATAATCCTATATAATGATTCCTTTAGTCTTTCTAACAACTCAGTCTTGATTTCAGTGTATGTAGTTATTGGTAGATATTTCCAACATAATCTGCATGAGTCACTATCAGTCTCTGGTTTGCGTAGTGGGTTTGTGTTTGGGGTTTTTTTTTTTTCTCCTTTTTCTGATTCTCTGCTTTTTTTTTTTGGTCATGTTGTCATTTTGTCTCTTGCAGAAAAAAGGAATGCTAGACTATCTTACTAATGAGTGTGAATAAACATTCATTCTAAAAATTCATAAGACTTTGGGGATTTGCAGGTGTTGTTTATACACAAGTTGCTACTACAATGCTCCTAAATAACAACAAACAAACAGCTCTGAGAATCCCACAATAAAAATGCCAGGTAATATTTTGTGGCTTGGAACTCTGTTCCAAGGTCCATAGCTTTGCTGGATGGTTCAATTTGATTCTTGAACGGTTGTAACTTAGCTGCCTTCTGTAAGGACAAGATACTGAAAGACCTTAAGGGAAAGTGGCGAAAGTGGCAATTTACTTCCAAAATGTATTTCTGGTAGTGCATCCAGGCAACATCTTTTTCCACACACCAGTGCTTCTCTATTCCTTTGTATCCATGGATATTTTTTATTTTTTTAAGAGCAGCAGCTGCTTGTATTGTACCAGTGCTGCCAAAAGTCTCCCGTGTAACACAGAAATTTCCAGAAAGCTTATTCATAAGTGCTGTAGCATACTTTATCCTACAAGTTGAACATCTTTGTGCCTTCCCACTAGTCCATCACTGAATAACAGTGAAGTATGAAACCTGTGAGCATACTGGACCTTGCAGGCTTCCAGACATCTTCCTCTTCCCCCCTTCCCAATCCTCTTTGCTTACCTTACATATTTCAACCCATGCACATGATTCTTAATCCTGTTTCAAAATCATACAGTTGGCTATCTTGAGCATTCTTCCCAAAACTTCAAAAATCACTCTGACTGGCAACTCTGCTCCTAAATAAGGAGAGTAAAGCGGTTCCTCCTAACTACTTTTGCTGGTACTTGAGGGCTGGGGGACACAGTGAGTGAGTTCATGCCAGGGAGAGTAATCATTGCTTTGGATGTGCATTATGGTGGAGAGAAAGGAGGATTTTCTTTCTTTGGGGAAAGCCTGTTATAGGTTTGTCTGCAGGAAACACTTTTTTTCTGTCACCCTGCAATACTGGTATCAGCATAGCTTTAGAAAAAAGCCTCCTCAAGGTAATAATCAACTGCAAGTATGGCACTGTTCTGACTGTCTCTGCCTCAGGCACAACAAACAAGATTGTATCCCCTGCAGGTAGCAGTCTGAGCTGTTACCATCATGAAAGAATTTGGTAAAAGAGTCTCCATTTTGTCTACACAACATAATTGTTCCAAACATACACGTTACCCTCAGCCCCATAGCAGACCTGGTCCCATATTAGGGTGGAGTGGCAAAACAAGGAGACAATTTGTGTCAGAGCAATCATAGAGGGTTTAATTTGATATTCCAGCCCAGCCGAGGCAACGTGGCTGCCTCTGTCCTCTGCACAAGACATGCACTAGGACTGCAGTGCAGCCAGCTGTGTTTTGCATTGTTGCTACCCCAGCAAAAGAAACAGTAAGCTCAGCCCAGAAAGACACTCTCACACTAGGCTGATTTCATGATTGTCTAGGAAAGGTGCAGCCTCCCCTGCAACAAGCAATTTGGGCAGAAATTTTCATCCTACACAGTCTGAGAACGTGACTTGTTCTCTTTTGTATGTGTCCTGCATTCAAAGCATTTTAAATTTAGCTGTTGAAGCAAGGTGCTTTTTAAGGGTGCATTTTAAGTAACACACTTTAGAGTAAGTGCAACGGGTGCCTAGCAAACACAGACACAGGCACTGCAGGGTTCTCTGAAGGTTTTCCTTCAAATGTTATGAAGTTTTCAGTAACACATACTTGCTTCCTAAAGTTCAGACAACACTGCATCCACTCTACTTTTATTAGGGTGTAGCAGTTTGTTTGGTTTTTTTGCGTGGGTTTTGTGTTTTGGTTTTGGTTGTGTTTTTTTTTTCTCCTTAATAACTAAAAAATTTTTGATGGCATTTAAATGATTCTGAACTAGACTGGACTGCTCCTTGGGCAATATTAAATTGTGTGTTTTCAAACTTATTAGCCCTGTAATCATAAAATTGACAGCTCTCTAACTACTATAAAATTTAATTTGTTTAAAAGGTATTCTTCCCATTGCCATGGGTGCATCTGCAACCTCTTTAAAGAGTATTTAAGGCAGCCTTGTAAATAGCTATAACTGACTGCATTTAACCACTCTTTTTCCATGAGACATTGTTCTGCAGAATGTTGAAGTAGTTGTTCCAGGTCACTTTCCCAAGGGCCAGTTCTGTGTCATTCTGGTTTAGGCAGCTGCTGTTTGGGTGACGGCTTTCTGTGTTACGGGTATTCTGTGTGTAGACCAACAGAACACACAGGTGTTGGCCTTAAGAAGTGCATTTCTATAGAATTTATCTCTAAAATGTTTAAACAAATCTAATGGAATGTTTCCATGCTAAAAAGAATGGAGTAAGTTTTCTCTACTTGGCAATGGGACAACTCAACATTTAAAGGAGGAATTTTTTCTTCCTTTTGTGGTAGAACACAAACTTCTGTTTAAATGTAGTGTCTGTTTTAATCAGTTTGTTTTGGAAAGTGGCAGGGCCATGGTGAGAGAAGAGCACAGAACATAGGAGTAGATATTTAATATGCAAATACTCTGCAGCCCACTCTTTCTTAAGGACCAGAACAGCGTTGTGGTTGATGTGAGTCACAGAGCAAAAGGTCTCTTAAAAAAAAAAAAATCCTCATCAGTGGTTGATCAAATGTTGTTAAATACTTATATGCGTTAGTTTACTGAAGACTCAAAATGTAATAACTCAGCTTACACTTTGCTGTATTGACTCCAGACACAGTAAAGTTGCAAAGTAGATTGACATTTCCCTTCCTTGTAATTCTGTGCTAATTCTCTAATTCCCATGGAAGACTGACTGTCCAATTTAGGCTCCTTGAGATACTTTTGAGGACAAGTGTTCTCGTTTTCAGAAGATGTGATTGTCCCAGACCTCAAGTATTTAAGAAGCCAGTGTCTCTGGAAATGAAAGGCCTTCTCCCTTGTGCTGGATAATAGAAAGTGGGTATCAAGGAGTTTTGCCAAAGTGCTGCATTTCTTTTTAGAGAGCAGAGTGTTTGTTTCCAGCAATGTGCAGTTACAGGCTCGGTACTAGTAAACCTTTCTTATTATGTATAAGGAATGTTATTTGGTTAGATGACAAACAGATTTCATCAGACCCTTGCCTTTTGCTTTCGTCAGTATGATCTGTGCTGTCAAAGGGGAAGGCATTGCGGAGGCACTTGCCAAAACATGACAGCAGATACTTATGAAAATTAGGTTTTTCAAAAGTAATGTGACGGGATAAATCTACTTGCAAAAGTATTAAAGTAAAAAAGCAGAACTTTAATCAAGTATGTGTACCAATATAATGTGCCATAGAAGATGATGGCTTTGGCTTTATATTGCTGTAATTCAGTCTCTGGCGAGCAGTACCTTTTCATGAAAGTGACATCATAAGATTAGTCAATAAATGCTTGGAAAGGCCATTTGATAAACCAAGGATCAGAGATCTGTTTATTATTGACATTCTCCTTTCCTCTCTCTCAAACAGAAAACCATTTTCTCTCTGTCATTCTCAACTCTCCATATATATTGCCAAGGGTAGCTAAATGCCTTGGCTTCAAGACCCAGAGGTGTTCCTTCCCTTTTTGTCTGCCAGCTGTTTCCGGATCCAGTGAGGCTGAGCATGTACTTCCAGTTGGAGCACCCACACAGTACAGACACAACTAGTTGTAGAGAGATTAAAACAGGAAAGAGAAAAACACTTTTAGGGATATCCACAGAAACACAAAAAACATTCACATAAAACATAAACAAAACTACTGGCCTGGCTTGATCGTCCTCTCTAGCTAATTGGGTTTAACATATGCTTGTGAAATACACAAATATTCCTGCTCAGTTGATAAGCATGGTATTACCAAAGGGATTATCTGGGTAGCACCAGTCTTGGAAAATCTGTCTCCCAAAAGATCCTCTAGTCTCCCCTCATTACCAGCTGGATTTTGGCCATTTCTCACATAACTCTCCCATAACCACCTGTGAAATCTGGCTATCTCTTATGGTGCTTTCAGCAAGGTGTTAGCTGCTTGATGTGATCCATTTATGACAAGCAATTTCTTATGTCACCTCCAGTAGTTTCCCCTGTACTGTTCAGTTAGCTAACAGTTGTGACAGGGACTAGTCATTTGCCTACAACCTTAAAAAGTTGTGGGGTTTTTTTTGGTTTGTGGGTTTTTTTGTTTGGGTTTTTTTTTATTGGGTGTGTGTGTGTATGTGTGTACGCTCACTTTTAAGTATGATACTAAAGGTTTTGCCTTAATTCCAGGTAGTTGTTGCGGAACATCTCCCATGTGAGGCTATCTGATCTGCACTATTATGTAGCAAGTAAAGACCATGTGCATTACTATCAATTTTTTTATATTAAATTATTTCATTTCCACATACCAGGTTTGTTATTTCAGGCTGCATGTCACTCCTAAATGAAGCATTTGACTGGATGTGAAAGAATGTTATGATTACAAAGGTAATGAAGACCAACTGCAAATCATTGGATAGATCATTGTAACCAGGTGTAGCACCTGTTTTATTGACAAACTGCTGGCCTTAATGCTTCTGAACTCTTCCCATTCCCTACTCCCTTTCTGTTTGTCAGCTTAGCTATAACATCAGCATTAAAACAGATTCTCTATATTACATTTCTTAGTAGAGCATCCAATATAGGTATTTTAGCCTTAGTTTATGTGATCTGCATTTCAGAGATAGAATTATGTAATGTGCTGAGAAATCCGGGTGATTTTTTAACCAGGTACTATGTAGGCCATAAAACTGTTCTATTTCCTATATCACAAAGTTAGACTGGTCAGAACACGACTTAAGAAAATGAATACCAGAACAAATCATGGATTTTTTTATACTTTTTTGGTTGTGAAGGGAAGGCTTAGAAAGGAGCATGGAGAGAGAACAATGGGAGTAAACAGTAAAAAATCAGTACTATGTTTAAAAATAGTACATAATTATGTATTCTAAAAATATGAAAAATCTACATGACATTTGGTAAGTAAGCAAATTTCTTTCAACAGATGTGAGGATGCTCTTCATCTAAATTGCATAGCATTGTATGATATTGCTTGGCATTCTATATCTTCCTGTAATTATTACTGAGATATGTACTTCCTTGCTTGTTCAGAGAAATTTTGTAGTTTATTTGTAAAACTTACCCTATTCCCATGATCTTTTTAATGACCTTATTTATCTTCATGTAAGCTTTATGTACCAGCTGACAAAAACTGTTTCTGAACATCCAGGATTTCTTTTTTTGTTTCTTTCTTCTTTTCTTTCTTTCTTTCATGTTTTCTTTTTCTTTCCCCCTGGTTCTTCACTATAGATAATTCCCGCTGATGTATTACTGGATATACATAGATTGCACAAAAAAAGCATGATATAAAGATGCTGAGCTTAGTGGAGAATACATCAGTTCCTCAGATGTTGAAAAGAGCATTAATTTTTCAGTATGGCCATGCATTTCCATGTATACCTACTCATAAACAGGTGCTTTCTCGCTCTCATCCACTTCCTTGAATTCAAGTATCTGAAACTACCAGAAAGACAAAAAGATAATACTGTTTAAAAACAGCTTTGCAGCAGGAAAATAGGATGAACAAAATCTTCCCTGAGTTTGGTTTAATCTAGCGTTGCTTCACTGGCTTAAGCTGGCTTTGGCTGAGGTTGGCAGTAGAACAAATATGCAGCTATTGCCTGTGAACTTAGGTTACACTTCAGTTTCTAGCAAGAAAAGCTGCTTCATAGGACATTTCCCTTCAAATTATTAATTTACAGAAAATCAACAATCAATATTTTTTTTCAGTCTTAATGAGGTAACAAAAATTAGATGTGCACACTTTCTCATTGACTGATTTTATGTCTCTAACACTTTAGCTTTCAACCATTTAATTACCTCAGTTCAAATATGTCCATTCTCTTACGGCTTTACTTCCACTTTGTGATCTTGGAATACTGTCAACTTGGGAATGCTGAGTACATGATACAATGATAATAAATCTTTAATATTTATATAATATTTCAAACAGCACTCATTTCATGTAGCTTTGTATTCTAAGCAGTAAAATATAGTCTAAACACTGCACATGCAAAAAAATAATGCATTTTTGTCTTTTTATGAGTACAGGTTAGTTACTGCATTGGTTAAACAGATTACCTATCAGCTTTAAACTGATTTTTGAGATCTATGTGTTTTTAAATAGACACTATATCTATTTGCTAATGCTATGTGAGGTTAAGGAAGATCCAGAAAAATAATATATGTTTTAGAGAAATATGTCACTTCTTGTAACATGAACAAGGCTTAATTTTGATAGGTTTGAGAAAATGTCTGCTATGAGAGCTCTAAATAATTCATTTAAATGGTTCTAAGAATATTTAGATGCAAGGATCCAATATGCAACCTCCACTCTCCATCAAGTCAATGCAAACTGACCACTAAAAAGTGCTAGGTCCCTATGGGGTGTGGATGAAATACCACAACATGAACCTGCTACTTCATTTAGTAGGAAGGTTTCAATCTTTCTCATCCCAGAGGAAGCACTCTATGTCTCAGTAGTCAGAAATGTATAATACATGGGAATATTCATTATTCAGGAAAGGAATGTTCATTGCATTATGGGGAAATCTGAGTTACATCACTGCATGATTCAAGACATACTCTTAATAAGTTTCTTCAGGACATATTTTTGAGAGAGCAACCCATTAAATACTTCTGCTGTGAAGGTAAATGTATTTGTGGAGGCACAGACATTAATAAATAAACTAAGATTTGCACTTTTAAGTAGGTGTGGTGGGTTGATCCTGGCCGGATGCCAGGTGGTCACCAAACTGCTCTATCATTCCACTTCCTCAGCTGGATAGTGGGGAGAAGACATGATGAAAGGCTTGTGAGTTAAGTCAAGGACAGGGAGATTACTCAGCAATTACCACCATGGGCAAAACTGACTGGACTTGGGGAAATCAGTTTAATTTAGTACTAATCACATTGGAGTAGGGTAATGAGAATTAAAACCAAATCTTAAAAACAACTTCCCCCCACACCTTCCTTCTTCCCAGGCTCAACTTTACTCATGAGTTTCTTTACCTCCTCCCCACCAACAGCGCAGGGGGATGGGGAATGGGGCTGCGGTCAGTCCCTCACGTGCTGCCTCTGAGGCTCCTTCCTCCTCAGGGGGAGGCTCCTCACTCTGCCCCTGCTCCTGCCTGGGGTCCCTTCCATGGGAGACAGTCCTCCATGTACTTATTTCTCCAACGTAAGTACTTCCCATGGGCTGCAGTTCTTCATAAACTGCTCCAGTGTGTGTAGAGGAATGAAGGCAGGTTAATTAACATTGATCATATACAGCTGTGGGCTGGCTTCAGGGGCGGTGGGTTGGCTGACCTGGATAAGGTGCAGCTGTGGCTGGATCCTGCTAAGCAGTTAAATAGCTCCAAGGGGTATGGAAGAGGAGCACTGGATGAAGAGGGACCTGGAAGAAGCAGAGGGAGTAGAGAGAGAGCCCTGGATGTAGGAGAGACAAGGAGAGGCCCTGGGGAGAAGCAAGGGTCCCGGATGGGGAGAGGCTGGCTGGAAGAGGGGTCTGGAGATGGGACACAGTAGAGGCAAGAATCGGGGTGGACCGGCCTGAAGAGGATAAAGAAACAGCATGGAGAGTAGATAAACTTTTGAAACCTTGTGGGGCTTGGTGGGAACTACTTATTGAAGCTAACCTGGTATGGGATGGTAAAAGCCTTGTTGCAGCTGGCTAGTTCTGATAGAGCTGTGACAAATATGGGTGCCCCATGGGGTGCAGTCCTTCAGAAACAGCCTGCTCCAGCATGGGTCCTCCATGGGGTGACAAGTCCTGCCAGCAAACCTACTCCAGCCTGGGCTTGTTTCTCCATGGATCCGCAGGTTCTTCCAGGAGCCTGCGCACATCCACCTGCTCCACCATGGGACCCTCCATGGGCTGGAGGTAGACATCTGCTCCACCATGGAACATCATGGGCTGCAGAAGCACAGCCTGCCTCACTGTGGTCTTCATCAGGGGCTGCAGGGAAATCTCTGCTGTGGGGCCTGAGGCACCTCCTACCCCTCCTTCTTCACTGACCTAGCTGTCTGCAGAGTTGTTGCTTTCACATATTCTCACTCCTCTCTTCTAGGTGAATTTTGGGTGTTTTTCCCCCCTCTTAATATGCTATCAGAGAGGCACTACCACTGTTGCTGATGAGCTCGGCCTTGGCCAGTGACAGGTCCGTCTTGTAGCTGCCTGGCATTGGTTCTAATGGACATTGGGGAAGCTTCTAGCATCTTCTCACAGAAGTCACCCCTATAGCTCCCCCACTACCAAAACCTTGCCATGCAAACCCAATAAAGTAAGGGTAAGTGTAATTCTTGAAAGTCTTGTAAGCAAAAGAACTGCAAGAAGTACCTTCAGGTGAGAGAGACTTTCTGATGGGTTTCTTTCATATGTTGCCTGTCAGATTTCCTCCTTCCTTGATGAGTTAGAAGATCAGTTTATTCTGTACTGCATCTGGATGTCAAAACCTCTTGTCTTTTAGCTCTCCAAGAAATAATTTCTTATGGGTTTGTTGTAGTGCACCTTGGCCTGGTTCAGTGGACCAGTTTCTTTTTCCAATTGATGCATTGGATTGCTGTTCCTTGAGCCTTTTTGTACCTTATGGCTCTAGGTTTGCACTTCCCTTCATTTGTTTCTCCCACAGTTCTTCAGTTTGTGTGATTATCATTTAGGTTCTTGTGCAAGACTTGTCTGGTCTTACTGCAGACAGCCTGTTTATACGCAAGATGCAGTTTCAGGCTTTCCTCCTGCTCCCTTGATTATCTTATCTCACTACTCATAAAAGACTAGAAGCATCCTTGCCACTTTCTGGCTGGAAAGAATCACTTTTGATATACTCTCCTCTCACAGAAACCTGATGCAGTGTTGGCTATTGGTGTCTTGTGCTTCCATACTTTCTGCTTGCTTTCCGCAGTAATTTCTTGGACCAGTAGAAGATCCATGATAAGGTGTGTATAGAAGATGTTATGCAAGAGAGGAATTTGTCGTAACAGACACTTTTTGCATGGGTAGATTGAACAAATAGATACTCTTGTGAGGATATTCAGAGATGACTTACAGGTTGGGGGCCAGCTGGCTGTAAAGCAGTTCTGCAGAGAAGGATCTTGAAGATCCCAGCAAACAAGAAGCTGACCGTAACCCAGCAATGCACCCTTGCCATCAAGGCGGCCCACAGCATCCTGGGCTGCATTGGAAAGAGCACAGACAGCAGGTCAAGGGAAGTCATTCTTCTCCTGTCTTCAGCCTGAGAAGGCTCAGGGAGGGTCTTAAGATGTACAAATACCTGATGGGAGGGAATGAAGAAGATGCAGCCAGGCTCTTGTCAGATGTTCCACCTGAACACAAGAAAGCTGTTTTACTGTGAAAGGGGGTCAAGCAGAGGAACAGGTTGTGCAGAGAGGTTGTGGAGTCTCCATCCTTGAGATATTCAAAACTCAGCTGGACACAGTCCTGGGCAGCCTACCCTAGCTGGCTCTGCTTGAGTAGGGGGCTGGAGCTATATTCTTTTGAGAGACTGCTTTCTAACCTCAATGTTTCTGTGATTCTGAAATTCCTGATCATAGGCATCACAATTATTTTAATTATTTTTTTTTTTACATAGTACATCTCAAGTAATAGTTCAATTAACATAAGCGCTTAAAAACAATGGTTTGGTGGTGGTTTTTGTGTTGTTGGTTTTTTTTGTGTTTGTTTTTTGCTTATAAGAAAGATTTTATTAAACAGTAAAAGTAATCTGGAACCTGCAGACAAATTTGCAAGAGAAATGCACGTTCTTTTTTTACTGGCTATATGCAGTGTTCTGAAAATGTAAGTGATTACAGTGTTTCTACAATCTTTTCTTTCTAGGACTTCAGTCAGGATGCTTTCAACTACTAGAGTAAGATAGGTAGAAAAATTAAGGTGCATTTGCTCTCTGAATTTATTACTTTATTAAAATGTCAAAATGTAGACTAGGTGCCTGTAGTAGCTTGAACATTTTTCTTGTTTTAATGTTGTCTTGCATAAAAAAGATAATATAATTTCAGATTGTGGTACCTCATGTTCTTTCTTAAGGAGAAGTACAATACACTTCTACAAAGATGGGGAATGACTTTTATTTCTCCTCTGTTTTGAAGTCAAAGGGTTATTTTCTTGGTACAGATAGGATGAGTTAGAAGAGTGCATTTGAACCAAAAGCTAGAAAGTCTACTTAGTACTAGCTTTATTATGTATGTATTTAGCATTTCAAAAGAGCCTGAAGGCTCCCAAGTGTTTTGTGTAGACTTGTGTCAAAGAGATGATTCCTTTCTGGCAGCTTATAATTATTGCTGGAAAGGTGTTAACCTCAATGCACTACTTATTCCTATTCTTCACACTGTTTATGCCACTTTTTTTTCTTCTTGCCAGTATGAAGGCAATCACAAGTTAAAATGATCTACAGTAAATATCAACTCTGCTGCACTCTTGAAATGCTAAATAAAACTTTGAGAGGTGAAAGAGAGCAAAGCTCTTTATGGCAGGTTCACTGGTGGTATACAAACTCCTCTGATGCATGTTTGTAGAGCAACTGTCAAAGTTGCCTGGGAAGATCATACAGTAGAAAGTGGATTAGATTTCAATTCCAGCCTTTTCTGCTCGACATCCAAAGCTCTTCTTTAGGTTCACACCACCAAATAACCTTTTTAAATGTTTTTGGAATATCGCAAATTAACAGGATCAGTCAAAGGCTGGACTTGTAATCCTTCTCCTGTGTTGTCGTTTTGTGGCCTGTCATTTTTCTTAACAATGATTATGAAACAGGGAGAGCCAGTTTGTTCTTGGCACAGCACTGAGATGTTCCAGGGTACCTCTATGAGTGCAGCTAGGAAGGCTGCAGTAGGCTTTGCTGTCTTACTTGATATGTTTTTATCTGCTTATAATAAACATAGAAAACTACTGTAGAGCCAAAAAGGAGCTGTTCTTTTAGTGACTATGTGTAGAAGGTTTCGTATTTCTGGACTGAAAACAAATTGGAGAATTGTGAAATCACTGATAGTTATGAAAAATGTCTGAAGTATGTTCACTGATGATAATATAGGGTCAAAGAACATGCTTTGAGAAAGGACAGATAATACCAGTGTACTAACTATATGCACTATGCTACTATATGAACAAAACAGTTTTAATAATTAGCTATATGTCAAAAAATGTATTATTTTATCTTGGGCAAACAGAATATGAGTGTATTGAGATCAAAGCATAGATTGGGTGAAGGAGAGAAAGGAACAGGACTGTTGTTAATGTACCTCCATAAGGAACGATGGTGCGTAGCAGGGGCGACTGGATGTTATGTCATCTACAGAAGATGAAACCAATTCAGCCCTTGGCTGCTGAGTGTACACAAGCAGGCTTGCGCAAACTGTCATATCTAGCCATGTCTGAAGCAATAGGTGTATTTTATGAGGTGCTAAATAATACATAAGTTTGTTGAGAGATAAGACAAACACCAAAACCAATGAACTAATTCATATCCTTGGTTTAGGATGGACAGATCTACTCTCATAAATATAAAGATGTTGAAAAACAATCAAGAATGTAAACTTTTCAAAGTTTCTGGACTTGTGAAATGAATGGCTGTGAATGCTATATAGGCTTTAGGCAGGATTTAATGAGGAAAAAATTGACATACTTTCAAATAGTGATTAAGTATAATATTAAAAAATAATGACATATTTTCCAAGGAATTTCTAGGAACTGATTGATTTTTTCCATGAATGAAAAGCCAGTCTTATTAAAAGCTTTGTAATACTTTTACAGGAACAACTGTTTGCAGTCAAGGACATGGATTATGGATGAAACCTTGTTCCCTTCAGTAGCTGACACAACATTTAAATAACACATTAAAACATTAGAGCTGGTGGTCATTTAGAATAGCGTGCTAACTTTCTCTTCCTTTGTTCCCATGGTAGAGATGAAACAGTAAGATACCACCAACAACCTCATGAAGGTGAGATGTAATCAGTAACCTGTTTAGTTCTTTCAGATTTTTTGGTCTCCTGCTATGCGTGACATTCAAAGCTGACAGATACAGCTTCTTTGGAACATGTATGTGAGGAGCTGGTGAAGTACTAAAACAATAGGCTAAGCTTCAAGAAGAACATCATCAGCTCATAGTCACTGGATCTGCCACTTAGGAAAAGATGGAAATTTTACTTTTCCTTTTTGAATACAGAGTCTCTTATGCTTTCATATCCTTATTTTTAGCAGTCCTTCCCAATTCTGTGCAGCTGACTGTTCAGTCAGACAGCAAGAAAATACCTTTCATTGTGGATTTCTCAAAAAGCCAGGTGCTAGTTTGCAAGATGACAGATGTTTTTAATGCTAAATTGAGAGCAGGTGTTTTTAGAGGAGAAACATAAATCCTAGAAACACTGCATTGTTTTAGAAGCACAAGAAGAAACGAATATTTCCTAAGAAATCTATTAGTCAAGAAGAACCTATTGGTTGACCATCCACTTTATTTTCTAAGATTTATCTTAATTAAAAGGAACGCACTACAATTAAAGCTTTTCCAACTGTGTTTTAATATTAGATTACTATATTCTAGGTATGTGAATCATAAACAGCCTTAATTTGACCAAATTACCAATTATTTGAGCAATATAAGTAGCTAAAGGGAGAAAGAGAATGTCTGAGGGGACAGTAGTCTTCTGAAAAAATAAGTACAAAGTGAGAAGCATATGAAGCATGTGGTACCTCGTTACTGGTATTGCAGTTAATACTGATGTTTTAATTGGTTGTATTAATAGCTAAAATGTATGGCACTTATTCCAGGGTCTAATTTAACTTGCAGTTACAATCAATAGGAGAGTTCTTGAAAGTGATTTGTAGCTGAATGCTTCAATATAGACACCTTTATGTCATGTAAGTTGGTCAACAGGACAAATTCCGAGTTGAGTTCAGTATTAAGCCCCTTCTCTCTAGCAATATGAAATGAATGATTATACCATAGATTTTGACTGTTCTCTCCAAATGGAAATAAGTTTCTTGGTATTTGCATGGTTTAAGGAAAACAATGAAAATAAATTGTGCATAGAGCTCATGCCTTTTCAGAAGTAAAATAAAAACCAAAGAAAACAAACAAAAAACAGAACTGGAGGGAAAAGCCAAGCCTCAGTAAAAAAATAATTCAGTAGTAGATAATCTGCCCAAAGTTTTCAGAAAAGTTTCCAGGGTAAAATACATTTACTATCAGGTTAGTAGTAGAGTATTTTTTTTTCTTATTGTAATGTATATATACAATATGTTTAAATCCATCAGCATTAACAGTTCTGTGCATTGTTTTTTGACTGAAATATGTAATGACTGCCTTACTCTTGATGGGTGAGTATACGGTTAAATATTGTCTAATAAATGAACTTAAAACTATTTTGGCATAATTATTCTCTAATCTTTCAGAATAGTGTTTGCATATTTATAAAAAGGATTTATTGATGTTTTCATTTTTGCCTCTTCCCCCACCCCCCAAAGAAAAATATCCAGGCCATGCATATGGGTGTGTATGTATACAAAAATACCTGTTTGTATAGTAATTCTAGTATCCATCATTAGATCTCCAGAATTTCAAGTCTTCATATTTGAACAGCCCAAACCATGCTCGTACAAACTCCTTGGTTTTCTGAAATGAAGTATAACTTTTTTTCTGAACTGCAACTAGTTCCAAATCGATTCTCAGAAAAAGCTTTAGGATCTGTGAAACCATGGCATGGGCTCCATTGACTAAAATATTCCTGCTTTCCACTCTGACACGATGCTGTCTTGTCTTATGATTTTCTGGATTAAAGAAATTATATTTTATGCTTTAAAACTATTGTGATGATGCAAGTATTGGATTTCTATAATTACGTCGTGACACAATTTAACAACTTTAGTCTGATTACCTTGACTTTTGAAGTTCACATCTGTTGTTGAAGCTGTGCATAATCAACAAAAGCTGAGCTGAATCCCTGTTCTTTGATTTAGTCCTGCCTAAAATAAAACAGCGTTATTAGTACTTGGCTTTGCATTTTATTCTGGTCCCAGACCACTGGAGGAAATGGAAAAGAAAGATCATTTTGATAAACAGCCCTTGATTTTGAGACATTGCAATCATTAGACACAAAGCTCACCATTCTTTGTCTAATGTAGCTGGAAAGAGGTAAGTAGTGAGAAAGTGTTTTTCCATAATTTTAAAACTTGGATTTTTAATTCAGGAATATTGAATGAATTGTAAGCACATTATTTTTATTGTTACTCGCACAATGTGCTGTATATTTGATCTTTCTGCATGATTATGATAAAATTGAGATAGAATTGTGGAGGATAAGTAAAAAAAAAAATAAAATGTATTTTTAAACCCCAAGGTTTTCTTTTGTTTTTTTTTTTTGTTTGTGGGTTTGTGTTTTCTTTTAACTTATCAAGAAGAAAGTTCTGACATAACAAAGAAACCTAAAGACAGTGTACCAGTAGGGTTTACATTGTAACACTTGCAAGCTGGACCCTGAAAAGCAGAAGTTGTTTGGCCTCTCTTTGTCCACTAGTGTTTGTATGGATTGAATTAATTTTGCTGTTGAATTTACTCTGCAGTGCCTACTCCTTGTAGTAGTGATAAGTGTTATATGCTCTCTTGGCAGTGTAGTTAGTTTAGTGTCTTAGTTTAAGCCATAATAGAGCAGAATCTCTTTAATCCCCACCAAGGGGGTCAGCAATATGCAAATGGAATGAAGTAGATTATATTCATCTATTAAATTAGGTTTTATGAATGTGGAGACTGTGTAGAATAGCTTCAAAAAACATTCAGTAGCCATTAGAAATCAGTGTTAGTTGTTGAGATGATTTTTTGATTCAGAATGTAGTGAAGTGTTAAGTTCATTGGATTCAAACACCTTTGACTTTGTCCTGCAGTCTCCAAGGAGAGCTAAATGAAACCAATTAAAAGGTGCAACGCTGGTGGTATTATAAAGCAGTCCGAGAGGCATGGAAAATGTTGTTTGTGCCATGTGACAAAGTGAGTTATATTGTTTGCCCCTGGGAGATCAGAGAATAAGATCAAGAGACCATCGCTCTCCCTTCTGTAATGAATTTATTTGCAGGTCTCAGTCTCTGAATTGGCAAAAACTATTACTGCCAAAGCATTTTGTTTGCCCCATTGGAATGCTCAATATTAATTTCCCTGTCCCATTTCAGTGTCCGAAAAGCATTTTAGCCAGCATTACTTCTACAAAACAGCTGAGTCCCTATTTAATTGATGATCCTGAATTTGCACAGTATTTAAGTTGTGAGCTGGTTGAGGGGTAGGAACTCTCCTGGTTTATTTCCTTGCTGTCAGGGAGCGTTTATCCAGGCATTTGTAACTGTGTTAATCCCTTCTCGTTAGCGCATTTCAATAGTATGGAATTTCTTGTAATAATTAAGACACGTGAAAGTCAGATTTGACATGATAGCTTTCAAAGCAAGATTTTGCTCCTGTGTCTTGCTTTGAAAAGGGATTTGTCAGGAGGGCAGATGATGTGATATGTAATGGGGGGCAAGGTGAGATGTGTGACCATATGAATGTAGAGACAGTACTAGACTGACTATACTGAATCTCAAAGTTTAAAATTTAACAAGAAAGATTCAAAATAGTCACTACAAACAAACCTTAATGTTAAATCTGGAAATGCCATCTAGGGGATGTTTCCAGTTGTTTTCAGAAAACCTGTGAAGAGGAATAGGATGGATTATTATGGGTTGGTTTGAAACTCTTGGGCTTGATGTAGCTTTATAGAGGTGCACCAAAATATGTATGTGCACAGCAGTGATTTAAGTGCCTGTAATAGGATGTAGAATGCTGAAAGAGTGTGGGGCACTCAATGACTGGCATCAAGTTATGCAAGAATGAAGGACAAAGACGTTTTGGAGTCACTGAGTATTTTAGCAGTGACTGAACAGGCCCATGACCTTAAGTTAACAAGATAATGCAACAGAAACCAGCTGGCCATTTCAGTGTTCCGTAGGCACGCAGCTGTCTTCCATACAGCTCTCCTTCTGTAGCAGTGTAAGTAAGGCTAACACATTGAAAAGTCTGACATAGAAGTAATATAAATAGCATTAGGATAAATAAATTATTTGGGTTAAATTGTTGTTTATTTTAATTTGCTGTAACATGAAAACAAAACAACCTAAATAACACTGGAAGAACGGCATTTACATACTTGAGTCCAGGGTTCAAATCACTTTTCAAGGAACAGTTAAGGCTTAGGATTTACAACAGACGGTTGTCAAAAGGGAACGTAGGGAAAGGCAAGCAGAGAGATAAGGTACCAAGTCGCGCAGAGTGAAATGCTGCAGAAAGATGTCCAAACTTCAGATTTTCTCTAAGAGGAAAAATCAACACAGGTGAGTACTGGAGTTGCTTATGCAGAGGCATTTATAATCCCAAACTGTTTTTTGTGAGTGTCTCAGTCATTCCTTTGAGGATAGGCAGCTAGTTTATCCTTGCCCTGTGAAGCCTATTTGAAGGATGCAGAGGTGTGATGGCCGTGGCTCTCCTCTCTAGTGCCTGCATCTAGTTCAACATGCAGGAGTCTAAGCTTTGCTTGATTTTTACCTCTACCCATGTACAAAATGAATTGGCAGCCTGTGTTCTCCAGCCCTTTGACTTCGGTCTGAATAGAATGCTTCAGAACATAGCTATAAACTAGCTTGGGGGAGAATCTGTGTCTCCTGTTAAAGCTGCGCTGGTTTTCAGCCATGTAATCAAGGTTTATGGAACAGAGGAAACATGAGAGAGAGAACCTTACTTGTAACCTGCTCGTGAGGGCATCTAAGCACTAGAACAAAACTATGGGTACCAGCATGACTTCTGTGTTGGTTTTTTTGTATGAACGTATGGACTTCCTGAATTATGGCACCTCTTCTTACCCTCTTTGTCCCTCTGTCACCCTCTCACCCTGGGCCTCAACATCATAAAATGCCCTACGTTTTTCCAGCCATTGGAAGGAGAAAGAAAGCAGAATAATTTTGTGAAGTTGCTTATAAGAGGCAGTATATTTTTTTCATGCATTCCACCCGTTTGGATGGTATCAGTAACTCAAGATTTTTCTATTTCTTTTCTGTGTTTAATAAGGAAGGCATATCATCACCTTAGACACTGATGTCAGAAACTGCCAGCCTTTAAGTTGGAGGTTATTCACAAAGTTGAATTTGAATTTTGTGGTTTGGGCTTTTCTTATTAGCACAACAGTGCCCAACAGAGATTAATACCTCCTTGTTTATTCCAGGGTTCACATCTTGTACACTGTGGCAATTTGGAGGTATGGGACTTTTTCCAGCCTTTTAGGGTAAAGATAACATCTTACTTGTCTCTTACTGTGACTGCTATAGAATACTATACTAAGCATTTCCTATTGCAGTATCATTCAATGCTTGTCCCTTTGTTCTTTCAAAGCCTAGGATGCATACGCTCTTTTTTAATTGAAGCAGATTTGCGTGGTTTTGAATTACAAGTATTTCTAACAGGGACATTGGCTATGGCATCTATCTCTGTCCTCAACATTTTTTCTTGTACATGTTATGCATGTTTCCTCTGTGCATTGCCTATATTTAACACTAATCAACTGATTTTGAGAGTGAAAGAAAAAAGTATGTGCAATAAACATTGAAAGGTTAAGATCAATTGGAGTGAACTATTTTAAAAGAGCTGAATCATAAACTCATTTAAAGCAGTGAGCTTTCCTGAAGACATGATTCTAAAAACAAAGCAGTAGATCAACAGGGATCCTAAAATTCATGTAGCACACTGAAACATCTAGATGACAGCTATTTCTGCTGTGTGTGCTGAACAGATAGGTGGCAATTATTGCTGCTGGGTAAAAACCTGCCTCCAGAAGTTGATGAGCATTTTGCTTCTGACACCAAAAAGAGTTGAGATTTTACTCTTTTGTGGGTATAGGAAGTAAACAGCAAGAAGCTAATGACTTGTCTGTCCAGGGAATAAGGTATAAGAGTCTGGACTATTGTCTATCCTGTAGTCTGTTATAACAATGTCCTTCCTTAAAGTTTACAAACTGCGTTCCTCCCCTTGCTGCATCTTACCAAATAGAGATGTTGCAGTCAGAAAGCACTGCACATAGAACTATTTTGTAGTCTCCTGCTGGTAAGGCCACTGTGAAGGGACATGTGTTACATAGAGAGGAAAGAACTAATTGTAGGCAGTTTTGCTGGCTTACTGCAAAAGTAAGAATGCAAGGGAGCCTAGAGAAATTCAGAAATAACCATTATACTAGCTTCCTTTGGCATTTTTGCTGTTGTCCGCTCAGACAGTGCAGCAGCAGTGACCCAGAAACCTCTCTGGACAATTTTTTTCCAGAGACATGAGACAGCTGTAGGTGGCCCTGTTCTGAAGACTGATACTGAAGACTGCAAATGGAAACAAATTGCTTATGCTTTTTATTTCTCTAAAATAAGTTGAAAAAAAAAAAAGTGTGGGAAGAGGATGGTGGAAAAAAGCCATTGTATATGGCTTCCTGTTCAATGGACATTCATGATACTAATCAATGTTCCCCACTAGAATTAGAGCAGGGGCTGGGCACAGGATAAATACAGGATATTTAAATATTTAGCAATTGACGCTGAATATGAATTTTGTTTGAATTATACCAAGAATGTTTTTCAGTTTTTCTTTCACAAGATAAGTCATACATCTTCCATTATCCTGGCACTAAATAATTTTGCTACACATTGGATTGTCATTTTGCAGCTGCCCCAATGGAATTTATTTACTTTTTAAGATGGCACCTTTTCTGAGAATGTAGTTGAGTTATTTGTTTGGAAGAAGTGAAATTTAGTTTCAACCATGTCTCATAAGTAAAATATGTATTCAGGGAGATAAAGACCTCTAATATAAAGCTTGCCACATAAAAAGTAATATTCAGTCTCTATGCTCTTGTTGAATCCTCCTAGCACAGTTCAGAAGTACAGTGTAAGCTGTACGACACTATCTAGTTCTCTATATGCATCTGTGTAAGTAGATGACATGAAATAAGCTCCATTTACCAAAGGGAAGAAGTAACAGAATAATTCTCCCTGATATGCAGAAACTCAGACTTAACTCCCAGTCGACTAAATTCACAGCAATGTAGTACTGAAGATATTGATATTTTAGAATTACGTGGCAGACTGGTCTGTTAAAATAATATATTGTACTAAAAACGGTAAATGCAAAATATCCATTAAGGTTAATGGAATATTAATATGCCTTAGTGCTGCTGAAGGTGAAGGACAAGAATGTAGAAGCATGTCAAGAGTAAGACATAAAGACAAGCTCGGAATGCGATAGCATATGTTGCTTTATTTATGGGAAATACTGGCCAACAAAGAGATACAGAAAGCCACACAAAGACAGTTATCTATGAGATCTTTTTAAATGTCTATGGAAACATCTCAACAAATGCCTGCTCAACAGTTGGCAAGTGAAACTTTTTTGTCAGGTATGAGCACAGGTGAGTCTGTTAAGTTTACCACCAGAAAATAAATTTTATTCCTCCCTCAGCTGCTTTCATTTGCAGCATTTATTCACAGAAAAAGAACTACAGATGGGGAACTTCTGAAGTCATTGAGGCCAGTCAGGTGCTGTTTAGGGTTTGCTGCTTATACAGCCAGCAAGTATAAAGTCATTAATGTTCTGGATGTCCCAGTAGTGGGCTGCTTCATGATAGACACCTAACCTGAAAATGTCCTTCTTAATAATGCCTGCTTTCAAAGAATTAACATGTGAGTTATATTCTGGGTTTCCAACAGTCCTGAGCACAGAATGTGACAGCACATAACTTTTGTTTCCTTCAGTTTTCTTGAGTCAATACAGCTGGGAGTTACAGAGGGCCACTGCTAACAAACCAATCATTTTCTATCCTGATTTTGCAATTTCATACCCCACAACTGGTTGATTATTGCCTGTAGATATGGTATAGCTTTACTCTTTCATCTGAAACTAAGGTCACAGCACACTTTCAGCTATCATAAACTAAGTTAAGAACAGTAACAGTTTTGCAGTAAATTAGGAAGCATTGTTGAATACATCATTGGTGATTAAAGGTCATTGTGCTGGAAGCAGATTATCACCACTTTGAATTTCTCCTATAGTAGCAAGGGTATTGTGCTGATAATAGGAGCAGAGGTTCTTCATGAATGTGGTTTGGCTTAGTTGTGGCATAATTCAGTGGCTGTAGCAGACTTAATTGTCCTACTTTTCTTATGGTAGGGGTAGAGAGATGTCTTTCTGCAATGCAGTCACTGCAAAACTACAGCAACCATTAGATCTGGCTTTGAAAAACAAACTGTCCGTCCTGAGGTAACTATAATGTTTGGTCCCATTGTAAACTTTGTAATGCTTGCATTTCCCTTTGGGGAAAATAGGAAAACATCTCATTACATTTTCACTTAAAAGATTGTACTTCCTTTGTGTGTGTATGTTTGTATATGAATTTTAATAGAAGTACTTGGCAGGAACTACAGGGAAATTGAAACTTCTGGTTTTAGAATGAAATATATCTTGCTGTATTGAGTATAGGTTGTATGGGTTTGGTGGTTGTCATGGTGGGGGCTGCAGGGGTGGCTTCTGTGGGAAGATATCAGGGACTGCTCTGTCCTGGACACAGCTGGTTCTGGCCATCTCTGCAATGGACCCACTGCAGGACACAGCTGAGACAGTCAGCCTGGGTGAGTGCCTCTGGGAAAGCCTATGTAAGAAAGCTCAAAAGAAAGTGGAAGATTTCAGGGTGGAGCTGAGAGACGACTTGTATGCTGAGAATTACCTTAGCATGGTTGCACTGGGTATTTGGGAGTGTAGAGGACAAGAGTGAATGTCTGTTTGCCAAGAGACTTTTAATTAAATCTATTCTATCAGTTATCAAGAATGTATCAGCTTTGCTTCTTTTCAACATCATTGTATTTCTCTGGTAAAGACTGAACACAACCCTGTCTGATTAGAGTGTGGGGTTTTTTTTTAATGCTTACCTTCCTACCAAAGAGAATTAACTATTTCAATTATCACTCATCATGCAAAAATCAAAACATTAGATGAGGGGGCTAGTAAATGGATTCTGAAGCTCCAGCGTTTTCTGTGATACTGCATTATTTTAACTTAAAATAAATCTCCATGCTCAACAACCATTAATAAGGCAATTTTTTACAAGCTGTGGAACCAGCATGTAGATTAAATTTGTTACCCCTGGTTTTGCCTCTATCTTATTTAAATTGTGCTCTTTAATGTTAGACATACAATGTGGCCTCTTCACTAGTGCATATGTTGCCTTCCTTTAGCAGTGAACTGAAGAACTGAGCTCCATGACCTTCAGCTTGCAAGGAGTCTATTCACTGTGTATAAAGAGAAAGGTGTGAGGAGTTGTTTAAGGACTGAGCAGGAAGAGTTTAAGGCCTTCATGGGGCAATTCTTGAATGAAAATCGTTGTCTTCCTTATCACCCTTGGAGGCTTGTTTACTACTTCCTTATCTTCTGGCATTAGGTCTTGGTTCCACAGAAAGCCCTTTTGATTTCCATGAACGTCTGAATGGAGTTCCAGCTGATGGACTCTTGGGCAAGACTGATGCCTGATAGTATAATTTTGAACATTTTTTTTTTTTCATTTCCCCATTTTGGTGAGGGAAAAAGGCTAGAAACCATTGCTGATGTCTCTGAAGTTTTCTGAGGCTCAGACACAAATGGTGTTATGCTGAGTACAAAATATTGTGATGAAATATGTCACAGATAAAAGCTGTTATGTGCGATTTTCATAACATGTAAGATATTATATGTAAAATTATATAGCTTTCACTTACAGACAGAAAGTGGTAAGTAATGGGACATGGAAGGGACAAGTCAAAGTGAATAAGGAGGTGAATATGAAGATGGGAATTTGAGTTGAATAGCTTATTGGTGATGTATAGCTACAGTATAATTACTTCAATCTATAATCCTATTTTACATGTTTAGGTGTATAGTAATCTTCTTGGCTTTTAGAATGAGACAAAATAGCAATGTTGATACATATGAGCACCTGAATCACACCAAATAATACTAAGAGCTTGATTGGGAGCAATAACTGAATAGCAGACCTGTGGGAGTAAGCTTCATGCTGTTAAAATGTGAATTTATACAATGTTGCTGCTGAGCTTGCCTGGCATTCAGACAACTTTGCAGATGTCAACTTACCTGTGTAATCATATGGTAATTTAGTACAATTAGCATATGAAATACTTCAGCATCTCCATATAGTTAGCTCATAATTATGAAGTGAATGTGTATTTACCAAGATGTTTCCTTGGCCTTGTGGTCACATAGTGACTTTGTCTACTGTGTCATGATGCCTATGTGGAAGGTGTTGAAGTAGAGTGCCACAGAAATGTTAGCCCAAAATACTGATAAAAGCAAAATAATACATTGTAAAAGGAGGAAGGGAAAAAAAAACCAAAACCCAAAACAGAAAAAAAAACAGGAATGATCCATATGCCTTCCTGTGCTGTAGTAAATGAACAGTGTCTGCTGATAGGCCTGAACGTCAATGTGGGCATTTTGCAAAAGATTTCTGCTAGTTGCTCACTTGTAGTCAAAAAAAAAAAAAAAAAAAAAAAAAAAAAAGCAAATGGAGTCCTGGCTTGTCTGAGGAAGGAGACGGAATACAGCAAAAGCAATAATCACAGTGGATAAGTCAGAAAAGAAAATTTTTACTTCTAAAAGTATAAATGCAGTTTTATCTGGAATACTGTTTGTACTGGTAGCTACCTCCCCTAATGCTACTGACAGTTTTGGAGAAAGTGAAGCAAATCATTTAAGACGTAATTAGCCTTGTTAAAGGATGCGAATGAGAATAGGCTTACCTATTTTAGAAGGGAGATTAATGAAAGAGGATGCATTAAGGATTATGCAGGGCAATGTAAAAGGTAAACCCCATGCTGGAATATCTTTCTGTTCTGGGCTGTTGATTAAAGGTGCTACTTGTCCACCTGTAGCTAGAACAGCACAATGTGTGAAGGTCAAGAGAAACTGGGAGAATCTCAGACTTCTCAAAGGAAGTTTGGTAACAAACCACCCACAGATTCAAATATGTTTTAATTTCCACCTCTTGAAAGTGGAAAGAGAACCCATGTTATCAACTCAAAAGAATGAAAGGAACACTACGCAAAACAATGAAGTTAATCACTCTCAAAGCTCCTTTGGACACCCTGAGAACAGAAAGTGAGAGACTGAATCCAGTAATAAACAAGGCAAAGATGCTTTGTTTATGTCTTTTTAGTGAAACATCAAAGAAGGGTGATGTTTAATATGTTAAAAGGAAATGCTGCTTATGCTGTAAGGCTTTAGGTAACTGCACAATCAGATTCATGACCATGGGCTGTTACTAAAGCCAACAAATTAGCAAGATTCAAATGAGGTGTTGAAAAATGTTTGTACAGATAGGAAAAAAAAAAAAGAAAAAAATGAAGGGGAAATTCAATATCAAAAGACAGGAGGGAAAACAAAGCAATGTTTGGAAGCACGGTTCAAAACCACTTTTAGATTTAGTACAGCTGTTTGTCAACAGTCTTAAAGATAAATGGCTGTATTTTGAACAGTGTAACCAGATTAAGTCTACCTTGGTAGAGCCAGCTCTCCTGGGGAATGATGCCTGTTCTTCTGGTCAAGTGCTAGAGGACTGAGCATAGGGAGAAGAATGCCAAACCTGTAATGGTGTCTTCCTTGCCTGAGGAGACCAGCCTTCCACATGGGGGTTGATTGCAACTCGCAGGAGGCTGGTGTGATACCTTTGTTCTATTTTCCCACCCTGGAAATGTTAGAAGGGGTCAACAGACTGAAACATGAAGTCTCTGATAAATAATTTCTAGGAAGAGATTTTGGGGGCTATTTGGGAAGAGTTAGGTTTGTAGTTTTCCCACATGCACCTAGTGCAGGAATTCTTACATTGACAACAGGTTATTTAGCAGAAAGCTCTTGAAGAAGTTGGATCGTGGACTTGATGTTCTGCACACAGTTCTGGTGTTTCTTAGCTGCTTGCTGTTCTGCATGGAAAGGTACAGGGATCTTTCTGGATCTCAAAAAGAAAGGCATAACAGCAAATAGTATAAAAATAAAATTGCTTTAATAACAAGATAAAATTAGGAAGAGAAATGTAGACAGTGAATAAATCTTATGTCTTTTCAGATGCTGGGGACCCTACTTTTGGGCAGCATCAGATGAAGCCCTGGTGTACAGCCATGGCACACTGCTCAGATCCCACCCGTGGAGAGGTTTGCTCTTGCACCAGTGTTGTAGCTTCTTATATCTAGTCTAAAAAACCGAACCAATTCATCTTGTTTGACAGGTGGAAGTGCTCTCTTTCTCAATGTCCACCAGATCATACTTAGCTACGTGTATCTAAGCTGTATCCAGGATCGGTACATATCCAGAACCTTCCAGCATGTTCCCTTTTGTTTTTAAATACCTTGGGGTTATACAGCAGTTACTCGTGCTCCCATCTGGGTATCTCAGGCCTCAGGCACAAGACCCAGTATGGCTAACAAACCTTGCTCAAAGTAGCTTACTCATCAAATACATCTTCCACATGTCTCAAAATACACTGCTTATGTCTACATGATGTTTCTGTTTTGGAGTTAGCCTCCTGATAGGAGTTTTTATTGCTTTTAGCCACGTAGGACTATAGGTTTTGTGCTGCTTCATAAAGTATGTGGATAAATAGGTTATGGAAGGTGAAAATGGCTGATGTTGACGGCTTCCAACAAGGGTTTTGTATTCAAATAGGATTTACAATTGGAGTGTACCACTCAAACATGGACCTATTGAAATACAAATGGATGAAAACTGTAAACTGTTTTTCTTCCCATGTATGCTGTCACTGGCACTTGTCTTGGGGGCATATCTCTAGTTTCTTCTAACATCTAAACAAAATCCTCTCTCGTTATTGTAGTGGGCTGGCTGGAAGTCACTTCCAGCCACCAGCTCTCAGACAGGAATGGCAGGGAGATAGTTTTCTCTTTCAAGGGAAAAGTGGCTGTGCTGCCGTTTTACTGGAACATAATTGGTAACTGCATGTGCAGAAGCATAGTGAGGCATAAAGCTCTATTGGGAAAAGAGGTGTCTTAAATTATTGACAAGTCCATGAGGCATAAAGCTCTATTGGGAAAAGAGGTGTCTTAAATTATTGACAAGTCCATGAATAAAGGCCCTTTTAAATGGCGTTTTGCCATCAATTCTGATGCCCACTATCCTTCATTGTTCTTTGTTTATGGTTCTTCACTGTATGAAACAGTAACTTGGTGATTGCCAGTTTGGTGCATCTGGTCTTCACTCAAGATAAATGTGTTTTTTTTCCCAGATTAGCTATTCTGGGAGAAGATTTCACCTGTACAGAATAGTCGCTTTGCATGGAAGGGTCTCAGATGATTTCTGAATTTGAATTAGAAATGAAGAGGGGTAAGAAGTAGGCACTGGCTCTGACCATTGGAAGAACAGTGATACTGCTTCCAGTGAATCCAGCAGAGAGCATCTGGTAGACCCAGCTGGACTGCTATGTTGTGCTCAGATGGAGTAGTTTATACTTTGGCACAATCTGCAGTGTTTATTCAGTATGGCATGTAATGATTCGCTACAGTTCCATTACTTATATTGGTATGCTGCAGAGTTTTCATACTATACAGACATTACACACTCCTTTAGGGTCATGTTGATGATTCAGGATCAACATGTAAACTGATCAGAAATTTGAAAAAGGGGGAAAAAAGGGAAGTGAACAATATTCCTGAAAAAATATTTGCAAATTTTGGTGAAAGCTTCTGCAGAGTTGAAAAGGCAACTTAGTTTTCATTTCCATTATAATCTTGGATTCTGTAATGAAGCACAGCAGGTAGGAGGATTCTGTACAGATTTCAATAGAAAATGTTCATCTGTACAATAAAGCATATTTTTAAGCGATGGTGCTTTGTATAATGTGATTACCTTCATAAATAAAACTGCTAAATGCCTATTTTGGAAGACATTCAACTTTTAAAGAGGTTGAACAAGATACACTTGTCAATTAAAAGTATGTTTGCAGAAGGCTACATAACAAGAAGGCATGCATGTGTAATTCCCCACAAGGTCTAAATAAAATTATTTTTTTTAAAAATGGAAGATGAAATGAAACAATAGAGAAATCTGTGCATCAGTATACCAGTTTGGCTCCAGAATTGTTATGGTCTATTTGTTGACTCTTAGGGATATTTGAATGACGTTTCACAGTTGCAGTAGGAAAGCTGTTTGATTATGATTTCAGAAATTTGATGGCATGGGATCTGAATATCATCTACAGTTCTAGTTCAGCTGGGCCTAAGTCTTCCAGTTTGTTTCCAAAACACTGAATCTGTTGCTGCACTAAATTGAAAGGAGTTTATATCTTAGCATATGAGAGAAAGAACTGTGATTCCAGCATATGTAAAGGTTTTTTTCTGCACATCAGTTAAGTATCGTAATACTTACCTGTTATCTATCAGCAAAGTATGCACACAGTAATTTATGAAGCAATTTATAATTAATTAGGAGGACCTGTACTGTATACTAAATGTGAAAAAGAAGGGAAGATTGGAAAGAAGGAATTGTCTCAATATGCAGCATTCTGTTTTTAGTTTTATAGTTCGTATCCATCACTTGATGAAACTAAAAAAGACCAGCTTCTTGAGAGGTTCTATTCTGTAACTGACAAGAAGTGTTTTTTTCTCCAAATTGTTGATATATTTAATCTGCAATTTAGAAATTAAAGATAACTACAGCTCTAAGTCCTGCTTACATGATGATTTATTTCCACTGCTGTCTTGTTCTTCATAGTAACTTTGCCACCCTACCCCAGCTGTCTGCTTTTCCTGCTCCCATACTGAATGCCTACCACGCTCCCAGTTAGCTGCTGATTGCCTATCCCTCCTTTTGCTTTGTCCTTAACATAATCTCATTACTGACATTTTAGGTTTTGGGTGTAATTTTCTTTGGCGATCATTGGGTTGTGTCAGTATAAGAATTTTCACTGATCCTCTTGCCCCTTCAGTTCAATTTCCTTTTGTTCTTTTTTAGTCCCCTAATGTACAGTTTTGCATTTTTGCTTTAAGTTGTCCCAGCTGGTGTGGTCTTTCCCAACTTCAGGCTATTTTTCTGTTCAATATGTTGGTCACTTTTCTGGCTTGATGTTTGGAGCACTCCTCAGACTCTAATTTTACTCTTCCTGCACAGATTCCAGCAGCTTTCATCATGTCTTATGGTTCTTGTCTTCCATCTCCACTGTTCATTCCTTTTGTGATATTTAGTCAGTACAGTAGCAATACAAAGGTGTTAAAATTGTTTGATGTTGAAAGTCCACAGGTGTATCAGTAGGCTACTGCGGCTTAATGACATATCTTTAAATACCTTATTAATCAATTGGCATAAATAAATTAAAGGATCCCTGTAGAGGTAAGATGAGTTAGCTGAGAAGATACTTCCTGTTTCAGTTTCACATTTTTCACTCAAAAATATGCTTGCTTTGGGAATGGTGAGGAGTGCCTAAATTTTTCTCCTTCCTTTGCTTGTTGAGTAGTGGTGTAGAGAATTGGAAAAGCCAGCACTGTTTCTAGGTGTCATCGTTTTCAGTGTGGTGAAAAGGAGTCTTTGCTCTGCTCTTATCATCTGCCACTGCAATTGGAAATTACGCCTTTTAAAAATTCACCTGTTCAGCCTCAATATGTGACTAACTGAAGCCTCCTTCTATTAGTTTGTTACTATTTTTTTGCATGTTTGACCACGTCCTCCCTTTTGCCTTCTCTGCATCAGTTCACTTTTCTGTCCTTTATAAGGTCTCTAAGTTTGGAAACTCCCTCCTCTAAAACACAAAATTTTAACAAGAGTATAACATCAAGAACTAGACAACCCTTTTGAATTTAACATCTGTGAATTGTATATAAAATGTGTTCAGGAAGAGAGAAACTAGCAAGATGTCTTACTTTTCACCTGGCTATTTTTCATGTACATATGGGCTTCTTTTCTGAAATAGTGGAAGAGAGTAGAGCAGACATTGGGAGGGTGAAGAGGTTCTGCACACAGATTCTAGCACCTTCCAAATGTTGCTAAGACCTAGCCAGTCACAGCCAAGGGCCCAAATTTGTCTTCTAGCATGATAAAGGGTAGCATAATAAAAGGGTAGAATAATAAAATAGCATCCCATTTCTGTTAAATGGCATAAAATAAGGCAGCATTTAGCTGCCGCATGTCCTTTTTCACTAATTGCATTTCATTAGCAAACCCATGAGTTGGGTTAGTCCCTTCGCTAATAGCCATCTCTCTCATGATGAATACTGAGTCTCAGAGCTCTGAAGCTGCAACAACTACTCAACTCCATGCAGTAGTCTGCTGCACGAGTGAACAGTGTCTTGCACCTGGAAGATTTTCCTGCCACGAGCATAGCATCAGATAGTTCAAAAAATGGGTAACAGGAGATGTTAGATCATTTTTTTAGGCAGTACAGCTGTGAAACATGCACTGACTATGTCTGATAGCATAAAAACCCAGTTTGATTTTATTTTTTCTTTCCAAAAGACCTAGTGTTATATATCAAATTATTTCTTAGTGCTTTGTTTAATCAGCTTTATTAAGAAAATGACTGAAGCAGGTTTGCTGCATGGGTAATGAGAATGCAAACTAAATGAATACAAATAGATTTAATTTGAGGAATTACAAAGCAATTATTTGATCAAATGGAAAAACTGTAATGTTGAGGTTTTGCAGCACATGAGCTGCACAGAAGCAGTGATGTGTTCCACACCTCACTGAAAAGATCTAGGTTCGAAATCTAGGGTAAAACTACAGCATTGGATTGTAACTCTTTGGACTTGCTGATTTCTAAGAACTCAAAAGACAACTGCAGTGTAGAGGGAAAATTAAGTCTTCTACGTTTTGGAAACTGTTGCTGGGCTGCAGTGAGGTTCCATAGAAAGATACCCAAGGTCTGTCCATCCCATCAAGTGTTCTCGTACACAAAGCCATGCCACCTGTGTACAGCTCTGTAGCCGTATTAGGGTAGCACCAAACCCAAGGTAATAACCATGGGCATAATTAGCTGAAGTGCAGTGTGGTAGAGGTAGAACTGTACTGCTGCTGGCTCTGGACTTAATGTGACTTTTCTTTCCCTTTGCTCCTTTATCACTACAGTCAATAAACTTTCTCCTTTTTTTTTTTTTTTTTTTTTTGCTAAAAGGGAAACTGGTTAGTGGCCCTCTCGTGTTTCTCAAGGAGAGCTTTGTGTTTGTACCTGTAGGTGGAGCTCCAAACTCATCTTGTACTAAGACAGCGGCACTACTGTTAAAGTACAAGCAAACCGAAAAGGAAAAACCTTAAAAGGCCACTTCCAAACACAATATCCAAATTGTAAAATTTTACAGAAGAGATGCTTAAAATTTTATCACAGACAGCTTTAAGTTTTTGAAACAAAAAGAACCGCTAGCAGTTTTATGGTTAAAAAAATCATGTTGTTTGTTTCCTTTAGTCCCTCAGTCATTGCAGTGGAAGCCATTTCTTCCTGTTCAGACACCTTATGTAGTCTTAAAAGATTTTAAATCTTACTCAGGAAAAGATATTTTTCCTTCTTTCTAATGGCTGCTTTATTATGAATATTTAGTGTATTAAAGATGAAGCTATGACTGGCTTCCTGATAAAAAGATGTGTCTGGGATCAGTTTTTGCCTATGAAACCAGTAAGATTTTCTGCTGTGAAATGTTATAGGTGTAGCAGACATCAAAGCCTGGCTGGGCCCTTTGCATTATAGTCAATCATTCAGCACGAAGTAATTTCAGAATCACTGTGGTCCCAGCGAGCTCTGTGAACTACCTCAGGCTCGATGCAGGGATTTGAATTCTGTCATAAGGAGAACTAATGCAACCATGCTGTAGAATGGCTATTGTTAGTCATTCCTGTGATTAACTTAATTGTTTCTTTCTGTGGGGACTGGGAGAGTTAGAATGTTTTTGTGCTGAGAGAACTGTGTTTGGGTCATAATATGGGAGTTTTCAGGTGATTCCTCACCTATGTCTGTTGCAGGTGTTCACTGAATACTTCTGTGGCCTTTTTTTGTTTGTTTGTTTGTTTTATTTTGTTCTTCTTTAATTGGAGGAAATAAAAAGAGATCTCTCTCCCTAATGGGTGTTGCTGGAAGAACAGTAATTTTGCCTTGTGTGTTTTCCAGTGACATTGTGTTTTCCATTCAATTATGACACAAATGCTGCAGTTGAAAGAAATCCTCTCTCTATACTGACCTTATCCATTCTTCTCCAGAGAGGTAATGGTGAAAAGTATCTGAAAGTGTCCTTGGAGGAATGGAGGTGAGTAAATCGATGGTATTCATGGAGACGACCAACAGAACACTCCAGGTATGGACTCAACAGTGTAGGTACTGTGCAGAGAGATGCATTATTGGCTCCTTTGATGTATTGTCAGTCTATTTACATGTTATTTTATAAAACAAAACAATTTCTTCTGGGACAAATGGATTTTTAAGAACAGGCAGAGGATGTACTCTGAAGCAATCAGATTTCGTTTTGCGGTGCCTTTTATAGACTGTTGATATTTTCCATTGACTGAATTATGCTGTCAAAAACCTGCGTTCTTCTCAGAATCTGTTCAGATGATAACTCTTAACTGCTGCTTATGACCCATTTCTATTTATTGAGACAATGAGATTGTTCAATGTTAGTTTTCATCAATTAGGAAAGAGCAAAATGGCTGGAAGTAAAAAAAAAAAAAAAAGGTCTACAACTGTTCATGTTCTGTCATGTGTCTTGCCTCTACATATGAGCTAAAGGTTTAAGGTTTAATCAAAACCCTCTGTGATAAACCTTTTAACCCCTACCTCGTGGATGAGGGCTCCTTGCCTTTGCATCTGTCCTGAAGTCAAGCAAACAGCTTCAGTTTGCAGAAATTGTAGAGTTGCCTGGAGGTTAGAGAGATGACTAACAAAATACATAAGGGAAAGTTAAGAGCTTGAAATGTTGAGACTGGAGAGACAATTGATCACTTGACTTTTCACAAAGAGGAAGAGTGAGTAAGATGTTGTCAGAAGATACAAAAAAAATCCCACTACTCTCTCTAACATTACAGTTTTATTTACAGTGCTTGTTCCAGTCTTTTGAACATCTGAAATAGTTTTGAAGGGCACTAAGATTTCCTGAATGTCAATATGACATAAATTGACAGTATAGTGAACAAAACCTAGACTCTTAAAATAAATGAACAAATAAAAAAAAAAAAAGCCAAAACAAAAAAAGGCATCAAAAGCAGCTTCTTATGAAATCAGTGGCTAGTCTGGTTGCAGTGTGTTATTTATTTTCACAGGTATGCAGGCTTGTTGCTGACATGGTTTGGACATTAAAGAAAAAAAATAACACCATGGTGCCTTTAGTGGCTTTTTGATTTTGTGGATTTTTGGTACTCCATATATATAAAATGCACAGAAATGTGTATTTAATGTTGAATTGACATAGGCAAAAACTTTCCATGATGTGTGTCTGCCTGAAGCTGTAATTTTAGGGAAGGTTTTGACCAAAACATTTCTGGTACTAGCATGGAGACTAGGAGTAGCGCTTGCCATCTCAGTGTTTTATTTTCTTCTCCCTTTTATCTTATCCTGGTTTTGTCTTTAAGGCGTTCTTTTGTACCATCCTACACTTCAGAAGGAAATAAAAAACCCAAGGCTTCTTGTACTTTTAGGCAGAAGATAATATCTTCCCTTTTGTCACCTCTGGGCCACACATTAACTGGTTCTATCTTTACTTTCCTCTGGTCTAAAGTTCCGGGTGCAAAGCCTTATGGTTGTTTTTAAAACCATGCTGCCCCCTAGATACAAGATTCACCTAGTCTGTCTACTTCACCGAATTCTAATATCAGTCTGTATTTTACATTAAAGATACAGATTTTAGGGATTTGTGACCTATGCTAAAATCCTAGAGACTGATTAGGTCTTTTCTAATCTGTTCATGTTCATTTGTAGCTTTTCAGAAGGGCTGGGACAGGCGAATAGATCATGCCAATGTGTTTCACGCTGATAATGCCTGGAAGCAAATGAATGCTCTGGGTGCAAAGCCATGTCAAATCTGTCTTATGGGACTGATGCTAGACTGTTAAAATGCCAGTTTTATTCTTCCCCTACAGAATGGATGTTTCTGAGGCACTTTGGGTAATGGATATATTGATATATGGATAACTTGTGGAAAAAGAGCAGCAGCTCCAGAACTGCCATAAAATCAAAAGGAGGGGGGAGGGGGGGAACAGTGAGGAGATCCAGGGAATTAAGCATACAAATCAGATGGAAAAAAAATATAATTAATGGAAATGTATTAAAAGCATATTGGAGATTTTCTTGCTCTCAAAAAATATTCCCTTAGTTTCAAAGTACGTGATAGAGTGTTTACAGGAATATTCATTCTGAATGTTTTTCCCCAAAAGCAGTTATAAACCCCAAGATTACACAGTATAGCCACTTTTCTTTTTCAATTACTTTTTTTGACCAAATTCAACTAAGTGACATGGTAGTGATATTCTGCAGACTACCTGTAAGAGTAAGCTTAAAGTGTATGATTTTGACTGTATGGTATTGGTTATGTTGTAGGAACAGAAATTGAAGGGTTTTTTCCCTCTCAATCTCTAATTATTGGGTATTGTAGTTTGTCAGTGCTGCTTCTTGAGAAAGTGAGATTCTGTTATTGGCTTGACATGTTTTGAATTGAACACTTAACTGTGGTTATTGTTCGTGTTCATTTGCATTGTGGTATAGTTCCATGTACACCTTCCTAATGTGTTTGGCCCATAGCAATGATTAAAAGAAAAAAAAAAAAGTTGATTAAAAGTCACAAAGTTAACAGCAAAACAGTTAAGAAACTATTCCAAAGTCCATAGAGGTCACCCAAAAGACTCTCATTCAGCACAGCTGTCACTGCATTATGCACCATCAAAATAAATACTCATTAAAATAATTTCCTTTTTAGAATTCCTAATTCTATGATATGAAGTAACAATTATGAAAAAAATCCTGGAAAACTTAGTAAATATGCAGTTCCTTTAGGTAAATTTATGAACTGGTCTTTAAAATTCTATAGCAAGGAGACAGCTTATTTGCTAATCACCTCTACAGTCTGTAAAATAGTCACTAATGTAACCCTGTCCAAGGGTCTAAACCCTATGAAATTCTGTGAAATGTATTCATTTGTTATATGCTTAATATAAGATGACAGTCATTTTTGCTGATACTTTCCTGTTAAAACTTGTAGCCATAGACCATTGTTTTCTAATGACAAAAGTAATTAGCACTAAGACATGTTAATGGTTTTGCTATCAGGTAATGATGTCTTCATTAATGCACGGCTCTAATCTCTGAAATAACTTTGTCAGTAGCTGCTGGTGGAAGGAATGCTTAGGGAGGAGGGAATGCTTTGATGTACCAACTGTCCAAACTCATTAACTGCATGAACTCAATCCTGTCTATTTGATGGTGAAGCTACATCACAGGTCTTTGAAGACCAGGCTTCAATTCCCATGAATTTGCAGTAGAAACTCTCAGTCATATCTGTTTCCGTCTTGTATGTGCATGCATTTGTTGAATTCAAATGCCATATAGCTGATCAGTGAAGGTTTATTCAAATATATAAGGATTATAGAAACTAATGTGCTAGAAGAAATCTTTGGTTAGATTCTGAATTGAATTTTCTGTCAGCACCTTGTCTCTGCAGTGGACTGAATCAGAGTGTTATATTGTGGGCCCTGGAGACAAGAAAATTAAATCTGGTTAGGATCCCAAATGGCATAGAAAAACTTTCTTTTTTTTTTTTTTAAATACATCTTAATTTTCCAGGATTCTAATGGAGACTGGGATGAGAATTTTGAGGGATCTGGAGAAACAACTGCTGTTGTCAACGTACCAGTGGCTTTAGCAAGTTGATATTGTTTATGACTTACAAATAAATACATGTGTGAGGATGTAGGTGTGTGTTTGTCCTGAAGTGAACTAACATTTTGCTGAAAATTCTGTGGCTAGGAAAGCAACAGTATCCTGTCAATTGTAATATAAATAAGCCTCTAAATCATATGCTATTAATTCCATAGCTGACAGAGGGAAATAAACCCGGGAAATCCTCATGTAACCAGTTTTGCTATTATTTATTTAGATCTTTTTGTTTGGTTGGTTTAGGGTCCTTCTATACTTTTACTTCTTTTCCTATTTAACTTCCAGCTTTTAGCCATTCTGCTGCAAACTCTAATTGTACTTGAAACACTAAAATAAGAGGGATTTTTTGTCTGCAGTTGCCTACATAGTAGATATTTGCTAAGCTGGAGCTACATGACAGAATCTTTAGCTGTGGGAATTTGTTTTATAAATAAAATAGTCACAGCTTGCTATTTATAAATAACCACATTTCTGTTTCTGATGCTTAAACTGAGTAGGTTTTGTAGATAACTTTTTGATTGGAATGTGAAAAAATATGTATTGGCTCCTAATAACTGTATAGGTTTTGAGTGTTTCATCAGATGTATGGTCTTCTAAAAGAATATCTTAAGGTGAAAGCAACAGCTTTTTGGTTTGGTGTTGAGGTTTTTTTGTCCATCTGCAGCCTCCCTACCTTAAGTAAGGGAATGGTTGGATATTGAAGTATTCTGTCCTTTCACCCTCTGGGCCTAAATGCTTTCCACTCAAAGCTGTGAAGAAAACACAACCTGAAAGCTTAACATAGAAGGCCAAAAAGTAGAAACAGCTTGCCAGGAAACAGATGTAGGTGTGAAGCTTTTTTGTGTATTTTTCTAATAGTAACATCTGTCTTAGCTAGTTTCCTTGTACTTGTATGGAAAACCAGTGATCTGTCATTGTTTTTGCTCATGGAAGTGAATGCTACCACTTACTCCAGTGGGTGCTAGACTGTTGTTTTCCTCTCATATTGTCGAGGCATATATCACTTTAAAAATTACTCTGTTATCTTTAATGTAAATCTACTGTTGCTTTTCAAAGATTGGGGTGTTCTAAGACTATCCACCTGTGGGTACCTGTAAAAATACTTATGGATTGGTTAAAATATTATCGCTAACTCTTGATAATGTGCTAGTTCCCTGTTCAGAAATATTGATTTATGAACAGTTCTTATGAACACTAAAACAGTGTTTTAGTACTGATGGTTATTGGTTTTGCCATCTGGCTGTAGAAGAACACTCAGTTTTCTGAAAAGTGGGGTAAGCTTCTATTGTTTCTCTTTCATAGCAACATCACCATTTTAATATTTCTCTAATGAAATAGCAAAATGTGTCCTTATATCTCAGCTATAGAGAAATGGAATCCTGTGTGTTCTTTCCTGTACCTTGTATAGGTAGTATTTCCAGATGGTGTTGAGTCCATTTCAGTTCTTCATACTTTGGAGTGTCACTTGGACTTGAGCAAATAAATGCACAGGAAATGGAGATTTTTGATAGTTTAAATAGTTCACTGGGAAGGTAATGAGGGCCGACGTCTACAGCAATTTTACACTGGATTGGGAGATTTTTCCCTGATTTATGACCTTCCCTACCTCTAAAAATTAATAATGATACCTGGGTCACGGTGGAGTTAGTGTGACCCACTGAGGCATTCCATTTTAAGGCAAAATATGAAGTCAGTCACACTGGAACTTTGAAATTCTGTTTTTACAACTGTCTTCGTGGCTAGTAAGTACTATGAGGATAAGAATAACTAAAAGTGTGTTGTGGTAAAAGTGATTAAGACAGGTTATATGTCATGTTTATTAATATGCCATGGAGGGAGTGAGAATAGGCATAAAGATGAGATAAAGCAGAAACCCAGTCTGGAGGAGGAATTATGCCAGGTTTGTGCTTTAGTAATTGTCATGAAGCACCTCTTGCCCTTTGTGGACTTCCTTTAAAATGTGGGTTTATTGGGTGAAAGTTTCATATGAAAAAAAGCTTCTTTCTGGTTAGTTCAATCTTATAAAGTTAAAATTGTGTAGTCCCTTGAAATAACTCAAGCTGGGGGTTAGGGCTTAATACCATGTAGAAACTCACTAAGACGTTTGCACTTAGTCTGCTGAGAATTCTTTCATCAGTTTCACAATGTTCTAACCTTATAAAAAAGATTTTTTTTATGGCTTGTTGACTAATTCACAGTTGAGAGAGACTCCTTAAAATACAGATTCCAGGATCATTAGATCATTTATGGGCCGTACTTTTGTTCAATGGAATCAGTGGGAAAAATCATGCTGTTCTATGCAACATTATCAATCCATTGGAAAAGGCTTTTGTCATGTAAAGGACTGTAGTTTAAAACAACAGAGACAATCTGCACTATGTATTCAGCACATGAATTGTTTTCCCTGTCTTGGAAAATGATAATTATTACATGAAAATAGAAGAGTGAATGAGAAAAAAAGATTTCTGGGAAAACTGGGAGAAATCGTCAGTAACTTAAAAGTGTAATTACATTGAATGGTTTGCCATCAGTTCCTGATCTCCATATAGATTTTTCACAGTTGGTTTTTTTTTTTTTCTTTTTTTTTTTTTTTTTCTGCAAGTATTGTGTTTGACTGGCAAACAAAGAACAGTTCTGTCATTTTTGTCCTTTGAAAGCTTTTTACCTTTAGAGATAAACAGTGCACTCCGTACAACACTGTTGTGTGTTGTGCTATGCAGGTTTTTTTTAAAGTTCTTCCATATGGCAAAGATTGACTAAGTTTCATGAAAGGCTCTCTTTCTTTTGGGAAGCTTGTCAGTTATATTTTTCTTAGTCATAGACTTTTGGGCTGCCCCTTGCTTCGCTGTTGCACATGGACTTAAACATTTGTAGTTCTCTGAACAGAGCCAAATTTATTTTGCCAACGTATTATTAGGCAAATGCTCAATGGTATGTACATCTTTTTTACTCTTTGTGGCTACAGAAGCATATGCTGGCCCAATTCCTTGTGAAATTCTATTGCAAATTGTCATTTTCATCTGGGGAATGACCTTTCTTCCTGTGTTATTTTTTACTAATCTTGTGTGGTGTTAGTTAGAAAAGAAACCAAAGAGAGTGAAGTCCTGCTCCTATTTAATCCAATATTTTCCTGTAATTTAGAGAATTTTAACCCAGAGGTTAATTTAATGAAGTCTAAGATTAATTATTTTGTGTCTTGCCCTGGAGCAAATGTGGTGGTGGTTGTGGTCTGTGATTAGGTGATCTAAAGTTTCTGAATGGAAGAAATGCCAGCAGAGAGCCGTTAAAATCTGAAGAGATTACAGGGTGATGGTTTTATTTTTTTCAAGTCAGGTTGTAGTGGTTTGACCCTGGATGAATGACAGGTGCCCATCAATACCACTCTATCACTCGCCTCCTCAACTGAACAAGGGAGAGAAAATATAATGAAAGGCTTGTGGATCAAGATAAGGTCAGGGAGATCATTCAGCAATTACTGTCATGGGCAAGACAGACTCAACTTGGGGTAAATTAGTTTAATTGAAAACACCACCTTCACCACAACCCTCTGTTCTTCCCAGGCTTAGCTTAATTCCCTACTTTTCTATGTCCTCCCCCTGAGCAGCAGTGAGGGATGGGGAATGGGGGTTATGGTCAGCTCATCTCATGTTGTCTCTGCCGCTCCTTCCCCCTCAGGGTGAGGGCTTCTCACACTCTTACCCTGCTCCAGCCTGGGGTCCCTCCCACGGGAGACAGTCTTCCATTAATTTCTCCAATGTGGGTCCTTCCCACAGGCTGCAGTTCTTCATGAACTGCTCCAGTGTGGGTCCCTCCCATAGCGTGCAGTCTTTCAGGAGCAGACTTCTCTGGTGTGGGTCCCACACGGGGTCATGAGTCCTGCCAGTAAACCTGTTTCAGTGTGGGCTTCCCAAGGAGTCACAGCCGCCTTTGGGCATCCCTGCTTTGGCAGGGGTCCTCCATGGGCTGCAGGTGGATATCTGTTCCACCATTAACTCCATGGGCTCCAGCGGCACAGCCTGCCTCACTGTAGTCTTCACCATGGACTGCATGGGGATCTCTGTTACAGTGTCTGAAGCACCTCCTCCTGCTCCTTCTTCACTGACCTGGGTGTCTGCAGAGTTGTTGCTCTCACATATTCTTACTTCTCTCTCCTGCTGGCACAGAATTTTTTTTTTCTATCTTTTTTTTTTTTTCCCCTCTCTCCTTAATATGTTATCCTAGAGGCGCTACTACTGTTGGGCTCAGCCTTGGCCAGCGGCAGGTCCACTTGTAGCTGGCCGGCACTGACTCCATCCTACATCGGGGAAGCTTCTAGCATCTTCTCACAGAAGCCACCCCTGTAGTCCCCGCTCTACCAAAACCTCGCCATGCAAACCCACTACACAATTCTAATTTTTTAAGTAAACTCTAAATCTTTCCTCACTTTTAGAAGAAGCAGAAGATATCTAGCAATGACTACAGGAGATCCAGGCCAAATGGATCCAGGCTGCTTAACAGGCTTCTCACTTCATTTTCTGTGATCAGTTCACACAAAATAACAACAGGATGCATGAGCATCTTGGCATACTTGATTTTTGAGGCAATGGCAACGCTTTTGAAATCTTGAATTTCTTTTGTTCTAGAGCCCTTGTGGAAATTTGTATATCACTTCCGTCATATGGATCTTTCTGAATAGCTTTGCCTTTTGTAAGAGCTGAATCTGCAGTTCTTCATTGAATTACTATTGCTCATTTTTAAAAGTACAAATCTGGCTGAGCAACAACTGATAGTATACTGTTTTGTGTATAAAGGGTATTGAGAAAGCACTACTTTTCAGAAAAGCTTGTCAACAAGCTTTGTAAAAATAAAAATGTTTGCAAGGTATTGTGAACAAGGGAGCAAAAAGGGATAGGAATGCACTGAGCCTAAACTGCTACATGGAAATTGCTAATTGATGGGGGGAGACTAATCCATCAGCCCAGTAGAGATGAGGCAGCTCCATGTCCCCAGGTCCAACTAGTAGCAAGGCTGAGAATGTATTTCATAGACATAAACATACATATACACTACGTACATGCATGCAATACTCTTCCCCTGTATCTCATAATGTGTCCCATACCTCTAGGCAGTATCCCTCTCAGTCCAAAAGGCACTGCAGAGAGCTGTCTCCCCTTGGCTCATCTTAGGTTTCACACCTGGATGCTAGGACTGGTGGCTTTCCTGGGAGAGCTCTTTGGCAGGGTTGATACCTTTAAATAGAGTGTCCATTTAATTTGGATTCCTGACTGCACTTGTTCTTCTGTGCATGTCTGGGTTTGTGGAGGTGAACCATTGATGAGCTGATGGTGTCACATTGATGATGTGACAGGCCTAGGAGGAGCCGGGGCAGGGTATTATCCAGGCTCCCCCACCTGCCAGTGTCCCTCTGTGCTCCTCTGTGTGTGTACAGGTGAGCTTTTTATCACATACCATAACACTAAGATGTTCAGGAAATAATTTTTTGCTGCTGATCACCAATACTAGCCTAGAACATAACACCAGTACTAGTCTAGAACATATGTGACAAGACTATCAATGACAAACAAGCTATGCAGTGTACTGCCAAATTTTCTGCGGTGTTGTATAGTGCGAGCAAAAATACTGTGGTATTCTGCTGTCAGTGTTGTGTTGATATGAGCCTGTCTGTTGTTAAGTTAAAAGTTGGATATAGGTGTGGGCAGTTCACACTGTAATTGCTGATGGCAGTTTGTTAGCTAACGAAGCAAACAGAGCTGACCTCTACTGGAAAGCCTACTTTTCCATAATGGGCATAATCCACAGGTTTTTGATATCAGGGGAAATAATCCCATTGACCTATAGGGAGCTGGAGCACACCTGTTATGTGTATAAGGACCCCTGAAACTTGATTTTACAAACTGAGCTCTTGCTGATGCTTGACTGAGGCTTAAATATAAACTTGCCTCTTGTTTGGCCTGTGATACACTTGAGTATACTAACTTTAAAGTTTTAATTCTGTAGAGACCTTGGCATCGTTCTCAATCAAGGCAGTGTAACTGGTTGGGCTGTGGGTATGGGTTGCCTAGTTTCTTTGGCCAGTTTGCATTTATTATTTCATGTTGAGCTATTCCATTCACCTTTTGATGCCCTTGTTTCTTTTCTCTTTCTTAATCTGCCTGCTTTCTTTAGCTTGAAAGGCTCCCAGGAGCTGAGGCTGTTATGAGTTTGTGTAGCAATATCTCTCCCAAAAAGCTACTAGTATCTACTTAGATTGTAAAGGATTAGTTTAATGTAAATAATAAAAATAATGTAAACTGGACAAGTGCCTTATTACAAATGCCTTTATCTTTGAATATAATTTATGTACAGGATTACTACAATTTTGTGGTCTTAGTGTTTGTTGCCTGTATTGTTATGTATACCTTTGTTTTTCTCTAGCAAGGAGAGAGAGAAAAGAGAAGTTCTGTCAATGCACCTATCTCTCTGTGATGTGATCACCAGGCTCATCTTTTAGAAAAACTCAATAGTAGCATTATTTCAATTTTTCCCCCCTTTCAGCCAGACAGTGCTAGTAACAGTTATCTTCTAGGAAAGGGGTAAATGGTTTAAGCATGACCTGAAACTCTCCCTGTAAACATTTCTGGCTGACTGAAGTAGAAAGCAGGAGGGATGATAATCCAAGTGGCTGTGCATGTTCTATGCATGCATAGACACACAATCTGTCATTTGGTCAGCCCTGTGCAGACTCCTCTACTTCTAATTTAAGGCACATGAATGAAAAGAGAGAGATATTACTGGAAAAAACAACAACAACAATCCAAAACAAAACAAACAAACAAAAAAACCACCAAAGAAACAACTTTTCTTTTAAAACCTGCTTACAGGCACCATGACTTTTCTTTTAAAACCTGCTTACAGGCACCATGACACTGCACAGATGACATGCTTTCCCCTGGGTGCCCAATGTACTTGCCACTGCTACTGCTGGAGTAGCTGTAGCATCCCTGGACCAGGGTACATATCACTGCTTAGTCCTTATGGCTGAGCCAGTGTCTCTGCCAGGAGATGGCAGGGACTCATCCTCCATTCTTGTGATTAAGATGGATAAGTGTCTGAGTGAACCTCCAAGGCAAGTTGATAATGTATAGAAAAAGGAACTTAGTAGCATTAATTAGACTTAATGAGCATGAAATCAAGAGGAGAAACTGTTGTAGCAGCAGATAAACACTTACAGCTAATCCTCTAATGGACAACATGACTGGAAGACATACATGATGGCTTTCTCTGTGTACAGCCTCAGTGCTTACTAAGATCCACATATTATACCTCACAGTTGTACCACATGCAACACCGCAGTGCTTTTGTTAGTCTACCACGTAGAGAGTCACCGGAGATTTATCTAATATGCCTGACAATTAAATATTTTTAGATATTTTTTGCAGCCTTTTCCTGGTTTCCAAATGCTCAAACCCATTGATTTTAGTATGCGTGGACAACTGTATAGTTGTATTTGCTGGTTCTGCTGACATTTTAGAAAACAGTATCTGTTGGGGTTTTTTTCTTACTGCTTTACACTAAAAGAGATTATTAATACTTCATTAATCAACTGTTCAAAGTGTGATTGCTCCTGAATAGCTCTCAAAATCTGGCTTTTTGCTACTTACTTTCATTAGTGCTTAATTAACAGAGGGAGATGAAAACTAAAATCTTCAGCCCACTCAAGGATGCTATACTGCTTTTCAGAAGAGGGATTCAGTACAAGGTTTTGCAAGTGAGTTACAAAAATGCTGTAAATTCAGGCCAACATTTTTTGTATAGACTAGAAATACCACTCCTTTGTGACAAAAGGAAGAGTGGTAAAACTGGGCCATCACTTTAATTTGTAATCTAGAAGTTTGCTGGATGTAGAAACAATAGCAAATGCCCAAGAAAACTTAGTAGATTTGGAAGCAAGGATTGCCCAGTTAAAATATTCTATATATGCCCAGTCTTCTCAGCTAATATATTACTGCTCTGACTTTCTTTTTGGTGTGGCATGGTCTACTTAATGCAATACCATATAAAAGATAAAAATACTTGTGCAAAAAAAACTTGTGAGTGATGCATTTTCCTGGGCATCTTGCTTTGTTGCTGGTATTTGTTGGCAAGTAGTTCAAAAGAGCCAGGCCTTGTGTGACAAACGTTCTATCCTTAAATAGTTGACATCATATTACAGTTACCCTTATTTGTCTTCTCTGTAATCAGTATCTCAGGGTTTGACACCTCATATGATTTTCTATGATAGAATTAAAGGAATTTAGGAAAAAAACCCAAGGACTTAACATAAATGTCCTATGGAGGAGTTGGCTGTCATAATCTTAATGACTTAAAAGGATCAGAATTTGATTTCCTACTTCCGGATTGTTGATTGGTTTAGTGCTTGATCCAAATTTAGTCAGTAACACGAAAATTGTAAGTTGCTGTGCTTGTCCAGCTAAGTGACTGGGCATCATGGCCCTAGTTGCTTATGGAAGAATATATGGTCTTAAGGTTCCATGGAAATAACAAATGTTATGGATTGAGGTGAAATGAGACTCAGAAAGATAATGAAAGAGCTGCCTATGATGCATCTGGGTTATAGACTTAGAACTATATTCACCCACATTTTAAGTTTGAAAAGAAGGATCTTTACAAAGGATGTGTAAACAAGGTGGACACATGAACTGCTGGAAACAAGTACTGTTTTGGATTTTAGAAGAAAATAGGAGAACAGCTCAGTAAATCACTTTGAATTTTAGATCCTTGAATTACTTCAAGAATGAAATAATGTTTGAGATCAGCATCTGGCATCTAGCTTGCTTAATGTATTTTATACTTACTACCTTCTGAAAGAAGACATCTACCTACGATGTGTAGTTTAAAACTACAAGAACACAATTAAGATATTTGAGATACCAATGCTGGAGTTTGTGCATAAATTATAAGGTGTCAGCCTATTGTGGAGGTAATGATTTACATATGTTTCCTGATTGTTCTTCAGCAAAAAAGTTTCGTTACCTCTGATGCAACATACATGTATGTATTTTTCTGAATAATTTTGCTCATACAGCATCACCATAGTGACTGAAGTCCCTGTACATCACTAAATATAGTGGAATTGAGGTAAAATTTGTATCAAACTAATTACAGACTAGTTAGTCACACAGTTTATTTCCCATAAATGGAGTTTTCATTATCCTGCTTGGTTACATCACTGATATTCCTCAGTCTTTTTAATGCACGTCATTTCTTTAAGTATGAGGGAACAATATTTTTGTCATGATTTTCATAGTTGCTTGTCATTATGAAGAAAATGATAAGTACTGTATTTAAAAATATTACCAGACATCAGTATATGCATGTGTGTTTAGGACTGACTTTTGTGTTCTTGCTCCAGACATTTAAGTTAAAATAAGCACTTGGGTTTCAAATACTTGAACACTTTTCTGTGGATGCAAATGAGAGAATGTTCTTAAATGTGGCTTGTTAGTGTATTTTATGCAAAGGTTGCTTTTTTTTTTTTTTCTTTTTCTGCTCTGTAGGTGTATACATATATTTTCCCCCCTTCCCATAGTCTTCTGAGAATTACCTTAGCAAGTGCTCTACTGTGATGCTAATAGTCAAAGATTTCTTGGTCCTGTTCTGGTTCCCATTAGTCAATATTCTACTGTTTTAGATACACGTTTAGGAGCGAATGTCTGTGAAAAACTGTAAAGTATCAGACTGTATTAAAATTTACAATGAGCATACAATAGCCTGACTGCAAATAACTCCATCAGTTTTGGGGAGGAAACTGAAGATAATCTTAGCTTAAAACATCAGATCTGATTAGCGCCTCAGATCACTGGTTCTGTAGGTGGTTAACTTCCTTGAAATCTGTGATAATTAGGTGTGAAAACATCTTTAAAGATTTAGCCTGAAATTTGGCAGAGCTGATTCTCCAATGGTAACCTGGCACGTGCATTAGCTGTATGCACAAGCATGTGCCTCTCCCCCCCCCCCCCCCCCCCCCCCCCCCCCCCCCCCGTAGTTCTGTTAGGCCAGCTTTTTTGTTGTAAGTAACAGGAAATCTCCAGGGAGGGTCATTTTTGAGAAAGCTGAAGACGCTGGAGAAACAGGCTGACAGGAACCTCATGAAGTTTGACAAGGGGAAGTGCAAAAAGTCCTGCACTTGGGGAGGAACAACCCCGGGTACCAGTACATGCTGCGGCTGGAGAGCCCCTTTGCAGAAAATGACCTGGTGTCCCTAGTGAACACCAGGTGGAACATGAGCCAGTATCATGCCATTGCCTCAGGTGTGGCTGATGATATCTTGGGCTGCCTCAGGCAAAGCATTGCTAGCAGGTCAAGCAAGATGATACTTCCCCTTTATTCAACACTGGTGAGGCCACACCTGGAGTGCTGGGTCCAGTTCTGGGCTTCTCAGTAAAAGAGAGGCATGGACATACTGGACAGAGTGCACAGAAGGTCCATGGAGATGACTGTCATGGTTTAACCCTAGGTGGCAACCAAGTACCACACAGCCACTTACTCTGTCGCTGCTCCTCGACCCCAGCAGGATGGGGAGGAATACTGGTTGAGGTAAGAACAAGTTAATAATTAAATTATAATAATGATAATAGCAACAATTGTAATCAAAAGGTGACAGAAGGGGAGGGGAATAAAATCCAAAGGGAAGGGAGAAAAAGAAGCGATACACAACACAACCACTCACTGACTGATACCCAGCCAGTCCCCAAGCAGCAATCAGCAGCTCCCAGCTAACTCCCCCCCCCAGTTTATATACTGAGCATGACATTCTATGGAATGTGTCCAATATCCCTTTGGCTAGTTCGGGTCACCTGTCCTGGCTGTGCCCCCTCCCAGTTTCTTGTGCCCCTCCAGCCCTCTCTCTGGCAGGGCCCAAGAACCTGTAAAGTCCTTGACTTAGTATATACACTACCCAGCAACAACTAAAACATCACTGTGCTATCAACATTGTTTACATATTAAATCCGAAACACAGCATTATGCCAGCTACTGAGAAGAAAATTAACTCTATCCCAGCTGAAACGAGGAGAATGATTAAGGGACTAAAGCACCTAACATATGAGGAAAGGCTAAGAGAGCTGGGACTGTTTGGCTTGGAGAAGAGAAGGCTCAGGGGAATCTTTTCAACAGATATAAGTATCTGAAGGGAGGGAGCGAGGTGGATGGAGCTAGACTGTTTTCAGTGGTACCCAGTGACAGGACCAGAGGCAAAGGGCACAAGCTGAAACATGGGACATCTATCTGAACATCAGGAAACACTTTTTCACTGAGAGGATGACTGAGCACTGGCACAGGTTTCTTGGGGGTGTTGCAGAGTCTCCATCCTTCCAGATATTCCAGGGCCATCTGGATATGGTCCTGGACAACTGGCCTTAGGTGCTTGAGCAGGAGTTTGGAGCATATGGCTTCCAGAGGTCCCTTGCAGCCTCAACTCTTCTGTGATTTTGTGAAAATTCAAGTAGAATCCATTAGCTGTTTATTTTTGAGAGACTTGCTGCCTCTTCACAAATTCCCCAGGCAGTAACCTGTATTAGTGGTGCTATGGACCAGATGATCTTTTTGAGCTTCCTGTGTGATTTTTATTTTCTGAGATTTTTATGATTTAAAGCTGTATAGCTATTGGGAATGATTGACATGAATAAAGCAACCATATATCATGGCTGTAGAAGAAACAAATGTTTTTAAAGTCACTGGAGGTCAGAAGATATAGCAATAGCACACTTGGGCTAGCCCTTTCTCACTTATAATGACTTGAACATATTTTTTTGTATATAATTGATACTGGGAGGTTTTATGCGAAATGTAATCAGTCAGGCTTTGCCAGCTTTCAAAAACAGCCCTGTGGAACAATATTTATGTGATATTAAACCACTAGGAGTTACCAGAAAGGCTAATTAAAACAAAAATATTTGCTAGTTTAAAGCTATATTACATTTTTAGATTTCATTCATGTCTGAGTAGTTAAATATATGTATAGAGGAACATCAAAACAACAACCTGTGTATATGTGTATATATTATATATATTTAACTTGTGCAGTGTATTGTGAACCAGAATTAATTTGAGGTGTGCATTTTTTGTAAATAAAGGATGAAGTATGTGGACCAAACAGGATCACAGGTAATTAAACATATACTGCTTGTCTTGTTTATCCTCAGTGCCACAAATTATTCCATATCAGCTGATAAAGGTTGGAATATGGTTCATTATGTAAGTTTGTTTCAACCAAACACTTTAAAATACAAAATTAATTTTCACATAGCTCAGTAGCATTAACACTCTTATTACAGAATGGGAGTACATACTTTGCAAAAGATAACAAAGGGCTATTGTAATTAATCTATGGCATTTAATGTATGACTTCCAATCCTCAGAATACTCCTGGTTATTTTACAGGATGAGATGTTTTTATTGGCTTAGAGATGGACAATAGGAAGACCAATCTCTGCACTGTGGACAGGAGCAGAAATCGTGATGGATTGTCTGGCAAGATGCATTTGGCTTTCTGGGGTAAATATACCTGTAACTGCCAAATAATTCCTTTCCTTACGATGTAAATGTGTCATTCAGTAAACCATATATTCCCATCAAGCATTTTCATTTTGCAGTAGACTAAAAGCTTTATGTTTGGTGAAGAAAAACAAGCTTATTCTTAAACATCTTTCCCATAATCAATAACAGGGCTGTAAAAATAATATAAGTAAAAAGCTGCCTGTAATTTATTTTTATTTGTGTGTGTTTTACTTAAAAAAAAAAACAACAAACCCACAACAACAAAAAAACCCCCCACAAACACAAAACAACAAAAAACCCCTTATGTGGCTACAAAAGATTGCTCAGGTAAGGGTTGGTGTGTATATCTCTATAAATCCAAAAAGCTTCTGAACTCTTCACTGCCCAGAGGAATGCAGCTTTTGATGGAAAACCTGGTAAGTTTTACATTTAGAATGTGAAGACGGTGAGGTCAAAAAGAAGTCATGGTGATTTACCTGGCAGGGGCTTTGTCTGTTTTTCAGAACATATGCTGATATCCTGTTTTGAACCCTTTTCGTAGAAGCATTAGAAGTAAAGTAAGCACTGCATATAGTAGTCATGCTTTTATTGAAGTAAACGCTGTATGGATGAAACAGAACAAGGTCTTAAAAAGTTTAGTCAGGATGAGTTTGGTACAATGCTCTGGGTGATGCTGTGTTTGTGTGGAGAATGTACTCTGAATAATTAGAAAAGGTTCCACTGATGATGTTAAAGGAATGTACTCTGAATAATAAGAAAAGTACTCTGAATAAGAAAAGGTTCCACTGATGATGTTAAAGGAATGTACTCTGAATAATAAGAAAAGTACTCTGAATAAGAAAAGGTTCCACTGATGATGTTAAAGGAATGTACTCTGAATAATAAGAAAAGTACTCTGAATAAGAAAAGGTTCCACTGACGATGTTAAAGGAATGTACCACTGACAATGTTAAAGTAAAGGAATGTGCTTTGAATAATTAGAAAACATAAGGTGGGCACCTGAAGGAGATAAGGAGACCATAAGTCAGGAAATCATTTAACAAAGAAAACTGAAAGGTTTATTCCACCTAGATCCTACCTATTGTGAACGGAATGATTGGGTGTTGAAATCAAATTAATATGTATGTAAAGATGTTGTAACCTCTCATGAAAACTGTATAAAATACCTAACTTTTCACTGAAAACTTGGGAGCTAGTTTGTCTGATGCAAATCGGCTAGCTCCTCAATGTTGGATGAAATAAATACCTTTGCTGCTTAAAGACAAAATTCATCTCTGAGTAGTTACTCTGCCATTTTGGCATCATGGATAATGTACGCTAACTTGAAAACAGTATTGATATGATCAGCCTAATGCTATGTATGTTTTTGATACTTTAAGAATGACACAGCAAATATTTCTCAAATATTCACATTTGAATTGAGGTGATATACCACAGAAAATATGGAAAATATTTTATTAATCCCAGAGCCTCAGATAGGTAAATCTTGAACTGTTTTTTTATCTAGCTTGAGTCTTTTCAGTGACAGTACTGCATGCCATGGCTTCAGGGGAGAAGTAATTTCATGAAATTGGTTAAATTCAGCCTGGATTTAAGCAAGAGAAAGTTTCATGTATTCGACAGTTACTGTGGATCATACATGTATAGCTGCTCTGGAAGAGCCCCAAGCTCTTGCTGTGAGGTAATTAACTCACTGTAGAAGCTGTTTGTGTTGTAACAGAGATGGGGAAAGAAAAGTTTGAAATGAGAGACAGGCTCAATCAAATGCTTGCTTGAAGGCCTTCTCTGAGCTAGTTGTTCATGAAGACATAGATGGAGAGGAGGGAAGAGAACCGATGCCTTTCTTGTAAGGTCACAAGTTCTGTCTTACTATTGTGATGGGAGAGCACTCCTGTACATGGCTTGAAATTCTGCCAAGCCAAACTGCTTTTCTCTGAAAACGATGGTTTTGCCACCACCTCTGCTTCCTTCACAGGACTGACACAGGTGAAAATGGAACTACAATTACAGAAATATTTGCTTTCCTTTTTGTTTAGTATACTACTCACTCTTCACTCATAACTGTGCTTTATAAAATAAGCGATATGGAATAATTACGCCAAATATCCAGTCTTTACAGGTAATGGTAACAGCAGTGACCTCTGGCATAAAACCAAATATCTATGAAAATGATACAAAACTAAAGTGGGAGTAACTGTCCCCCTGAAACAATTTGCCACTTTATATAAAAATGTAGTAATGTATTATAGTGGCAGGTTTACATTGTTTTTGGAACATAAAGTACAGCTGACACCTCAGTATAAAACAAGTTATGTCAACATCTGTTGTCCAAAGCAAATTTCCCATGGATTATTTTTTTTTTTCTTTAATAAGACAAGGGGAGGCAGTTGAACTGGGAAAGACCTTAACAGTGTATGTATTCTTAACACCTTGGCTTGGATGTTAGTTTGAATTTCTAAGTAGATACAACTACTCCCTCCCATTGCTATGAGACTACAGGCTATGGGTCAAAATTGCTTTTCACAAAATTTCCTCTGAAATAGGCATGTTGATGATCATCTGATGGAAGGGCCTGCGTGGTGGTGGGACAGAGGTTGTCTTCCACAAGACTGTGGGTGATTCCGGCATGAGGAAGGCAGAAAGGGCACAAAAGCACAGAGGTTGGGAGAGACCCTTGCAGGTCTCTCACCCAACCTCCTGCTCAGAGCAAGCCCAGCTGGATCCAGTTGCTTGAGACCTTGTTCAGTCATGTTTGGCTGCCCTCAAGGATGGAGGCTCTGCAGCCGCTCTGGGTACCTGTTTCATGTCTGGGCACCCTTATGGTGACAATCTTTTCCTTTTGCCTAGCTGGGATTTCTCCTGGACCTGGTGCTGCTCATTCTTCTGCCATGGAGCATCTCTGAAAGGAGTCAAGCTTCATCTTATCCACAGCTTCCCAGCAGGCAGCTGATGTCACCAGTGAAGTTCACCTCTGAGCCTTTTCTTGGTGTTGACCAGAGGCAGCTCCCTCAGCCTGGCCTTATGTGCCATGTACCCTGGCCCCTCACCATCCCAAAGGCCCTGGACTGGGCCCACACTCCATGCATTAGTGTCCTTCCTGGGATGGGGAGACCAGAAGGGGACACAGGAGTTCAGAAACAGTCACCAAAGTGCCAAATAAGAGAGGGAAGCATTTTTACCAGACTTTTTCTGTTGTTTTATTGGTTTCTTTTAAAAAATGTTTATTGTTTAATCTTGAAAAGAACTGCTAATGAAGCAGCTAGAGAGACCTTGATGCTGAAGGTCAGCATTTCTTCCTGGAAGAAGGGCAGTCTTCTGCTTGCCCAGAGGAACAGCTGTCTCTCTAACTTCTTGATCTGTTGCTATGCTTTGTGCATCACCGCGAAGTGTCTGGCTTCATCTTCAGCCATCCATTGGGAAGCCTTCTTGTCCTCAGACTGAAGAAAACCTATCTCCAGTGTCCAGGGATCTCAGTGGCTTTCTGAGGGATGGATGTTTCCTATTGCCCTGGCACAGCTCCTCAGGGGCTCAGAGCAGAGGAGGTGGTGCTCCTTCACAAGGGGTGAGAGTTGGGGGTAGGGGATGGGAAAGAAGGTGTTACATGACTTGGGGCAGTCAAGAAAAGAACTGTTAGTTGCCAGCAAATATTATGAATGAGTCCACAGGATGACCATAGAGCTTTTCCTTGCCCAGATAATGCGGGGTATGGAAGCTGCTTGATGGTGGGGCACTGGCCAGATGCTCCTGGGAGGCTGTTGCCATGGTCTCATGGAGGGGAGCCTTGGCATGGTATGGTACTGCCAGGTGATCCATGCTGGATGTGAATCCACTTCCACCGGTTCTTCTTTATCTTTGGGTGTCTCTGCCTCCATGGACTACACATCATCAGTGACATGAGCACTGGCCGTAACTCTCATGATGTTGATGGTGTTCCTCTTCCCATGTTGCTTCCTATTCATTTGTGGTTCTGGGAACCATTGCTCTGGTGTGCGATGCAAAGGTGGGCAGCCATCAGCCTCACTGTTTCAAGTCATCTTCCGTCCAACGATGGTTGGCATCAGAGGGCCTCAAAGCTCAGCAAATTGTGAGCCAGCTGCTGGGGTCCCTGTATTTATATGGCCTGGGGTAGAAGGCAGTGAGGTGTCTCATGACATCAGGAGACCACTGTGATGACCCTTCCAGCTACTGGAAGAACTGGGTGCCTCTGCTTTTTACACTGTGCTGTGACTGTTCACAGCCTGCATGTAACAAAGCCCATGCATCAGGGACTGCTGCACCATCATACTGCTGCAGTTCAGGGTGGGAGATGGTCACCTAAATGGAGACTAGTCACCCCTGTCTGAAACCATTTTGTGGTGCCAAGCCCTTTTGCATAAGGAGGCAGCCCTGACCAGAGCAGCTACACAACCACCCTGGCTGCCAGATCTCTTGTAACACGACTTTCCCCAGCCCATGCCACCTGTTACAGCTTTCCTTCCCATCCTCTGTGCCAGCCACCCCTCTTCCCACAAGCCTTGGTCTGCTTTTTATCTGCACTCTTAAGGACAAACCTTCTCGCCACTTTTGAAGTTTCTTGCTTAACCGGTTTAAGAAAAGAGCGCTCTGGGCATGTTCGAAGAATTACAGGCAGGTTTCCAGGGCAAAGCTCCTGCCCTTCCAGGACTTTGGGCACACAGAGGATAGGGAGAGAAGGGAGAAACACCTTTGTTTTTCTCTCAGTAGCTGCTTGAGGTAGCATAAGAACAAGGATTTAGAAAAGTGAGTAATGAGATCAGTTGAGGAAGGTGTAGAGACATGAGTTTGTTAAGGTTTGTTATCATTGCTTAATTAGGAGTTCTTTTCATGATCAGGCTCTGTTGTTAAAATAGTAAGAGACTTTCCTCCCCGGGTGTTTGGCAGCACTTTCTCTCAGGATTAAAGTAATAGGTTTTTTCTAGTTTAGTAGATACACTGTACCATGTCCTTCCTTTGTGTTCAGTCTTGTGAGATACATATATGCATGTATATGTATATTTACAAAGCTTTTAAAAAGACAAAAAGATAAATTATCCCTTAACACTTACTGCTGTGTTATTTTGGTAGATCTCCTGAGAGATCTCGGAAATTTGATCAACAAAAAGAGTTTGAAGACACTGTCATTAATGAATGGCAAGGAACACAGGGATACATGGATAATGTTTCAAATGCTTTTGTTTTTTAAATGCATAATATACCTCTCTTATGTGCACATATAATTCATACTCTTGACTTGTCTTTATTGTATATGTATTAATTTTAAATTTTAAGCAGCTGAAATGGGTTCCCAGTGTTTTAAGTTGACAGTTTTTTTTTGTGCTGACATGAAATACTTCTGGGTTTGTGTTCTCTTACTCAACTAAGTAAAGAAATTTCTATATCCTGGAAGCTTTTGTTGGCACTTGTGCAGAAGGCAGATACTGAGGTCTTTTTGTCAGGCAATTTCTGTGAATTCTTATTTCCTATTTCTGGTTAGCATTTCCACTTTTAAGAAAAAAGAAACCCAGGTGAAAACAAACCCTTTTAATTTATAAATATGCAATAAACAGGAAAGAGGCATAGTTTTCCAGAAATGTGAATAGTACTATTACTGAACTTCTTTAACTTGTTCAGATGCAACTTCAACATGAAGTTAGAAATATGGACTAATGTACACTTCTGAAACATGCTTACTTTGTATATTAATCTTGATCTTCCAGTGGCTTTTTAAAGTCATAACCTTGTTCCAGATTTGTTAAATGAAGCTCAAATACTCTATCACAAAATAAATCACAGAACAGGTTGAATGGCAAATCCATTTAATCTTGGTTTATAATATCCAATATTGGTCGTCTTATGTTAAAATTTCATGAAAAAGTTGAAGGAAATTTCTTGCTTCTCCTCTGTAACTTGTAAAGTCTTCTCTAAAATAACAGGGTAAAATTTATGTACTTTCATTTAAACTTGTCTCTTTTTGTCCAGTGATTTTAAGGAGGTTTTGCATAATTTAGATATTCCTTGTTCTTCAGTTTGATCTGATGCTTTTTATATTGGATCCTTTAAAACCTCCTACACAGGGGTTATAAAACTCAGAAGATTTAATGCAGCCATATTAATTTTTCTCAGTTACTTTTATGGTTACTTTACCTTAATTCTTTTTTTTTTCCTTTTTTTTTTTTTAAACTAGTCACTGAAATGTCTGTCTTCTCTTCCTAGAAGAACCAGCTTTTTTGTGTGTTTTGTAGTAAGACAGAACAAGCTTTTTGACAATAGTTTGAGAGAAAACTGTTGGATTTTCTAATAGGTCTGCTCTCCACTCGCTTTGTTGAGTGAGATATTTAGACAGCTCTCTGATAAAGATTCACTTTCTGTTGTTCCTGATAATTTGTTTTCCGAAATGCCCTAGTGTGTCTTATTTCTAAATGACTTACTGGTTCTTTATTTATGAGTCTTAGTGTTTGAAGACTGCTAATTTAAATATTTTGAATCATAATGTGTGGACTAGAGAAGACTTTTTTGGTCATCGTGACTTCGTGTGGAGACATAACAGCAAGTCCTTGGTAGGAGATAACTAGACTAAAGAAATACAAATAACAAAACGGTATAGCAAATAGCAAAATGCAGTTCCCTTAGTACAGCAGTCATTACATACATAGTAGTACAGTATAGAGTATTAGAGTGAGCAATTCTTCATACTTGGTTCCAAAAGGAGGTACAACTGCAATGGGCTGTTTCTGCTGTAGACTTACATACACTTTAAAGGAACTCCACCAATGCTGTCAGTTACGGGCAATTTCATTAAGTAGCAATTCTGGTATCATCCTATTCCAGTACCCTCAAACCCACTGCAGTCTTCCACTCTTGGGGAAGGTCCTGCAGCAGCTTTGTGTCTACCCACTTTTATATACATTCTTCTTACAAATTCATATATAATTTGCATTACACAAAATGGTGTTCAAAAGCATATGTATTTGTAAGAATATAGATAGATGCATACGAACAAGTATGTATGAGCATAATACCTTCTGAACTGCTTTTTGTTAATAGCTATCTAATTGTAGTGATGTTACTGGTATGGACATAGAATATGATTCTTTTCAGAGAAAGAAAGATTGTAAGAAGATGCAATATACTAAAGATTTGGTCAGAATATTAATATTTTGTGAGTTCTCCTGGTGTTTGTGGAAGTGTTTGAAATATATTTTTTTCCATTTTGTTTTGAGAAAAGCTGGTAATGTTGTCTTGAGGTGGAAATTCCTGGGAAAGCAAAAGATCAAAACCTGTTATTGGACTTTTGTGTAACTCTAGCATGATTTGTTTACCTATGGGTTTGATGTTTTTTTTTTCAGATGAAGAGTTGTATTTCCACAAATAGTAGTTGTTAATTTTTCTAAAGGCTGCAGTATTCAGTTTTCCTGTATTGATAAGATCACATTATTTTCCATGCTGGCTGTTGCCTGGCAATAATGTATTCTTTAGTGTGCTTAATAAAGTTGGCAATACAAAACTGGTTTTCATCATTGCTGTCTGTTAGAACTGTTTATTAAGCTGTGGGCATTTTTTGTCTTCCTTTTCTAGACATGTATCTCTCCTCTGGTTTTTTTTAGGCATGAAGAAGGGTAAGCAACTGGTTGTTTCTCTGATTGAAGCTGCCAAAGAAACCCCTCAAGGCTGTACAATGAAATACCTGTATTATTGCCACCTGCTGCGCTATTCCACCAATGCCAGAACAAATGGAGTCATTCAACTTTAGAGTTGCATTTCTTTAGTTTTTGTTTAGGCTGGGCATGATTTGTTGGAACTAGTGCTTTTCAACACGAGCAGCCTCCTTATCCATGCTGTTTTTCTCTCAGAATGCTGGAAGGTCCGGGTCTTAATTAGGGTAATAATTCTTGGGCCTTTGGCCTTTCATATTTTTATTTTGTGAGCTGAAATTTGTTATGCAGCCTGACATGGTGATTTGATTTCTCTGGTTATTTGTTTGTTTGTGTTGTTGGTTTTTTTTGTGTTTTTTTGTTTGTTTGGTTGGTTTTGTTTGTTTGTTGTTTTTTTTTTGTAATGCATCAGAATACCTTGAGAACTTTTGGCGTCGTACACCAACAGTCATGTTTTGTTTCATGTCATCAACACAATTTCTACCATATCAATGATTCTGTCATAATCAACTCAGTCTTCAAATAATTCAGTCCTTTGTCCCCCACACTACCTATAGTCTGTTCATCATCTGAGGTCAGTGTTATACTCTTCCTCCTTTTTTTTGGTTGTTAGTGGGGTTTGGGCTGAGGAGTGGTATGGACCTGAGTGGTGGATGATAAAATGGTCTTCCAGTGGACATCCTCTTGGACTTTTCTCAGTGTTTTGTTTCTCCTCTTGTGCAATTGTTTGTGAGAATTATTGATGTCTGTCTTGGTCCATCTACTGTGTGTTTGCAAAGTGAAGTTGTTTGAGCATGTTTTCTCAGGATTAAAAGTAACTGTATTGCCACCTATTTTAAGAAATCTCTGCTCATAAAAAAAAGACATTACTCTTGGAACATGAAATTGGAGCATACCAGTTATAGCATGTCACCCAAGTAGTAGCAGTCCCTTAACTTAAGGAGGCTTTGACTTGATGGCTTTTGATGACAGGAAGATAATAGGAGCTCTTTGTTTTTATGGAGGAATTTCATTCAGGGTTTCTAAATCTTAAATGTGACAATTGTGTTCTATCTCAATATCTATTTGTAAATTGGAGGAGTCGGTGTTTAACTTGAGTGTATAAAAATATTAACACAGAATCATGGAATGGTCTTGGTTGGAAGGGACCTTAATGATCATCTAAATCCAGCCCCCCTGCCACCAGAAGGGAATCTTCCACTAGACCAGGTTGCTCAAAGCCCCATCCAGCCTGGCCTTGAACACTTCCAGGGATGGGGCATCCACAGCTTCTCTGAGCAACCTGTTCCATGTTTCACCACCCTCACAGTAAACATGTCTGTGTTTTGTTGGAACTGCTTTGCTTTTCTAAAGGTAAGTAGGAATGCTTAATAAACTGTGCACTGAAACATTTAACCTACTCATACTGCATGTTGTATGATTTGCCCCTCACTGTGTTGTGATGCAAATGGATAATCCTAAACATGATCTCTTTCCCATTCATTTTATTCTTCCTAAAGTCTTTTGCTTCAGTGTGAGATCCTGTTTATCTCATTTCCATCAGATTACATCCTGTCACTTAAAACAAAAGTGACTTCTCTTTAGTGAGATTTTAATAACATAGTCTGGTTCCAAAAACAGCATTTTTGAAGAAAATATTGTAAGCTGTGTTTTCCATGAGACTTGCACACATCTCCACATCCATTTTCTCACACAACAGTTATAGCATCAGCTTAGCAGGTAATTAGCAGTAACTTGTATTTTGTTGTATATTTTTCCACTAGGGGAGTGTTGGTGGCTGAAAATTATTATATTCCTCTTGGTAAGGAATCTGATGCATGGGTAGTTTTGTCCTATATTTCCTTTCCTTGATAAAGCTTAATTTCAAGCAGATGTTCTGTGCCTTCAGAGTGATACTGCATAATTTTAGCCATGTGGTCGATGCTGTGTGGGTGGTTTTGGTTACGATCAACACAGGTGTTGTAGGATGTGTTTAGTCTCAGTATCAGTTGCCAGTGTTTTGCTGTTGGTGGCATTTAGCTTGTCCACATGGAGTGACACAGCAGGCTTTACAGGGTAAAAAGAGAGCTGTTACTGTGGTGGGCTGTTACCGCCTCTGGCAGTTTGATAATCCAAACTCTGGGTTCCTCTGACTTTTAGTACAAGTCCCTGAAAATGAAAGTTTTCAGCTTTGTTACAGTGTGCTGGTTTTTCGTTTCTCAAAACGTGTAGTGTGTTTCAGGCTTAGTTTTATCTGAATGAAAATGCATGCAAACTTCTTTGAGAAACAAAGGTAAACAATTTTTAAGATCTATGTTTTAGTTCAGGAGGTGAACCAAAATCCAAATTATTTTGCTTTTGGTCATATGTGTTGCCAAAAATAGTAAGAAAAATATACTTTCTTCTTTTCCTCTCTCCAATCTATAATTTGAGATTTTTACACTTTTTTACTGAGACCAGAAGATTTTCATCACCAAAGTGATACCTTCAGTAGGAGGTACACTGTAAGAGTGGGAATTGGCTTCCATAAAAGGCCACAGGGCTCTGAATTGATATTTTTGGTAATAATGTAAGAACTGTGTCCTGAGGGTTATATTCTCCTCATGTTCCATTCTCTCTGTAAGTGTTCATTGGGTTTGACTTGAATATAGGATGAGAGATTGGATAATATTTTTTCCTTCCTGTATGACTGACTTCTAAAAACCTCGTGGGAGGAATTCAACCTGCTGACATATCTTTTGAAAAGTTGAAATGTTTTATATAGAAAATGTCAAAAGTGAAACATTTGGACTTTTCAGAGTGAAATGTCCTATTTGGAAAATGTTGCTGTAAAATGTGTCAAAGCTGTCAAATTCCCTCTTTCAATAAGTCTAAGCTACTTTGCCAAATTTGACTTGCATATGTGATTAGTTTTTCTTTGAGATGGAGCATCTGATTAATTTACAATTCCCTGCTGTGTTCTTTAACTTGTTAAAGAACAAGTCTGTCAGTTTTTTCTACTTTTTTCCATTTATATAGCATTTATAATTTCAATTGGTCTTCCTTATTTTCACAATTAAGGAGTACTGGCAATTGTAATCTATATTTATGTGTATATAATTTTAGCCTTTACCAATTGTATTATGACTGAAATTAGACCATTAACAAATAATGCTAAAAGCTATAAGGCTAGACCCAGCCTAAGGGGGCTAGGCTGTCTGAACTCTTGAAACAATTTTTGTTTCAGTCTTCGTGTAAACATTTCACAGCTTTCATGACTTTGTTCATTGGTTTTAAAATCAAACTTGTACCAGAAGCAATTGTTTGTTAAACTGCCATTTTGATGTCAAAAATGAATGGGAGACGATGTCAGACAGCATTTTCCAATTAAGTTATTTTTGGGGAGTTTGTGGTTAGTCAGTGTATTGATAGTGCTGCTGGTGTTGAGGTAAGATGATGAGAAATATAAGGTCTTCTATAACTGTTGTGATAATAAAATTTGCTCTTTCTCCTCAGTGCTCTCGTTATATCCATGTGGAGGTAGTCTACTATTTTCAATTTGCTTTGAAGCAATCCTTTAAAGATGCTTAAAATGTTCACCTCCAAGTAATTCAACTTAAAAATATTATGTTATAATCTAGCTGTATTTTCCCTTTTGACATGAAAAATTAAATTTGTTAAATAGAACAAAGTATGAAGAATATGATTATGCTTGTGCTCTTTTTATTATGGGAAGGACAGAGGTGGCCTGTAAAGACCAATGTAGTCCAGGGAAGAGAGAATATTTCATACTAGAAAAGGCATATTTCTGGTCAGAGGAGGTATATCTATGCAGACAACTGGTGCAGTGTGAAGAGGGGAATATTGAAGTAGTGTAGGTGCAAGGCAAACATTTACCAAAAAAGAGAACCTATTGTGCACTTGTTCAGGTAGGATCACTCAGTGTCCCAGTGACAGACATGTGTCAACTGTAAATGAAGGGACAGTAAAGATTTCTTCCTCAGGATGCTACATCAAGTCTAGCAGTGATAATTCTAATTGTAGAGAAATTCCAGAAGTCAAAGATGAATGTGTAAATGCAATAATACACTGAAGTGCCATTGGTCTTTGAGAGGTCTGACAATTGTGAAATTATGAATTGAATCTACTACAGGTACCTCTCTGAATAATAGAAAATCATGTATAGGTCCTTTGGATTATAGTTTTTGTGCATCATTTTAGGGGTAGATATATATATATATATCCCCCCCCTTTTTTTTTTAATTCATGTTAGCAATTGGTAAGTAGGTTAAAATACAAAAGTAAGTATTTTGAATCTGCTCAATTGCTTTTCACTTGAATTCTGTTGCCTTCCATTCACCTGGATTACCAGGTAATGCTGGATTAAAGAAGCTTTCCTAAATGTCTCTCCTGTAATGATTACCTGTTACATTTTGAGCTGTCTCTGCCTTACTTACCTCTTTCAGTTTATGCCTTGGGCACACTTCAATGAAGGTACAGTTCTCTGGCTCAGTTCTAGTCTGGGAAGTTACTTGCAGCTTCCAGTAATTCAGCCAGAGCTGATGGATTCCCACAGTACACCAGTCCTTTCTCTGTCACTCAGGGAACATACTGCAAGGTGCCAAGGGGTTTTGTTTGCTCTGAGCATTGAGCTTGATGGGTATAAATTTCTGTACATGCTGAAGACAACCTCTGTACTGTAACGTGGGTGCCTACCACCTGGAGCCCTGTACAGCTAGATCATCAATTGCGTAGCTTGGAAGACCTTAAAATGGTGGCTTCTTTGTCCATGTGGCTGGATTTCCTCCTAAAGGAACCAGTTTATACAAAATGTACACTTTGGCTGTGTCCCACATACATTTAAGAGGTGAAACGTGTGTACTCGGGAATGAGGATGGTGAGTGCATCAGTGCTGTGGTACAGGCACAGCCACTATTAGCATTAGATATACATCTGCCTGCCTCCTTGCTAACTGCTTCTCAACTGTCAAGGAATTCTTGTTCTCCTGTGATGTGAGTAATCTCTACTGAATACTTGACCTGTACGAAGAGAGAGAGAACTTAACAGGTCATTCACGATGCTTATCTCTGCTGAGCTGTATTGTGCAGCAAACCCAGTTCATTTTGCCAAATTTTACAACTTTTTCTAGAAACTGAACGCTTCCAAAACAGTATGTTTGACTGCTTTAGCTTCTTAGTAATTATACACAAGTGTGGATAAGCTGACAAAAACATAACTTTGAAAGCATTTTATTTTTAAAGTGAATGTAAATATTTATTTATTATTGGAAAATCATGAGAAATGTTGATTCTCATTTTGTTCTTCACACTGAAATTGATAATTTAATTGTGAAGTTTGCCATTCAGTATTTCTTTAGTTGTAAAATTTGCCATTTAGTACTGCTTGTTTTAATTATGAAAGTATGAAGCATTGTAGTACCTGATTGTAGAAAAAAAAAAAACACTTCTAAATTAAGTTGTTAAGCCTTTTTAACATCCTGTACATGACAATAGAAAAAACAGGTTGTCAGAACTGGAATAACAAAACCTGTGTCCAAATATTATGTTGCATATACTGTTTACAGCAGTTAATGCTATACTAGAATATATGTTTTAGGTACTTGAAACAAAAAACCTCCACACTTTAATCTTATTTGTAAATGCCACAGATTCTAAGCATTTGTAAGCTTGACTCAGTTCTCCTGTTTTTATATTTTATTTATGGTGTAAACACAAAGTAGTCACTAGTCAATTTTTCATTATAATTAGTGAAGTCATGCTCGTCCCTTCATGCCAAACATTTGCCTTTGAGGGAAATGAGGTTACAAAAATGAAGGGAATTTGATGTGACATGCATCTTTCATTGATTAGCTTGAAAGAAAGATTGTTATTATGCTATGGCAAAAGTAATTTGACTTGCAAATATGGATTCAGCATGTCTTTGAAGTATCATTTTGTGGTTGCTCTTCATGTAGGATGTAACCTCAGCCACTCTCTCAGTGCAGTTTAGCAAGGCTGCACAATATAACTGACTGCAGAATTATCTGCCTGATGCAAAGCCAGTGGAAGGTATTTGGATTTCAGTAACCTTGAACCATGTCTTCAAAACACCAGCTTGGCATAGGGCAGAAAGCAAGACATTTTCACATTGCCTGTACATTTCTGCAGTGGTCAGTGTGTGCAAAATTAATTGCTACAAGGTGAAGAGACCATCATTATGCAGGCCACCCACTTTGTGAGGAAAGATTTGTTTCCCTTATAGGATGATTTGAGATTTTTTCCTCCTTTTTTGTGGTGGCACTGCTTATTTCTAACCTCAAACCTCTCTGCTGATGTAAATACCTTTTCCAGGTAAAAACCACTCTGTCCTCTAAGGTAAGGTAAGCACGCAAGCAGACATCTAGTAAATATTAGGGCTTTTATATGAAATAATCATGGATGCTGCCAATATTTTTTTTTTCTTTTTCTGTGATAGTAAGGTCAATGACATTTCTATGAGAAGTGCCATAGTGGTCAGAAATAAAGGCTATTGAAAAGGAGAACTACTTGCTCTTTTGACAGAGGTCCCATTTGATGACAGGAAAGTGTAAGAAACACCCTTCTAGCTCAGAGTGGTTGTCCTTGTACTCCATCTCCTATGATGACAATAGAAGATGTGGGTTAGGGAGAGTTTGTGTGCTTGTATGTGTTTTCTGGTCCTTTGTCCTTGTACTTTTCCAGGACCTACAGCTGTATTAGACACGTTAGAGGGTGCATCCTTGCCCAGTCCATTTGGTACCCACCATGCATGGTGCCTGAATTTGGCTAACCTGTCTTTAAACCTGCTAATACTCTTTGCCTCCACAGCCTCCTGTGGCAGCACGGTACACAAAGGTCCCTTCCTGCTGTCCAAAGGAGCATGTCTGTCTGATTTGGGCTGTCTGCTACTGGCTTCCTCAAGTGGCCACGTCATTCTTGTGTCACAGGATTTGCTGAATGGCAGTTTATCTATTCCTTTTACGATTTTGTAAACGGCAATCCTACCTTCCTTCAGGCTTTTCCTATCCAGACTTAGGGGTCCCAGCTGTGGGTTTTTTCCAGTCCCTGGGCTCCGTGTGTGTATCCAGCCTGGCTGCCTGTGCTTTGTTTGTGAACATGGCATGTACAGGTGAGCTTCTGTCACCCTTCAGGTAACAGGGCTGCTGGTACTGAGTTTCAAGTATGATTTCTGTGGCATTACTAAAATCTGCCACCTCTCACATCAGCAAAACAATAATGATATTTTCTACCTCTGTAGAAGTTTCCATATGGAAATCTGGAAATGTTTATATAAATATTAATGAGTTCTACTTTAAAGGAGCTTTATGAGGGTTGCAGTAAGAAAGAAAGAGAAGCATAATATGTTTCTAAATGGAAAGTCCTGAAATATACTGTACATTAAGTGATATTCTGCACTGCCTAATTCTTTTTACATAAACTATTAAATCTGATTTTATTACATTATAGGTTAAAATTGCTTCAATCAAGACATTGCTTTGGGATTTGAGGTTTTTTTAACTATGATCTTTTGATTATACCCATTAAATCTGCAGAGTAAAAGTGATTAAAATGTTATGTTCTGCATATGTCCCCCAAGTATACAGAGTTTTTACCACTTGTTAAAATAGGAAAGTGGTGACATTATTATGTGGTAGCCTTTATATAACCTATTTAATATAAAATAATGCTGAACAAATGGAATTTAAAAGTCAGAGAGTACATAGATTCCTGTATTCTAAGTATATTTAGGATTTCTTAGAAATCTATGTTGCTTCCCTTATGAATAGAGTATTACCAATATTGTAGTTATTGATACAGTAAATGACATTTCCAGCTAATCATCCAAATGTTTCGAGAATTTCTTCTTGAAGCTTGATTAAATGCTTGCCTAAAATTCAGGTTTTGTCCACACTAAAACGTATTCCTCAAATTTAATTGAAGTTACCCTAAGAATATTTTTATTCTAAATAATAACTTTAATCTAGAATAGCTATCCCAGAATTATTCTTATTATTCAGTCTCATGACAGAGTAAAAGGTTTTGAGAAAAAGGAACATTATGTCTCAATATACTGCTACTACAAATTAACCCCTGAGTTCTGATTTTGGGAAAGTAGGTTTCTCTCTAACTCCGGGAATGTTTACAGTCATTGATGGGGAATATATTGCATTTCTTTTTTCTCTTTGCATGTCAGAGCCAACAAGAGTGGGGTGATAAGGGAGGAACATAAAGATATCACTGTAGTACCGCAATTCTAAATAAACCTGATAATAAAATTACGTGATGCTATTGAAAGACACTACCTGTGCAAAGTGGATGCCTGTTTTGTCCAAAAGGCTTAGTAGTAATACCATGGTATATCGCTGTACTGAGATACTTTTTCTTAGGCATTGTTTTGGAAGCCTTCAAGTGGCATCCTCCCTTTCAAGTATGCACTTAAATTTCTGGTGACTAGCCCTTTTTAAGTTGGCTCCATGGACAGGTGGAATGGTGCATGCACCTGTCGTATCAAACTGTTTGTGAAGCAGAAAATAAAGGTTATTTCAAGAAGAAATAGCTGTTTCTTATCTTTGGTTTCATGGCATTATGTTGCCCACAGATGCTGCAGATTTCACTAGCTCACCTTGTCTGATGACTGCTTACATACTGCAGTTTTATTTAGAGATCTCTGAATATTGCTTTTTTCTTGGTAGCTTCTTTACCCACTTGAGAAAGAGCCCTTGTACATGTGATTTCAGACTTTGGACTGCACTACAAAAAAATCACTTGCCTGTACTCTGACTTATGAGAAAATACTTGTTTGTTACAGGCAACGTTAGAAGGAGTACTTGTTGTTTAAATATAGATAATGAAGAGCTGACTCTCACCATTTTGCAGGGGAAATCATTCGGGGTTTGGGCAGTGGAGGGATAGAAGAGGGCAGAAAGAAGTCAGCTCAGTTTTAAGATACGTACTGCTTTTAAATTTCCCTACTGGCTCAGTGCATTAGTTGGCTTGTCACATCACATTTTCTGAGCTTCTTTGTATTATGTCACATAACGTGACAGAGATAACCCTTGTGACAAATCACACAAGCCAGTGTGTCAGCAGGGAAATAGGAAACTAACAGTTCTCTGAACAGTCCCATAAAAACACTCAATAGAATTCTGTAAAAAAGTAACTTTTTAGAAATCAAGACCTATGGTTTTTCTTGCTGAAAGCTTCTTCAAACAAACTCCAGTGTACTAATTAAAAAAAAAAAAAAAAAAAAAAGACAAAGAAAAAGAGAAATGATTGAAGTAACTGACATAGTAGGGGCTCCAGCTGATGCATGGGAAAGGCTTAGACCGGGATGCTGGAAATGGGATCCAGCCCCAGCTTTCTGTTCTGCCCCCACTGCATGGATGTCTGAGATTCTCACCCCTTGCTTCTGACCTGCAGTTCTACAGTCTTCAAGCACAGCATTGGAAATTACACTGTCTCATAAGCAGCTCAGGCACAACTTCTGTACGAGGAGAGCCAGGTAGCGTTTTGCCAGCCATACTAAAATAAGTAGCTGTTACTTGCCCTTATACAGAGGTGGACTGAATCAGTAGATCCCCCGTCCCATCCCTAGCCCACTTTCTGTCTTTGCATTAAATAGTAAGGAAATGTTTAGGCTCTCTTTCCTGTTGTAAGATGCTGACATTGTTAATGTATTTGAACTAATTATCTGTATTCATTCATGATTTGCAGTTTCTATTTCAAAGACCCACTTTTTTCTTCCTTAGTTCTCTATTTAGAGTGGCTTTATAAGTGGGGGGGGGGGAAGCGGTTCAGACAAAAATGTCTTCGGTTCTTGGGCAGCACAATCCTGCAGGTGTTATAAAAAGAAAAGCTATTAAAGGTGAACTTTTGCATTTGAAAAACCTTTAAATCTGCTGTATGTTGTACTTCATTGCCATTTTGCCGTTTTTTGTTTGTTTTTGGTTTTTTGGTTTTTTGGTTTTTTTTTTACTGTGTGGTATGCGCTTACAAACTGACCAAATCAACACATATATCTGCTCAATCTGTTCAAATCTACCTGCAGCATTCTCATTGAAATTACATGGACAATCAAAAGTTTAGAAGTTTTGGGGGGAACCTTCTTCCTGAAATAATAAAATAGGACTTATGGGTAACCACAATTAGTAGCTATTTATATACGTAATGGGGTCTATTTAATGTTGCAGTGGCTTTTTCCAAATAATGATAGGAAAAAAACAACTTCAGTACAGTCAGTGCTAAAGTTAACTTATGTACAAACAGAGGACCTAGAACAACTGATATACCCTTGTTCTCATTGGTTTCTTGTATTTTTAAAATTTAAAGCAAGTTGAGTGATTGATAAAGCCTTCAGGCTGTTTAAAAAAATATGATTATGTTTCTGTCTGCTACAATTACTTCTGGCAGTTTGTGTTTTCCATGTTCCTGGACAACTAAAGCAGTAGCATTACTTGAAGAGCTTTATGAGCAATTTGACAAAGTCATCTGTGGATGGCATATCCCCATTCATTTTCCATTATTGTTTAAAATAAATAAAAGATACTGTAGTAGCTCCATCTCTCAGGGCTGTGACTTATATTTCCTAAAATAAAATATTACAGTAGTTTGGGATAGTACTGCAACTGTGAATGCTACCCTAGTTTTCTCCTAGAAGTTATGATCCTCAGGGTAGTCTGCACTTCCATGAATCCTATTACAAACCAATCATCTCTGGCAGAATGGTATAATGGACAGTCAGAACAGATATCTTCTTAAACTCTTTTGATTTGATATATATACCAGGGGCTATGCAGAGTTTGGTTTAACCAGGTTTGTATGGGTAAGCAAAAAGTTCATTGCTGTTGTACTTTGCTGTTGTACTGAGGCCTGAGAAGATGAGTAGTCATAGGATGTTTGTTTTTGTGGAATTTCTGTGTGTGAGTAATGCCTGCATCCTTATTCTGCACTCGACGTGGAAGATGAGAGGAAGAGAGAAGCGGTTCAGGGTTTTTTCTGGAACTCAGTAATAAGGTCTGACAACAAATGGAGTAATAAAATGCTGTTTTAATAAGACAGAATAAAAAGAGGAACACAGCAAGTAAATCTTACATCTCCTCAGATGCTGGGAACTGCGGTTTCATGCAGCATCAGACAGATCCTGGATGGACTTTCCCACGGCATGCTGCACAGATCCTGTTCATGGAGAGGTTCCTCCTCCCTCACACACCCTTGCACCTTTCATTTTATTTAACAACCAGAATCATGCATCTTCTGAGAGGCTGGATGTTATCTCTTCATGACATCCACCAGTGTGCAGCACAGGCTGTCACAGGGCACTCTGGCAGATTCCCTTAGAGCACCTACTCATGCTAACATAAGGGTTTCTCAAGCTTGTTTCTCCAGCCAGTTTCCCAGCAGCTACGCATGCTAATGCACAAGTTTCTCCCAAGTTATAAGGCTGAGTAGAGCGGATGTGGCCTATTCAAGACCTTGAGGTCTTCTGCAGGGTTCTCAGTACAATCCTCTAGCAGATGTTGGCTACTGACTTTCAAAACAATGGTTTTAAAAAGGGCTATAATGAAATTGCATGGGGAGGAGAGGCTGGAATCCTCAAGAAAAGGTAGAGGATTTTTCCTGGATCCTTCATGGGTGGTCACTTGGGAACTTGAAAAGCCATAGTTATGTATTTTGCCATATTTACTGTAGTGAATCTTGATGACCAGCAAAAAAATCTCTGACGGAAACAGCTCAGGGATTATTCTTTGATCAGATAACTGCAAACATTATGAGTTAGAGATGTAGTTCTCTGTTCCTAAATTCATTTTCTGTGATGATAGAATCAATTACATTTACTCATGCTGATTCTGAAATAGGAAAATAATTTGTTGGATGACTCTTGCTGTTGCCATCAATGATTAAATGTTCCCAAGAATTTGTAAATTAAACTCCTGTTTTGCACTTGTGGGAGACTTTCCTGCACTTACAGGAGACACTATAGGGAGTCCTGTAGAGTTTGTTACTAACTTTTTTTTCTTTAGGAAGATACTGCAATCTGTAAAACAAACCCAGGCAAATTCTGCACTTGTACAGAGGGGAAATTCAATCAGATGTATGTGCAACATGGACAATAAAAGAGTTCAATACGTTTTGGGGGCAGAAGGATCATTTAGTGTAATGTCTTGTAGATCACAGGTTGTTAAACTTCAGTTACCTCTGTTTTGAACCCAACAGCTTGACTAAAAAATATCCATCAGAGTAGGATCTGCTTTTAACTTCCTTACTTCCATTAGCAATCCCATCTACATCTTCCCTAAGAGGAAGAAATAGTGTCTGAAATCACAGTTTGCCCACATTCCTGTGATCTGGTGTGTCATCTATGTAAAATGGCTTTAGCAGTGTAACATCTTCCCTCCAAAACAGCTTAATATTGGTTTCTACTTGTTAATATTTATAAATTGCTCTATATAAAAAGATTGCCTACAGTTGATTATATGTGGCGCTGGCATTGGTTAAAAGAATTTTGTTTTTCTTTGGTTTTGTTACCTGATGTTTAAAAGGACTGTAAGCCATGATATACTTCTGCAGCTGTTGCAGGAAAGCGTGAAAATAGCACCTCTCTTTCTGGTGTTCAGTGGGGATGTTTTAGGAGTCACTTCTATTAGACAAGCCGCTTCTTGCCCTCTTGTGTTCCCCCTTTGCAGGCCAGCTGTGTGCAGTTCTGTGCACTTTACCTTCAGCTGAATATTTCATTACTCTAAGCCAATTTCAAAGTCTTTGATGGCACGTGGAGTTTGAAATTTATGACAATTCTGTACTCACTTTCAGCAGTGGTGTTATATTCCCTTGCTGTTAACCATTCTGTTGTACCAACATAAATAGTCTTGCATGGAAATATTAGTCAGCCCAGAGTTTTCAAAGTTCAGTACTGTGCTGTGTCAGTGTATGGGTGGGATAGTTATGCAGCACTTTATAGTATTATATAATTGTGAGAAGGGCAGTATGTCCATACAGTTCTGTCATATGCTATTATAACTGACACTTTCCTGATCTAATTTTCATGACCTTTTGATGTGTTTTTCTAGAATCTGTGATACAATGAATTCCTCCCAAAAGTGAGATTTTGCATATTAATCCCTATTTGTTTTCAGTACTCATTGCCTTTCCTTCTGCATGACTGTGTTCATTTTTTTCATAGTTCTTACATGTATAGATAGCCTTACTACAGCTATACTTAGTAGTGAAGTGATATACTGGACACTGTGTTGAACTGATCCTTTTTTTTCCTCTGGATAATACTCTGGAGTGGGGCATTTTCTCTGATGGTGATGTAGTGACAGAAAAGCATTAACAAATAGCTCCTTCACGTAAATGAGACAGTTTAGTTTATCTGCAGACTCTGTTTTACTGAGCATACAAATATTACAGAATCAGTGTGCTTTTTTGTATTATGTAATTCCATGAGAGCTTTGGGATAATGTGAAGAATACTTGTCAGGCAAATTCATGGGAACATCAGCTAAAGCCTAACTAAAATCTTAATCCAGTTCTGGGGGTTCAAGGATAGGACCACTTAGTTGAAAAGCATCTCAGTAAAGGAATTATATATATTTTCTCTGTTCAAAGTGCTTTTAGTAGTTCTTAGCATTTCTGTAACTGTCAGGAAGTGCAAGCATGAAAATTTAGCATTCACATACTTGGTATGTTGGTTTTGTACTCTGTGATACATGCTGCAAATCTTCAAAATGCCCCAAAAGAGGTACTGTTAAGATCTCACATGTGTATGTTGTTTGAAATAGTAGTGTACTTCAAATAAGAATGTGCCGTTAAATATGAATTTTATTTAGGAAGCATCTTATTATTATTTCTTTCTCCCCCTCCCTTTTTTAAATGAAACCCTGGTTGATATTACTTCAAGGATACTGCTGGGTTTTACTTTTTAAGGGTTAAAAAACCCACAGAGTCTGACGATCTTAGCAGTTTATTCCCCATTTGGTTTGGTCTTTCTACCTTCTATTTATAACTCTTTTCTTTCTGGCAAGTACCTGTGCCTTACTTGCACTTCACCAATTTGTGTTTTATTTCTCTTTTCACTTTGACAATTGTATTCATGTTGTGAGCTTGTTACTTCCTTTTCTTCCTAATGACAATGAATAATTGTACATATCCTTTGAATTTTTCTGCTTTCTCAAAAGAAAATATGGAAGAAAAAGTATTTTGCTAGGTTTATTTGGATTTAGCAGTGATTTTTAAAGTAAAAATTGAAGAGCATTTTGTATACGTTCTTCTCTGTTCATTCACTTATATACTTGTTTGCCAAAGTGCACAGAAGTCTGAATTTTAAGTATTGCATGACAGTTGATCCCACTTGTTTTGGTATGGCTATGATATTAAATGTCATGAAAATTTTGGACTTAGGAAATTCAGTACAGACTGTTTTCCATAATGTTTGTTTTTTCACAAACTTTTATTATTAGTGATTTCAAAGTTTCTGGTAAACATCATTAAATACATTAGGAAAGTTCAGTGTCTATGGGCACGTATGGATCACGAATATCAGAATAATCACAATGATTACAATTGGTTTTACCAAGTTAAATTATTTTTATCATCATAAGAAATCATTTATATATTTGCAGATATAGTCTGTTGCAGAGATATCAACAGAAATAACAGGAATGTCACAGTCAGCTGAGCATTGGTTCGGTATGGTTTGGTGAAGCTGGACATCAGAACTGGCTGGAGAAAATGACGCTGTTGTAACAGGTTTGAAGATTTCAGAACTTTTCAGTCAGCAATGGGAAAAAAACCCAACAACTGTGCGCAGTTTCATGAAATGGGATTATGCAAAATACTGGACTCTGATCTGTTTCTTACCCCACACCCCAGTTTTTTTCTTATGTACTTTGGGCTTGAAAAGCTTTCTCACCATATTTTAAACCTATTGCTGGCAAAGTTTGACTGAAGTTTTCAGCACCTATACTGGGGAACTGCTGATTAAGTATAAGCTTTTATTGGTCTGTAGGAAACCATAACTGATCACTGCAGCTTCAAAAGCCGGACAGGTTCATGGTATTGTATCTTTTATCTGTATGGCAAAGCAATCAAGGTGGAGTTAGAGAGATGTTGCGGTGATGGATAAGTCTGTACATATGACTGGCACTTATCAGAGACTTCTTGAACATAGTTTTTCCCTCTATAGCTTTATTTAATACTTTTGTTTCTAAGCTTTTTCTAACATCATGCCAAAGACTTTACAGCCTTTTTTTTTTTTTTTAAGCCATAACATTTTAAAGACTGACAGTCTAGGCACAAGAGAGCATGTTCTTTGCCCATTGCTTCCTCATTCTAACTGCTGGGTAATGCCTTTATGCATGTAATCACATTCTATTCAGGTTTTATTTTTTTGGACATATGCCTTTACAGGACATTTCTCTCACATCTTCAAACTGCAGGTAACAAGAACAATAAAAGAGCAGGGGAATGATGTAGTATAAAGTTTAAAAATAGTTTCAGTCTTGTAGAATTAAAAACACCAAACACCAGAAAAAATAGGAAAGGGTGGGATTATATGAGGACAATACAGATATCTGCCTTGAGGTGTCTCATCTTGGAGCTATGAAGTGACATCAAAGTTTCAAGCTCTTTAGGTGTTGGGTTTTTTTCTTATCCTTGGATCTTTGTTACACTGCAACTTACTCTTCCCTGATTGCCTTCACAAAAGCTTGAGCATCTGAGCTGTGTTCTGGGCAACAAAGTGCGGTTAGGAAACTGGCACTACATAAAGGCCTTCACCACTCTTCCCCTGAGCTGTGTGCAGGATGTTCAAGTAAAACATCTCTGTTGGATTTCAAGTACAGAATTTCTTCGGAAAGTTGGTAATGTTTTGGGGTGGAGGAGGGAGTTTCCCACATTTATCTAAAACAAAGAAACAAATTCCTACATTTATCTAACCACCCTACCCCCCACCCCCCCCCAAAAAAAAAAAAAAAAAAAAAAAGAAAAGAAAAAATATGCAAAAGCAACTGGTTGGATGCTTGGATGCTTTGACTACTCTTTATGGCTTTGTTCTGATGGTTTCTTTATTGTGTCCTTCATTAACTAGAAATGATCCTTTATTGGAGATAATCATTCAAGTGAACTCTTGAAAAAAAATTTATATGTGAGACAGCAGTGTAGTTGTTGGGGTATTTTTTGCAATGAAAGGAGTTTTAACCCTTTCTTTCTCTATCTCAGGAATCTGTAAAACAAGCACTTTCATATTCGAACCATCAAGAGGAGAAGTGCTATATAAAGGTGCATGATGGCAACATATTGCAATGTATTTCTCAAATCATAAAGCTGTCAGTGAGAAAGTGAAATTTCAAGATGATTTAGTGGTAAAGGTGATATTTTGTTAATGCCACTTTGTTACCGAGTTATAATTGCTAAATTATTACAAAGATATGTTGCTGCAAAATCTAGTGATTGGTGAAATTTCAAGAAAATTAAGAAAGCTGGGGAATAAAGAATCACCTTTCACTTTGCCTGGAGCTCTTTTTTTTGGTAATCATAGCTCATTTGGTACTTGTGAGAGACTGCGCCAGTGAGGCCCACCATTGCCACAGCAGATGTGTTGTCTCAACATTGCTAAACTCATGCCATCACCACAGTGAATACATTGTTAAGGCAGGAGGATAACACCACTGCCACCAGAGAGATTCATCTATACCTTGTTAAAGGAGGAAACGGACTGACGCCATGGAGCAACGGGGAGGCTGATCCTGCAAAACTTAACCAAACCCCTGTGCATGTGCCCAGACTTGGGATGAGGGAGGTCAATGTGCCTGGAGGCCCCTGAGGAATGTTGGACACGTACACCATTGTTGAGTGGGGGGTGTGGTTGAGCAGAACAGCTTGTTACAACTCTATAAAAACCAGAACCAACTAACATGGGACGGAATGTTTTCCCCACCGGACCTGAGAACAAATCAGACTATCGAGATGCCGCAGGTCCGGGTTGGTAACTATTGCTCTGACATCTTTCCTTTCTTTCCTTCTTTCTTTCCTTCCTTTATTTCTTGCTCTCTCTCCCTTTGCATTTGCAGATTTATTGTTGGGCAAATAAAGTTCTTTGGCTCTTGACTCTGTTTTAAGTCTAAATTCTATTCCCGAGAATACAAATAGAACCACGCTCCGGTCTCAGACCGGCATGCGACAGTACTGCACTGGAAACTGCTCTGGTTATTTAATGTAGTTAATATTTACTGAGCATGGTTAAGCATCAGCCAGTTTAATTGACTGGTTTAGAGTCAACAGCCACTGGTTATTCACTGTTTCTACATCTCTAAAATGATTCAAAATTAGGTCAAGAGAAGCTGAGCAGGGGAAGAAGGAACATGAAGTCTCTGGACACTGGGATTTAATCTGACACATTTTGTGATGTGTCCGTGCAGTGCATTTGTCTCAGTGATGGTAGAGAATGGCTCCACCAGTCTTTCTCCTTCTCACACTCCCTGACACTCCTTAGCCTTTCTACTTCCCCTTCCAGCTCTGCCACCAGGCTGAGCACATTGTCCACCTGGTTTCACCTCACACGGGTGTTATCTCTGCTGCCCTCCAGCAGCGGTGACAGGCCCAGGCTCTCCCTGCACCCCGGGATCTGGGCAGCTGAGTGTTTATGTGGCTGCTCTGTCCAGGTTGCCACATGGCTTTTGTCTGAGTGGAAAACACGGCTTGGTTTTTACTGGGAGTGCAATGACCATTACTTGAGCTAGCCTCTTTGAGCTGTTACGGTGATGGTGCCGTCCTTGCACAAACTGCCATGCAAACTGCCAGGGCACACCCTGGCTGACGTGCCATGCCCTGTTCGCCGTGCTCTTAGTCCCTCGCATTCCGTGAGGGCTGCTTGTGTACATGTGGGGTTTAGCTGCCTTCGCTCCCGGCCCTGTGCGCATGAGTTGGATCTGCTGCTCGTCAGGGCCTCGATGCTTACCGCTATGGGGGGCCGGGGGCAAAGGGCTGGGGCACTTATTCTCTCTGCCCTTGCTACATGCTTTTGCCAGTTCATGGAAAGCTCCTCACAGTCCCTCGGCATGATCCTCTACTGCAGAGCACATCTGCAGGAGCAGTACCCCTCAGAGACTTCAGCAGTATACCTTGGAGACTTCAAGGCTGATCTTGCAGCCAAAGTATTTGTGCAGCACAGCACAGGCATGAAGGCCAGGCCGCATGTGTAGCAGAGCAGTGTCAGGATCACTACATTTGCATCACAACTTTATTGCTGTGAGCCATCCTATTGATTTTTGTGGACTTGTCCATAAAACTGTGGTCCTAGATAAGACCTTTCTAAGAAAGCAAAGTTCAGGGCAGTAGACTATCAATGCAGAACTCATTGGCCATATCAGTGGAAACACCAGTCACAGGACCACATCACAGTGTTTTATGATTCTTTTAAAAAGGATACTGTCTTTCATTAACAGTCTAAAGTAGGATTTATGAACAAACCGAACAGCTGAACTGAGGGTGAGAAATGTTTCTTTGAAACTGGACTGTTGGGGTGGCTGGGGAAGACACAGAGTAACTAAGCCTAATCCTTCCAGAGGAAAACTGTTGAGAATGCCAAAGCAGATGTAAATTTACTGACAGAGTGAGAACCTGACTGGTTGGCATTGCACATGATGTTTGCTACGGGAACCTAAGCTGCATGGGAAACCATGCGAGTGAATGCCAGGTGAGTAAATTTGATAAATATTACGCAACCGTGTATTTTTACATACTTCTTTTCAGTCGCATTTCCTTTGAAATATACTTTTTAATAGTATGTAAGCAGCTTTTGTGGTATGAATACTATTTATTGCATAGTGTCTGTTAAGCAACTTAATACATAATTTTCAACTGTTGTCACTCATGGGTATATTAAATCAGGCTCTTAGAAAGAACTGAGCGTGGTTGAATATTTCTACTGACATTTTCAATAAATACTTATCTTTTTTTCTTTGTCAGCAGACAGTCTCTGTGGGATGTTGCAGGTTTTGTTCTTTGTTCACTGTATAAAAAAAAAAAATAAAATAAAATTAAGGATTATGCTAACTTCCCTGTGCACAAGAGAAGAAGGATTGAAGTGGTGCAGACATTTACAGTGTGGGAAGAAAGGGAGGAAGGCTCATAACATCATTACAACTGGTTGACTCCAGAACCAGTATTTTTTAGGCAGGATGGTTAATTTGTTGCTGAAGTCAGTAGAGAAGTGCCTTTGAAACCGCTTGATCTGGGTGTTTACCGTGGTTCATGGAAAATAACTGTGCTGTGGGTTAACCTTGCTTTTTACTGTGTGTGTGAATATGGGATTTTCACAGTGCCTTGATTTCAAACCGCTGCTGCAGGTTTCCGTGCCAGGCACAGGGTCTGAGCCCTTTGCAGTCAATGAAGACAGTCTTCTCCAAATGCAGCTTTCAGAACGTCAGTCAGCTCCTCCACCAAATTAACAACAGAATTGCGGAAGAGTAGTCTCTGGCTGTGATAGGGTGGTGTGGTTTTCTCCAGTGGTAATTTTGCAATGGCCTAGCTAATAATTGAAATTTTAATTTATAATTAACAGTAGAAAAAGAAGAGAAGGTTGTGTTTTTATTTACATAGTACAACCTGGAGAAGTTGAAAATTATTTTGGTAAGAGTTACACTATTTGAAATTGGTCCTGGACTTGTATTTTCTATATGTTATTCCAAAAAGTACATCAGAAAATAAATACTAATTTCCTATGATAGGCCTTTTTTGTCTAAGAAGTTATTTATGCTGTATATTTTTGAATATATTCTGTGCTTTAAATAATTGTGTGTAAGAAAAAAATAAAAATGAAGTTTCTTCTGGGAAATTCTGCTATTATAAAAGGTCTGGTTTAGAAGCCATTTTTTCTCTGATATCCCCCTTAGGCAGTATCAGGTGTATTTACTGATATCTACATCTGGCATGTCTAAATCAGAAGTTGGATCAGAACTGAGGCAGGCTATTTTAAAATATTTCAGATCCTGATGAGCAAACAGGTTGTATTGTCAATTTACTCATCAATGTCAACATTATTCTAGTGTTGGAGAGCACTTTGTTTATTTTTGTACAAAATCTATACTTTCTGCTATCTATACTTCTGAAAATATTATTTGGACAAGCCAAACCACAATAAGAAAAAAGAGATTTATAAAAACCCTTCTGTTGGTTTTGACAAAATATAATTCCTGTATTTGTGCTATGGGAAGCTGAGAGTCTTATCCCGTTGTTTTCACTTGAACCCTCTTTGTACCGTGTCAAATCAACACACTTTGTCCCAAGAGGCTTGTTCTGAACACTTACCTGAATGGGAAGCAGGTGATTATAAATGGAAGAGCAGCACCTGTGTGTGGTAAAGCCTGCCTTGTCTTCTAACAATAGATATTTTTAAGCAGGAATAGAAGGTCTTGTTAGCAAAAGGGGAGACTGCTGATACAACAGGGCTTTTGGTGAATGGAGTGTTTGCTTTTGTTTTCAATCAGACAAGTGAAAGATTAATTAAAGACATTTTCTAGGTGCATAGAGTTAATCTGAACTTATCTGTGATCTGTTTTGTAGATAGAAAGGGTGCTGAAAATGCTTAAAGACCAATAACGGGCAAGCCTGTTTATCTGAATCTGCAGCTTTAGGTTTAGGGCTGTGCCTAGCAGCCAGAATAAAGCTGTCTGTCTTGGAGGTAGACCTGTGCAGAGAGTACCTAGCAAGATGTTTGTGAGGATATGGAAAAAAACCCTGGGAAGCTTGTTGCTTTGATTGTTGACTACTGTGTTTGCTATCACTCCTTGGAAAACTTACCTTTGTTGAAGTTAAATGCTCTATATGCTGCTCAGTTTGGTGATACTAATTCACATTTTTCTGTCAGAATACTCTGGACTCTGATCTTAAGTATCCAAACTGGTGTCAGGCATAAAAGGGAATGATTTTTTTAAATGTTTACTCTCACCTTACCACTGGGCTAGGGGAGAGGAGGGAGGGCAGTGTCAGTGTGTGGGTAGAAGACCCATCTGTTCTCTGGATATACCATGCCAGTGGCACAGCTCTAGCCTGATTGAGATAGGATAACTGAAGGTTTGTGAGGATCTGTGCTACCAAGACAATTGGAATTTGGGTGTTGGTATATAAGCATGTGCTATTGAGCCATGTGGACATGGTTTAAAGTGTCATGGGATAGCTGGTTAAGTATAGAGCTGCAGTCCTGGATAGAAGGCAGTGGGGAAGCAGGACAGCCAGAAGGGGTGGAATAAAGCAGTATGTATGAGAAGTAGGTTATGAAACAAAGCAAGGGTAAGACTGTTTGAGAAACATGAAGGAAGAGAAAAAAGGAATAACTCAAAGGACAAATGGTGCAGAATTCCCAATAAATTCTTGTTTATACTAAAGAGATTTTGCTAACTTCTGGGAAATGCAGAAATAGATTCCAAGGGCTTGTGTTAACCTGTAGCCCTCTAGATAATGTGGAAGACCTAAAAAGCACTCTAGCCTGAGAAACAAACAGCATATACATTGGTTTGCCCTTCACTCTATCTGACATTATGCTATCTGCTAGTGTATTGCCAATAGATTTTTACCTGTTTATTCTTTAGTACAAGCTTTTGTAAGTACATAAGCAGATGATCTAAAAAGAGCTATAAAACCAGACTGGACTGTGTAAGAAGTAAATCTGGAGTATGTGGCCAGGCAAAGAAGAGTTCTTTTAGAGCAGTGCTTGATTTTATTGCAAATACTTGAAGAGCGTAAGAAAAGAAAGAAAAGGTGACCGGCATGGAAGGTTGAGTTGGCCATTTTATCATAAGGAAATGTTTTGTTCATGTTCTCATGTCAAGGTTTGTCTATAGCTATGTAAGCACAAAAGTTACTAGTCAATATGGATTTCAAGCTGGTTTCAATGCTTTAAATCAGATCACTCAGACTGAAATTAAATTGAAAATTTTTGCCATTTATCTTTAAGGGGAGTCCCTTCTCAGCAAGTCTCTGCTGGTTCTCCAGTAGGTATCTGAGCCATCTTCTGCCAACAATCTTTCTATTTACCCGTTTAATGAGTGGGGAGCATGGGAAATAATCAGTTTCCTGCATGGAGGTTTATTTGCTGTGTGTTTTACATAGCTATTTCTCTGTGTAAGAAAAGGACAGATAGGGCTCAGTTCAGAAAGGATACAAAAGGCAGATTTTCCAGCATACCTGGGGGATATTTTGGGGGTCCAGCTTTTATACTGAAAAGGAACGACTCATGATCCTACCTAATGGCTTATCACTGCTGTGCTGAGCACACATGGTTCTGTCTCTGTGGGACTGGATGACAGCATGCCACATTCCCAGTTCAGAGGGCAAGCTTAATCCTTGTTAATATCAAAGGCGTTCTTCTCATCTAGGCAATAAACCTGCTAGAACAGCAGTCAGACATGACAGCTAACTTCTGTTGCAGGAGGAGAGATTAGAACAATAGAATCATAGAATCGTTTAGGTTGGAAAAGAGCTTTGAAATCATCAAGTCCAACCATTAACCCAGAACTGCCAAGGCCATCACCAAACCATTTCACTAAGCAATGCAACTAGGCATTCTTTATATACCTCCAGGGATCATGATCCCACCACCTCCCTTGCCAGCCTGTTCCAATGCTTGACCACACTGTCAGTGAAGAAATTTTGCCTATGATGTGATCTAAACCTCCCCTGGCATAATTTGAGGCTGTTTTCTCTTGTCCTCTTGCTTGTTATCTGGGAGAAGAGACCCACTCGCACCTGCCCTACAACCTCCTTTCAGTTAGTTGCAGAGAGCAATAAGATCCCCCTGAGTCTCCTGCAGACTAAACCACCCCAGTTCCCTCAGCCGCTCCTCATCAGGCTTGTTCTCTAGACCCTTCACCAGCTTTGCTGCCCTTCTCTGGGCACAATCCAGAACCTCTGCATCCCTCTTGCAGTGAGGGGCCCAAAACCAAACACAGTATTCGTGCTGCGGCCTCACTAGTGCCGCGTACAGGGGGACAATCACTTCCCTTGTCCAGCTGGCCACCCCATTTTGCATAATAAGCCAGGATGCTACTGGCCTTCTTGGCCACCTGGGAACACTGCTGGCTCATTTTCCACCAGCCATCAACCAGCACCCCCAGGTCCTTTTTCACTAGGCAGCTTTCCAGCCACTCTTCCCCAAGACTGTACTGTTGTGTGGGGTGGTTGTGACGCAAGTGAAGGACCTGGCACTTCTCCTTGCTGTGAACCTCATGCAGTTGGCCTCATCCCATCAGTCCGGCCTGTCCAGATCCCTCTGCAGAGCCTTCCTGACCTCCAGCAGATCAACACTCCTGCCCAGCTTGGTGTCATCTGCAAACTTACTCAGGGTGCACTCAATCCCCACATCCAGATCACTGATAAAGCTCTTCAATAGATCTGGCCCCAACACTGAGCCCTGGGGAACATCACTTTTGACCAGCTGCCAGCTGGATATAACTCCGTTTACTACCACCACTGTTCGGGCTCAGCCATCCGGCCAGCTTTTAACTCAGCGTAGAGTACACCCATCCAAGCCATGAGCTGCCATTTTCTCTAGGAGAATGCTGTGGGAGACAGTGTCAAAAGCTTTACCAGGTAGACAACACCCACAGACTTTCCCTTATCCACTTAGGTTCGTTGCATGAATAGGGAGAAGCTTTCCCAGATGTCTTCAAGACCTCTGAACTCTCAGTATGACAGAGGTCATAAGCTGCTGAACTCTTATTGCAGGCATTCAAACAAAAATAGAAAAGACTTCCAGCTATCTTCAGTAGACCTATGGTGTGTGTAGGAAATGGAAATGTATCTAGTAGAATTTGCTCTCTGCTATTTATTCTTGATTATAGAAGAAGCATGGGTGTTGGCCTGTGGGCAAATAATCAGGAATGGGGAATTGATATCAATAATATTTCAAGAGAGTGTTTTATCTTAAATTTTTCAGTATGATCCTTATGAAATAAGGACAAATTTGCACACAAACCTAAAAATAAATAAATCTCTCTAAGGAAGATGAGAAGATCCTTTCCTCTACCCTTATAAAGCTGCTGTATATTATACTAGACAGGGTTTATGTTCGCAGACAGTACAGGCTGAGCACCAGAGAAATGTCAGTAAATACCAAAAACAGTAGTCAGTGAACCTAAGAGCATTCTTTCTCTTTTATTCTTGGTGTTTGAAATTATTTTCATATGGGGTAACTCTGTTTCAGTGGTGAAACATTTATGCAGTGCCTTAGAAAATATCTGTAACTGAAAAAACTGCAGGCTGCTGGAAAAGATTCTGCTGTCTGTGTAGAGAATAAAGGACATAATTCAGCAAAATATTAAAGAAGTGGCAGATATATTTTGTTATTGTGTTTTGTAAAAGCACAAAGTAGATCCCTGCGGAGATGGAGAATGAAATGAAGGGAAATCCACAAAACTGATTACGCTGAAACCAGTGCTGCAAAGGCATGCTTGAAAGGACAAAGGGTAGGTACTTGAAAAAGTCTCCCTGTGTGCACACTTGTATGCTAAATCAGTAAAGTCCAAATCTCATGAGCTTTGGGTGACTGAAATCGTATCTGGTTTTGATTCTTTCATGGTGTTCCTAATCACGTATGAGAGAGGCATTTTGCAAGGGTGAAGCTATTCTCAAATGTTCTGAGGTCCAGGCCTGGGCTTCTTTGCTACTGGTTGCCATGATGCTTACCTTTCCACACAAATGATCATAACATATTTGAGAGGTGGAAATACAACTTCTTCCTTGGTATTAAGTGCTGTGCTTAGCCTGCTGCACTTGGCTTGGCTTTTTCCCCAAAGCTTCTATGGATTCTGTGGATTTGGAACTTGGAATAAATTAAATCCCTTGTAGTAAATAGATGGTTTTAACATGCCCAAGACATTCATTTCTCCAGTATTTTGGTGATTTTTTTTTTTTTTTTACAGACTTGAATTGAACAAACATTTATTATATGCAGTGATTATTTATAATCAGCTTCATAATCCATATGCTTGAACCTTCCAACCAAAGCCAGAGCGGCTCTCAGAGTCCTTCCCCCCTTCCTCTAGGACACACTAGTAATAAATTTTAAAACTTTTTTATTAATCTTCTAAGGATAAAGTTTTGTTATTAAAGGATTGCATGTAATAATGCATCAATATGCCATACTTCCCTGTCCTGACATTCTTAGCATTAAAAAAATCAAGGGACAGAGCCTGTGCGTTCTGTGCATGCGCAAGTGTGACATTAATTAATTTCACTCTGAATATATACGTTTTTTCTTTGGAATGTGCATTTCTAAAGTCTGTATTTCACTCTGTTTGTCTACCTCTCCATGCAGGCCTGTCGTCTCCTGTTCTTCTTTTGCGTAGCTCATTGCTGTTACTCTTTCATTCGTCATGCACTTGATGAAAATGTAGCACTTGCAGTTAAAAAGGGAACTCTTTCTTGTTTCATTAGGACCTCATCAGTTTGCCCTGTTAATTGGTTGAAGGGGACTCTTGTCCTCTAGCTGCTTCCATCTTCCTTTCACAAAGGGCTTGCATTGCTCTTAAAGGCTTGTCCCTGTCACGGCTGGCTTCTGCAGACTCTAGCTTCAGAACTGGCGTTCTGAACTTTCACATCCAGAGTGCCTTATTGCTCTCTGCCCCATGAGATCTCTTTCCTGCCATTGCGGTGGACCAGCAGCCCATCTCCCAGAGAACTAGCAGTAAGTTTGCCTTCATTTGGCCCTCTCTTGCCTTGCTCTCTGCTTGGTTCAGTGTTTTATCATTTGGCTGAATGCAGTTCTTCATTGTCATGAGTTAACTGGGATAAATTGTATGTTTTGAAGAAAGTGGAGGGAAAAAATGTGAGAGCGCTCAAAGTTTGTACAAATTAAGTGTGTGAAATGTGTATATGACAGTGTTGAAAAAAATTATTTAGGGAGGAACAAGTGCAGGCTGAGCTAACTGTCAGAAATGGTCTTTTGTGTTTTTGGTTTTTTTTTTTGCTTTTTTATTCTTCCCCACCCCCCACCCCCCCATTGCTACTAACCCAGAACTAATTCAGGCTGCTGACATATATGTTGTTCTTTGCTGTGTGATTTGACAAATAAATGCATGGCTATTTCTAGTGCCAGGCCAAGTCAGTTGTGATTTTGTGTAGCCATTGTGAGTCTTAAAATGCTCCAAGGACAAGGATTCCCCAACCTGTGTGGTAGACCTAAGTATGTGTATGCATATCGCTGAAGAAAGCAGCAGAAAACAAATCACTCTTACTAGTAGGGCTGAAATACCTTAATGAACCTGACATTTATTGCTACTACAGTCACTTGTGCTAACAACTGTCATCTTTGCAATGAGGCAGCACAACTTTGATTCATAAGATTTTTCCTGGGAGGTACAAACTAGGTGATAATTCTTCAGTGTTTCATCTCTGTTGGTGTTAGGATGTGCAAAATGGCCTTCCCATTTTTTAACAGTCAGCTTTGTTTGCAATTACTAAGTTGCTGATTATAATCCTTTTATTTGCTTTTATCAGTGTTGCTCAGTCCCTTGTCCTTCAAGCAGTGTAATCATCCTTGTGGGTTTGTGCTTCAACCAATTCATCAGTGTCTGTCTCAGTAAACACATGATTCCATAGTTACCCAGTGAGCTCTGGGTAATCCTTGTAGTCAGCACCTTTGGAAGAAAAAAAGCAGCACTGCGTCTTGTTCAAATGAGACTAAGTGCAGGAATCCAGTACCATACCTGACTTGTGCATCTTACTGAAATTAGAAAGGTTAAGCATTCCTGCTACTGAAAACAAATGAACAAACAAAACATCAGCACAGCTAAGGCAGACAGCCTTAAATTAAATCTGAAAAATTTGGGTGCAAAATTGGTAATAAAAAGAACCAAATGTCTTCAATCATCATAAAACCATTTGTCTCACTGCCATAAATAACATTAAGAGGATTTAAAAAAATTTTATATCTGGAAGACCTAGTTGTTGATAAGGAGTTGTTACACTATTGTAACAATATGCTACAAAACAAGGAAGCATTCCCTGATAAGAGCAGAGTTGCCAGTGTATAGATAGATGCAAACCCTGAAGCTGACTCCAGCTGCCAGTGGGAATTTCAGTGAATATCTAAAGATTTGTGCAGCACAGCAAATATATTGGAAACGGGTAGTAAGGAGAGTCCAACCCCAAACTGCTAGAATAACAAATCTCATCTTGACTCCAAAAGATAGATTTTGGTGTTTTGGGGATTTTTTTAGAGCTGGCTGGTAAAAATGAGATAAAGCTGTTGCATGAGTAGCAGAGTTAACAGTCCTAGGTTTTCTATGTCTCTCATCCCCTAGTTTTTCTTCCTTGTCTCCACTTTACCCCCCACCTGGTATGTTTGGGTGAGGAGGAACAGCAGCATATATTTATAATCACAAATAACCACAATATGCTCACTTAGTGGCTGGGTGCTGCCACTTGATTACATAAGGACCTAAGTTATAAAGTATTATTTAATGATCTACTCAGCCACCTTTTCTTTTTTTAATTAAACTTATAAGAATTTAATTGATATGTTTAAGGGAGCTCCCTGCTGTCCAACTCAATCAAATGTGGCTGATATATTCAAAAGTTAGAGAGGAGTGCAGTGCCTCACCATAAGGGCACCGTTCTCAGTGAGAGTACATCTTACAAAATTTCATATGAGCATCACAGTGAAGTGTACACTTGTGTGCTAAAAGTGTGGTGCAAGGTTTTTGGGAAATGAGAGGTAATTAGTGGTGCCACATTCTTCAAGGGCTTGGTAGCCTCACAAAATTGCACCTGCAGGCACTGGAAGCAAAAGTCGAAGTAAAGGAAGAGCAGCAGCTGGTTTCTGAAATGGAACAAAATTATCTTTGTAATAAATATAAGACTGTAAACAGAGACAATTGAGGGCAGATCTGCCATATAGAAAGCTGATTTTTCATAAATGCAGGTTTGCATTAATGTTTTGTGAGACTAAACAGAATAGCTTGGATTTTGACTGATATTTGAATTTTCCGTAGTAATCCTTAGTATGCCTTTGCTAGCAATAACAGATAGAAGGAGCTGGAAGCTAGATAAACCAAACATTGTGCAGACTTACTGTCATCATCATAAAAAGAAACAGTCAAATCTTACCCAGATCCAGCCAAATCTTTCTGTAATGTAGAATGCTGTGGTAGTTCCTTAAATCTGTATGTGCAATTTGAAATACCCACAGTGGTTTTAGTTGTTGATCTGCAATTGTTTATTTACTTTCTGTAAACTTAAATGCATAGTGAAATTCTTGTAAAACAAGTATAAAGAAAACTTGCATAAGGTATACATTTCATATCTAATAGGAAAAATACAGCCATGATTTTCACTTAAAAATAGGCTAGCCCTTATTTTATAGACATCCTGAGCCATGCTCTGTGGTCTGATGCAACATTTTAGAAGTTTAGTGTATACCTCTAGCTGTTTGTATTTTGAGTAGCCACAAAATACTTGGAAATTCCCCCACATTCGAGAAGTGACAATACATTGAGACACATGATCAAACTTTAATGAAAATGAAGAGCAAACAGTAATCACTATATAGACTCCTTCTTGACTTTGAGGCTAAGTCATGCAAATTCTCTTGGGCTTCATGATTAGAATAATGTATTATTGTAGTAGGGGAAATCCAGAGTAACTTTCAGTAAGTAATGTTTTTTGCATTTGTTGAAATTGCACAGCTTGTTTTCAAGCAAACTCCCTCAATGCTTCCCTCAAACCTCCCCAACTGAAATGTCTTTCTTTAAAAAATGGTATAAAAGCCACAGATTTGTTTTCACAAATAATATATATTTTATTCAAATGACCCCTCATCTGAATAATATTCTGTAGTTCACTGTGGATGTAAGTCAAGGTGCCTACAACAATTTAAAACTTTGGCTTGATTTTGGTGTCAGTTTTTGAACCTCTTTGTTTATTTTCTACATATGCTTTATCCTGATTTCTTTGGCTTACTGTTTGTTTCTCTGTTTTCTATGATAATTCAAACATTTCATACCGTCTTTTTGAAAGCAGTGTAATCAATTCAGTATAGCATTAAAATAATGCACTGTATAATTTCAGGTGTTTCAATACTTGCTTTTGATATGAAGTACAAAGTTATTTTCTTTGTGAAGTTCAGTAAATTAAAACTTTACAGAGGTTAAGGAAACTAATGAAATTATGTTTTACCACTCTAGTAGTATTTTCTACCATCTTCAGTTTTGAAACAGGTGACAAATCAGTGAATGTAACTTCTGCATTTCCTGAATGTTTTTGTGGAATATAACGGATAATATAACGGATAAATACAGGCTCCATCCAACTGCTTTAATAGTTATTGTTTAATGATTTTTCCTTGTATAAACACATGTGAGTAATATTCTTGGAGTTTTATTCACATTCTTTTAAACTGGAACATCTGTTTCACATCCTTTAAAAAAAGCTATAATGTTGGAATTAGATTCACCACTTGCTCAGATTGTTCTTTTACTGTTGATCTTTTTTCTATTTTTCTCTCTTAACTACCCAGTTCCTTGATTTAAAACCAAACCAAACCAAACCAAAACAAAAAACCACAAAGAAAACCAAACCTCAAACCCAAACAAAACCTCAGCAGGAAGTGAATTTAGACAAGGCATTATCTGAAGCGGCTGTGGAATTTCATTTGGTTTTCTGATATGTGATATGTAAGGGACCTTTCTTTTCTTTCCATAACCCCATAAAAATAGAAATGCTCAGGAGTCTCACTAAGCAGTGAAAGGGAGGAATGAAATGGACAGCTCAATAATACAGATTACAAAAATAAAAAAGGTGACCTATATGAATTGACTGATTTGCCGGAGAGTTTCTGAGTGACCTTACTAGCTAGCATTTTTACTTTGTATAAAATGTTATTTCTATAATTTGTTTATTTTTCCTGATGTGTTTTCTTCAGTATTTTATCACCATGCAATTCATACATGTTTTTCATATTAAAGAAATATAAATCTGCAAGTTAAAAAAGAAAGATAAAACAAAGAAGAAAAGTGGTAAATAACAGGGCAAAAGGATATTTCCATTTTAAGGTACTGTGAAATCCATAATTTCCAAGAGAGTTTTTGAAGTTGGCTAGAAAAGGTTTCCCCCCAGTGGCATTTTTTTTTTTTTTTTAATAAAATGAAATTTTGCATTGTCTGTAAATTCAAGCTTCTTCTATACAGCTACATTTGATAAGACAGTAGGTCCATTCTTTTGGCATAGGAGGAGATTAATTTTTCCATTGCCAAAGGAGAGATTCTTGCTTTCAGTTTTAATCCTCCATAATCCCCCACTACCTCTGTGCAAAAGTGCACACAATAATTTAGATATGTTTCCAGGCTCAGTAAGGGCTGAAGGTGGATTTGGGATTTAATTTAATTTTTCCTCACAACTTTGTTCTGAAAGCATGAATGATAATTGAGTTGTGTGAACCTACTCAGTACTGCACTGTGAGGTAAGTCAGTGCTTTCTACAGAAGATGCTACTAAAAAAGGAGTAGGCAGCACAACTTGGATTTAAGGCTCACAGTTTTTGAACATAACTAGCAATAGCTGAATTTTGACCTATCGAACAGACACCAGCAATTGAAAGGAAGTAAAGTTAGACAAAAAGCACATCCAAGGTACACTGAACTCTTCACGAAAACTTATTGTTGCTCTGGCATAGGTATCTTTTCCCTAGCCAAAGTCAGAAGATAAGTAACAGCTTTTTATTTAAAGATTTGATCTTAGAGTACTTATTAGGTGTATTTTGGATAGCCACTAATGTGTAGAAAGCCAAATAGCTTGGTGGCTGTCATGGAAAGGCACACCATCAAGAAAAAATAAGGGAATGATATATAAAGATGGAATGAGTTTGCAGATAATATCAAGCAGCGTACATATAGAAAATGAGCATAAAATGGTAGTTTGGAGTGCACAGCTCAAAAGAACTATTGTAGGAGCTCATGAGCAAGCCAAGAGAGGGTGCAACAGGAAGATGGCTTTTAGACCAGGGTTTTCAATAAGCTGTAAGGAAAGAAAATTAAAGCAATTGTGATATAACATGGAGCACACTGCTTTCTCAGGAGGCTTCCCCAGCTTCTGACAGGATTAATCATCCTTGCTTTGGTTAGTCTGGAGTCAATCTCTGTATTCAAGAACTGGTCTTTATGCTTTTTTTAATTAGCCAAGATCTCACTGTTATTCCTGACAGTTTTTCCAATGGAAAGAAAAAAACTATTTATTGATTTCTTGCAAATCACTTGACTCTAAGATTCTCTTACAAAGCACATCCCTAGAGGCTGTAGAAATCATAAGTAATACACAGAGGTTTTGTACAATTCAGTGGACTAATGTCTGTGAATAATGGAAATGGAACTTTACCTAAAACTTAGTGAAATATACTGTATGTTTAATTAAGTACGTTTTTCACATACTGCATTTTCTCTACTGTTATTTAAAATGTTTGTCTTTTAGGGAGGATTTAATTCCCTGGGCCTTTTAAAGTCTCTAGAGTTTTCTGTCCTGGAGCTCAAAACATTGCATTCATCATACCTTTCCCCCCTTCAAACAGCAATTGTTCTTTCATAATTTTAGGGTGTTTTTTTGATGTCACTATCATATGGAATAACAGAAAATCAGGCTATGCAGCAGCAAATTTGTATTCAATGTGCATAGCTGTATTAATGAGAAAACACACTGAGAAACTTCTTAAAAAATCTGAGCGTTGGAAGGAGGTAAGTTTTTCTTATGTTTCGGAAGAAAAAATCCTACTCTAGCACTTCTTAAAAATCCAACTTCCTTTGTGTACAGAGACAAGAATGGATCTATTTGAGGATACAAGGACAGGTCAACATGGGGGACACTGTTGTGGGTGTGTACTACAGGCCACCCAATCAGGAAAAGGAAGGAGATGAAGCCTTCTACAGACAGCTGGAGGTAGACTCATGATCACAGGCCCTGGCTGTCATGGGGGACTTCAACTACCCTCATATCTGCTGGAAAGACAACAGAACTAAGCACACACAGTCCAGGAGGTTCCTGCAGAGCACTGATGATAAATTTTTGACACAGGTCTGGAGGAGCAAGTGAGGTCAGGTGTGCTGCTGGACCTTGTACTAACAAACAGAGAAGGGATGTGAAGGTTGGGGGCAGCCTGGGCTGCACTAACCACGAGATGGTGGAGTTCAGGATCCTGTGTGGACAAAGCAGGGTAGTAAGCAAGTATTACAACCCTGGAATTCAGGAGAACTAATTTTGACCTCTTCAAGGACCTACTTGGAGGAATTCCATGGGTTAGGGCTCCAGAAAGTAGGGGGGTCCAAGAGAGCTGGCTAATATTCAGTCATCACTTCCTCCAAACTCAAGATCTGTGCATCCCTATGAGTAAAGCATCAAGCAAAGGGACAGGAGACCTGCATGGATGAGCAAGAAGCTTGTGGCAAAACTCAAACAGAAGAAGGTAGTTTACAAAATGTGGAAAAAGAAATGGGCCACTTGGGAGGAATATAGAAAGATTTTCAGAGTATGCAGGGATGCAATAAGGAAGACTAAAGTCTGTTTGGAATTAAATGTAGCAAGGAACATCAGGGACAGCCAGAAGGACTTTTTCACGTACGTCAATAGCAAAAGGAGGACTAGAGAAACTGTGGGCTGCTGCTGCATGGGGTGGGTGGCCTGGTGACAAAGGACACAGAGAAGGCAGAGTTACTGAATGCCTTCTTGGCTTCAGTCATCACAGCCAAGGTCAACCCTCAGGAATCCCAGAACCCGGAGGCAAGACAGAAAGTGTGGAGAAAGGGGAATTTTCCCTTGGTTAAGGAAGATTGGATTAGAGATCATTTAGGCAAACCTGACACCCACAAATCCATGGGCCCTGATAGGATGCACCCACGAGCACTGAGGGACCTGGCAGATGTTGTTGCCAAGCCACACTCCATCATCTTTGAAAGGTCATGGAGGACATGTCGAAGAGGTGCCTGAGGACTGGAGGAAAGCTAGTGTCACTCCAGTCTTCAGAAAGAGCAAGAAGGAGGACCCAGGGAACTACAGGCCGGTCAACCTCCCCTCCATCCCTGGCAAGGTGATGGAACAGCTCATCGTGGAGGTCATCTCAAAGCATGTGGAGAAAAAAATGCTATCAGGAACAGTCAACATGGAGTCATCAAGGAGAAATGATGCTTGACCACCCTGATGGCTTTCTAGAATGGAATGACTGGCTGGGCAGATGAAGGGAGAGTGGTAGATGTTGTCCACCTTGACTTCAGCAAGGCTTTTGATACTGTCGCCCATAACATCTTCATAGGTTAGTTCAGGGAATGTGGGTTGAATGAGTGGGAAGTGAGGTGGATTGAGACCTGGCTGAATGGCAGAGCTAAGAGGGTTGTGATCAGTGGTGCAAAGTCTAGCTTGAGGCCTGTAGCTAGCAGTGTTCCCCAGGGGTCAGTACTGGGTCCAGTCCTGTTCAACTTCTTCATCAATGACCTGGATGAAGGGACAGATCATACCCTCGGCAAGTTTGCTGATGATACAGAACTGGGAGGAGTGGCTGACACACCAGCAGGCTGCACTGCCATTCTGCCAGACCTGGGCAGGATGGAGAACTGCAGTGAGAGGAACCTCATGAAGTTCAGCAAAGGCAAGTGCAGGGTCCTGCACCTGGGGAGGAACAACCCCACGCACCAGCACAGGCTGGGGCTGACCAGCTGGAAGGCAGCTCTGTGGAGAGGGACTTGGGAGTCCTGGAGGACAGCAAGGTGCCCATGAGCCAGCAGGGTGCCCTGGTGGCCAAGAAGGTCAATGGGATCCTGGGGGATATTAGGAGGAGCGTGGCCAGCAGGTCAAGGAAGGTGATCCTGCCCCTCTCCTCTGTCCTGGTGAGGCCACATCTGGGATGTTGTGTCCTGTTCTGGGCTCCCCAGTTCAAGAGAGACAGGGAACCACTGGAGGAGGTCCAGCAGAGGGCTACAAAGATGATGAGGGGACTGGAACATCTCCTTGATGAGGAAAGGCTGAGAGAGGTCAGCCCATTTAGCCTGGAGAAGAGAAGATTTATCAATGCATAGAGAGTGGGGCCAGACTCTTTTCAGTGGTGTCCAGTGAGAGGACAAGGGGTAGTGGGCACAAACTGCAACACGGGGAGTTCCATTTGAATGTGAGGAAGAACTTATTTACTCTGAGGGTGACAGGACACTGGAACAGGCTGCCTGGAGAGGTTGCAGATTCTCCTGCTCTCAAGACATTCAACATCCAGCTGGATGCGATTCTGTGCAGCCTGCTCTAGGTTGAATCTGTTTTATCAGGGGGGTTTGACTAGGTGATCTCCAGAGGTTTCTTCCAACCCCAACCATTCTGTGATTCTGTGATTCTGAGCATTTTATGCTGGACATTCAAGAAGAAAGAAATGAGGGAATGAATGTGGCACGGATAAGCCTCCATTTTCAGTTGTTAACTGGGATAAGTGAATGTTAATGCATAACAGAATGATGTTCTCATTCTCTTCTTGAGCTTTTCTGTTTTTTGAAGAGGTTCTCCCTGTCTTTTCCCTTTTAATCAATTCCTAGCCCATGACAGGGCTTTTGCTGTTTTCCCTCAAAGATGCTCTGATTTCCTATGTAAAGATGAAGGACACGTTTCAAAAATTGTTCTGGACAGTAGGAGTCCTGACCTTTAGTTTTCAGATCCTCTAGGAATTTCTCTCTAAATCCATTACCTTCTGTATTATCGGAAAGTTTTATCCCATGAACGACTTCTACATGCAAATATATTCTCTCATGAGTAAGTAAATGACAATCTAATTAAGTCTAGTGGAAGTCAATAGGAATTCTCATGCACATGGCTTTGCAGATGCTCAAGGGTAGGTCATTTTGTATCTAGGAACAGAGCTAGAAATCAAAAGCAAACATTCATAAAACATGCCTGAGAGTTTGCTCTGGTTTTATATTAAATGCCTGTCAGTTCATATGCTATACTTCATCAGAATAAAAGTGTTGCATGAAAAATAGTCATTCACAGACATTTAAAGTATTTGCTATTTAATGTAAACCAGAGTCAGCACATCTAAGAATTTTTAAAAAAATTGTTATGAATATTTAGGATTACAGAATCCAATAAATATGAAAATATATTTTTAAAAAGACACACTCATTTTTAAGTCTAGAGGATTCCACACTAAGACATAGTGGGTCTCATAAGATTCTTCTAAAAGATTGGTCTAAAGCTGTTTCCAATTCGAATATGAGTTGATGTTATTTGCATGATGTTTTATAAAAGCTTTGCAGCAAACCATTATGTATTTGTTCATCTCTGTATTTTTCTAAGTTAATACTTTCTTGTTTGTATCAGATCTGTGTTTTTAGTATTATCCTACTAGGTCTATTAAAGAGCTAGTCTTTGAAGGACACTAGTTTTAAAGCATTCCATGACTGATGATTGTTTTAAAATCAGAAACAAAATAATAAGATGCAAATTAGTCCTTCTGTATTCTTGAATGGAAGTTCTGTTAAAAGTAAATGCTTTCTTCACAGTATTAGGAAGAAGAAAAGCAGACTCACAGACTCTAAAGGAAATAATTGTGCAGTACAATTAATTTTTTAAACAAAAAGTACAAAAGGTTTTGCTCCAGGGAAAGCTGGGTCCATTTCACTGGCAGAAGAATTAGAAATTAAGTTGGGGTTTTTTTTTGGTATAAAGCTCTAGGCGCCACAGATCATCCCTTGTTTCCTTTTTCCAGCTAAGTATGTAGACTTGGACTTTTTCTATTAACTGTTTGTACCTATGCTCCTGATTATTTATGTTGCCTGGTAATGTAAATCCTGATTTTTTTGTTGTTGTTGTTTTAAGAAAATGCTGAACTTCACAAGTTTAAGTTTGAAGTTTCTTGCTAGGTCTTGTGCTTTTCTGACCTTCCATTTAAACTTTACTCCTTAAGCACAACTTTCCACCGCATTGGAAATATACTTGGATAACCAAATAGAAACAAAGTAAAACCAGTACCAACATCTATTTAAAAAAAGAAAAGCCTACTACTGTAGAAATAGTATCCCAGTCCCTTTGTTCAGCCAGGCTAATTAGCAGTCCTGTGTTAGATTAAAGTTTCCTGCATACAATTCCAGAGCACAATTAGTTTAGAGCTCCCTCTTTCACAGGTAAGAATAGCCCTTTGAAGTACTTGTGGTGGTGTGTTGAGATTCTGTATTGAGACATTGTCTTAACATATGTGCTCATAGGAGCTGGCTGAAGTACTTAGGAAAGAGATCTCATGTCAGCTCACATAGAACACTGGCTGCTTATTAAGCAGGAAAGTCTTCAGCCAATCAGTCCAGTTAATTAATGATGAACCATTTTATTAATAGCTGAGAGTGAGACTCAAGTGAGAAAAAGTAATAAAACAGCAGCTGGAGGAATTGCTTGCTCTTTGGGGCACTTTTAAAAGTTCATCTAATTGGAATATTTAATCAGAAATTGGAGGTGGCAGTTGCAGATTTGATTAGGGGATGGAATGAATAGGAGATAGTTAGAAACTCATAAAAAGAAACCTCAGGTCATGGATTGCAGGTTTTTGCTGCAGTGCGTGGGCACTTTCTGCCTTTTTTAGTAATATTCTGAAATGAAAGAGTAATAGAAAATTAGCAAGCAAATAAAGCATAAGATAGATAAATGTAAGAATTATGATTACCAGTCTTGACTAGATACCAACATTTCATAAGTACATGCATTGTGTACTCAGATGCACATGTTTGTCTTATATATGTATAAAATAATCTAAACCCCATAGAAGTGTAAATGTCTGCCAACGGCCGTTTCATAAAGCTAATGACTCCAGTTCTGTTAACAGCTTTGGATGTCTATGAAGTTGCGTGGAGTGTTTGGTTGTATGATCAGTGAAATACTGAGAAAAATTAGGTATTTGCTTTTACAGCAGTAGACTGTTGAGGTGCTACAGAATCTGCCACCATTTGGTGAAACACTGCAATTAAAAATAACTGATCAAATGTGGCACCCCCACCCCCATTATTTTAGTGTTTCTCAGCATCTCTTCCTTTTTACTATTAGATTGCAGTTTAAATATACATACATTTATGTTGTTAAATAATGCAAATGAAAACGAATGTGCTTTGAATCTCACTGGAAATCTGCTGATGACTGAAAGGAATGCTGTTAACTCTAGTAAACACTTGGGTCATGCTTTGCATTAAGAAATACTAAAAATCGAGTCTAAGTCAACTTATATTTATTGAACTAATTCCTAATGTTGTTAGTGGTTCATTGAGAAATACAGTCTCACTCAAGATATTTCCCAGGAAACTTGCAGTCTTCAATTACAGTCTTGTAATTTCATATCACATTTCTACATACACACACAAAACTCCAAAAAACCAAACCAAAACAACGCCAAAAAGCAGATTCTGTATTCACAAGCACGGTCCACTAAATGTTAGTGTAACATCTCACTGACATGTTATTTCCAACATCTAACAATTTTAATTACCTTTAAAATTTATGACAAAATTATTTTAATCGTCATAGGTATGCATGCATATGTATGATACTGTAAAAGCCTATTTAGTTTATCTTAGGAAGCTTGAGGCTTTAATGGTATTGGTGTGAATTGGTTTTTAAACACATATTATGTATCTGAACATTATTTAGTAAAATACAATTATCATGCAGTTTTTAGTGATTCAGACTGGAGAAACGTACATCTTAATCATCAGAAGCAAAAAACTTCCTATATATATATATAAGGTCATATATATATATATATATAAAAGGTCCTATAAGGTATATGAACAATGGCTGTGACAACTGTGTTAATACATTATAAGCCTCATTTTATTCCTCTGCCTAATTCCTAGGGATTGGTGTGACTGGTGGTAGCTCACTGTCATTCTCCTATCTGTGCACATTGTACACTTCACTTCTCAGTGGTCCTTCTTTCAGGCTTTTTTTTTAATTTTTTTTTTTGGTGTTGACCGTGTGAAAGGCAAGATGCTTATTTATAGGGATTCCTGATCTGATTAAGTATTTAATTTCTATGTTTCTAAAGATATTTTTCATTTTCAATGGTTGTTTAAAATAATGTGTTAAGTGTACCAAGGTGTCAGAAGTTTTGGAGAGAGGACACCCTGCAGAGATGCATGCAGGCATGACAACTGGGGCTGCCTGGGGAGCAGGTTTTAAATACATGCCTACAGATGGTCTATTTGGTGTGACTCAGCCCTACAGAGGTAGAAGCAGGTTCCATATCACCACTGGCACAAATTCTTTTTAGCTGCTTGGGTATCTCAACAAAATATTTTCTGGTAGACCTGTGTGTGCATACAGGACCTCAAGGGATGCCTTGGTTATTAGGCTAGTTCACTGGGCAGGGTTGTGTGAGCAGCCAAGAGGACCTAGTTGGTATCAACCCTTATTCATGTGGACCAGATTTAGTCATTCTGCAACACTTGAGATTATTTTGTATCCAAGGTACGTAAGATCCCCAGCACAGCTAAACAGCAACTATAGAATTTAAAAATTAGTGGTTAAATTTGAATTGAGTAAAATTACTTATTAATATGTCTGTGGAAGACAAGCCCTTGGCATCTTTTAGGGTTCATTTTTTAAATGGATATAACACAGATCAGATTTCAGAATATTATGCAACCTTGTCATTGTCACCCATCAGCTATCGTGTGCACTGTATTGGTATCTGTGGCTCTGTTTATTCTGTACTTAAGTGTTACTTTATTTGAAAGATGAACCTGTGGTGAAGCATCATCTCATGTGCAGCATAATATACATCTACTTCTGAATACTGTTGAAGCACTTATGTTGAGATCATGGTGAATTTCTACCCTATAGAAAGCTGCACTTGATTAAATTAGCATTTTCTTGACAGCTTTACAACATTCAGAATCTGTGACTACTACTTCTGATAAATTCTCTCCTTGAGAAAGTGAGAAGTACTTTTAGCAAGCTGTATTGTGGATGCTTCTGTGCCAAATGCAACACATGGTGTGTGTTCAAACCGGTTTTATCCCAGTCTGAGAAGATCTATTTTACTTACCATCAGATTTAACTCAGCTACCATTGTTACATTCCTTTGGTAATTGTATACACAGAGGATGAGCTGATTAGGTACAACAGACCTTTCCTCTTTGTTTTGATGTCCAGCATGCAATGATGGCTTGTACGAGCACGTTCTGATGACGGTGAACAAAAGCAATAATGAACAATGAACAGCCCTGAACAAATGTTACATTTTTAAGTGGAAGTCAAGGATATGATGGCTGGTAGCTTCTTGGTTATTGCTGGCCTTTTGTTCTACAGCTAATGACATTACAAATAATATTCTTTGTTGATGTGTTCAGAATGTGAATTTGGTTAGATGGCTTACTCTAGATAAGACAAAAAGATTGTAAAGGTTATTAAACAAGTTTTTTTCAGGGCATTGTTTTAAATCACAGGACATAAAAGAGAGGTGCATACACGCAGGTACTAATTCAAAGTAACCTTGCTCTCACTGTGGGCAGGTTATAGCCATCAAGGCCCTATGTTCACCTGCAGGCTCCAGTTGTCTCGACCAGCCTGCAGCCCTCAAGTCTGCTCAAGACACCTTGGTTCTTCATCAGCAATTGCCTGACTTTTGGGGATGGTGCAGGAGGACGTGGTTGCAGAGAAGGAGGCTACAGGCTGGCCAGGGCAACTAGAGCCTGCTGCACATGTGGGTCCCAGCAATGAGATGGAGTCTTTGGAGTTAATCCAGACAACACAGAATTCAGGGCAAAGGATTCCTGTTGACTTCAAAGGATTTTGAGACACGTTTTAAGGCAGTTACATATAGCTGTGCTTGCTCACTTAGCTCTTAAAGAATGCATGATCCCTCTCACTACCCATCCCTTGATTAGCTTCAATGGCCAATATTTCTGCAGGAGGGGAGGCCTCATTTTTCTCTTTCTGTGAACAGGTGTGTGTATTGCCACTTTTTACATTTCACTTGTACATAAAGATCATTTCATTGCTTCATAGAATTTAACTTGTGTTTATTTGCATTTGTATGAAGTCCTAGTTCAGGCTGTTAATAGATTATCAATCCCTCATCTCTTTTTAAAGGAGGCAGTCTCTTCTAAAAGATTGCTTGCAATATTAGAAATCTGATATGAAAATTAATTAAGTGCTGCAGTTCTGTTTATTTTTTTCTTTTTCTTTTTTTCTTTTGGTGTTGCATGTTGGTGTTGTCTCATATTCTCTGAATTTGTAAAACTGGTAGAAAAGTATCTTAATGGTCTGTTGGCTATTTTTATGGTGTCCGAAGAACATTCTAAGAGGAGGTTTATTTATGTTTTCAAAAAGTCATGGGACGAATTAACTGATGGAAATTTCATGTTGAGTTAATTGCCCAAAAAACAATCTGTCATCAGATTTCCTCCGTTGCTAAAAGCATGATAAAGAGTTCTTAAAGGGAATTTCCAGGAACTACAAGAAATTATGTACTGTATTTGTAATTTCATATGGCCTTGCTTATAAAATATCTACATTTCAGGAATTAAATCAGAACATGGTAGGTCTGCTGTTTACTTCCAATATAAATTCCACAATTACAGATTTATGGCTGCTTTTTCCTGCAACTGTATTAATTTCAGTAATTTTAAGACCTTGTAAGAGTTCAAGATTGTTTGCTTGTAAAGTGTCACACTTTTTATCTTTGTAAGTTTATTTGGTTTTACTAAGTATATATTTAGCATGGAAGGAAATACTGTATAACCTTTCATAATACAAAGTGATCTTGACCATTGTCATCTTGTTTGCAGTTTAAATAAGGAAGGGATGAAATAGTACTTGATGGTAACAAGTTTAGATTGGTTTAATGGGGGACACTGAAATGCAGCTTGATATGCTAAAATGTTTTCAGCCACATGCAATCATTGTGATTATTGCTTCATTAAGGTTAAAAGAAGTCACAGGATTTCAGAGTGAGTATAGTTTGTTTTTTTTTCCTTTAGAAGAGCAATCTAAATGCAAATTCTATACCTGAATAAAATCTAAGAAGCAGGTATAAATGAGGCTTGAGGCAAAAAAATTCAGTGGTGATGATACTTGGTAAGTTAGTCTGTCACACACTTTGAATGTGAAAGCATTTGGTTTTGGTGTGTGAGTTTTTGTATTTTTAGTAATAGAAAAAAGTCAGATTTTTTTTTGCATTAGTCATCCAAAATTGTATAGATGCATACTGTGTAAAGTAGCCTGAACCAAAATCAGAAAGAGGTCTGCTGTGATGTCAATACCTTAAGAGATCAGAGTCCATGAATCAAGTGTTCTGCTGATTTCCTTCAAAGTAAGATTGTAAACCACAGTTTCAATGACAAAGTCCTAAGAGGGAAGCATAAAAATGAGGAAGGGAATTCTTTAAGTTCTGGAAATTTGGAGAAGATTGGAGTATACTACTCCAATGTTGTTCAAGTCTGTTATTATTACAGTGGAAAACATACCCTGGAAATTGCTGATGTCCCCTGTTTCTTCCTGCTGCTCCCAGTCTGATACCAAACTCTAATTGAGTAATGTATCCTTGGTTCCTGGATCTCTCCAACAGAAATAATTCAGTGTTTTCAAGCAGTTCCAGGTCTGTTTTTTATTTGCCACATTTCAGACATAACAAGAACTTCTGCACATATTGCTGAAAAACAGTATTTTTTTTTATAAGCCCTATTATTGAAGCTTTCAAACCTAACCAGTGAAGTCCTAAGCATTTAAAACGATTTTGTTCTTACTGTTATTTTATTTTATTATTATTTTGTTTTATTTTATTTTTAAGAAATACCAGGCTGGGAGAGGGAGATCCTTACCTACTCATGTCCTAGAGGAAGTACGATGATTGCTCTGCTGACTACTTTTGAGTCTTTTTCTTGGAGACTTCCCTTTTGTCCCACACTTGCTTCAGTAGCTGGGATTGAGACTCTTAGGGCTAAAAAACTGAATGAAAATGTAGGGGTGCTCTTGGCACTTTTTACATTGCCTAGACATGGAAAATAGCCATTCTTTAATGTATTTTCAGTTTAGATCAGACTTAAGCAGACTGACAGTCTGAAAAAGACAGAGTTTTAAATCAGCGTTTTTCTTAATTCCTAAGTATGGATTCCTACTTGGTTCAGAAATTTTATTATTTCCGTTAATAAACATGTTTTGAATTATAATCTTTTAGGCCTTTCTCAGAACAATAGACCTGGACATATCAATACTATGATGTTTCTTCAAATGTAAAATTGGAGATCAAATAAGGCACTTGGAATTACCTGGCTTATATTTGCTAGATCTTAAAAGTTGTGTCATCTAAACTTTTAAATGTAATGTTTTACCTAAATGGTAAATATAGAAGGTGTATTATTCAAATCATGACTTTAGGACATGTATTGATAGTTGGTAGACTTAATCAAAGAATGAACAGTCGCTGGATGTAATGAATAGTATTGTTTTCTGTTATTAGAAAAGACAAATAACTTCTAGTAGCATATAGCACATCAACGACTTTTGCATTTAGTTGTATTGCTTAGAGGCAAAATCATATCCCTCTGTAAGCCAAGGGCAGGTGGATGGATAGGTAGATGGATAGACAGATGAAAACCCAGATTGCTTCATTTGATGACAGACACGGTCGGAATAATAAAAAGAAAGGAAAAAAATGCACAGGAAAGGATGCAAACTGCATCAGTTACAATGTGGGACTTTACATATTTCTGATTTTCATTTAAAAAAAATTGAAAGGAAAATTGTAACATTCTGAGTGTGTATATGGTAGACAACTATTTTTCATAGAAATAATGGAAAATGTTTCTCCAGGAATTTGAAAAGGCAGAGAAAAATACCTTGGACATTTTTCATGCCTTGCTTCCTTCTATGTGTTGACAATATTATTGGCATCTAGAAATGGAAAATAATGAACTGTGAATTTGCATCACGTTTTCTAAAAAATTAAAAGAGGACATTTTTTATCAGGTTTTAAGATGATTTGGACATCTCGGGGGGGGAAGAAGAAAAATTTTGGATTCACTTTGATCCAAGGGATTTCCCAAGGATCAGAACAGTTAAGAACACTCAAAATATAATTCAAGTTTTGAAATGAAAATTTAAAGAAATTATCAGAGAATTAAGAACTGATCCTGGTGAAGAGCTTTTACAAGAAGAAAAGCAAATGATTTATGAGAGCCAAAGGGCAGTTATGTCCTGTGTTCCTCACATTTGGATCCCTGACCTAGTGAAGGATTCTGTCTTGATTTGCCAAAGGTCCTAAATTTGTACCAATTAACGTTGTTAAATGGCAGAAGTTTGAGACAAGTGTTTGAAGCGAAAGACAAAGGAGGTAGGAAGTAACCTGCAGTCAAGTCAAAAGACTGTTAATTAGAGGTTCACAGTCACACACAACGCAGTGTATGCAGGAATGGTGAAAGTGAGGTAGAAGTGGAAAAGTACCATAAAAGATGGAAAAGTTTTTTCTTGAGTTTTACATGGGAAGAAGAAATTACTAGGTATGGAGCTATATATATGTGATCAGGGTATCTCTGTATAGTAGACTTTCCAGCAGATTTATATATGTAAAAATCTACTAAATCCCCAAAATGATAAAAAAATGTAGTAAATGGAGAATGCTTGGCGTTTTTGACTGCTGGCATAAGGTTTAAAGGAATTAGGAGATAAATACTGTAGCTATATCTTCACTTTCTTATCCTGCAGGTAGGAGAACAACTGCAGAGAATGGGAGAAACTTTGATTTGGTCCCAACTGAATTGGTTTTACAGTCTGGTTAGTAATCTGGTCTTACTTGTCATTAGAGACAGATTGTTCGCCTGCAAAAAAAAAGTGAGAGATTGATGAGCAGGCCAGAGTGTTATCACAGCACAGCCTGCCGCAAAATGAATAAAGCTGAGTGGGATTTGAATGGCAGCTAGATGATCCCTGCATGCAGATGAGTTTGTTGGGATTGTTTTAAATCACATTCTCATCCACTGCTGATACTTCTAGATACCCAGTTTATACTGACATTGATTTGGAACGATATTCATCCGTTTTGGAAAAAAATGGATATTAAGCCACAGGAAAGAAGAGCAAATTGTTTCTCTGTACCAGACAATAATTTGGAAGAAACAAGAAATAAGATGGAATTTTCAACTTTAATTGCTTTTAAATTGGAGCATTTTATGGGTGGAGCAGTTTTAGCAAAGCACCATGAATTACTTAGAAAAAAATCAGGTAAAATAAACTTGCAGAAGAAACTTAAAAAATAAGAAATATTAAGCCATTTATATACTGAAACAAAAAAGGTGACATTGAAATATTGAAAGACTGACTAAAATAACACTGTGAAGAAATAGGTAAGAAAAATAAAATGAGACAACTGGATCAATAAGTAGGAAAAACGGGAAAGGTGGAAGCTGGAAGATGGGCATTGGGTATAAGTGTGCAAGAAGGAGACTAGAAATTCTGAAGGCAGTTCTAGCCTGGTTGGTGTACTCTACACTGGGTCAAAAGCTGGATGGATGCTGAGCCCGAACAGTGGTGGTAGTAAACGGAGTTATATCCAGCTGGCAGCTGGTCAAAAGTGATGTTCCCCAGGGCTCAGTGTTGGGGCCAGATCTATTGAAGAGCTTTATCAGTGATCTGGATGTGGGGATTGAGTGCACCCTGAGTAAGTTTGCAGATGACACCAAGCTGGGCAGGAGTGTTGATCTGCTGGAGGTCAGGAAGGCTCTGCAGAGGGATCTGGACAGGCCGGACTGATGGGATGAGGCCAACTGCATGAGGTTCACAGCAAGGAGAAGTGCCAGGTCCTTCACTTGTGTCACAACCACCCCACACAACAGTACAGTCTTGGGGAAGAGTGGCTGGAAAGCTGCCTAGTGAAAAAGGACCTGGGGGTGCTGGTTGATGGCTGGTGGAAAATGAGCCAGCAGTGTTCCCAGGTGGCCAAGAAGGCCAGTAGCATCCTGGCTTATTATGCAAAATGGGGTGGCCAGCTGGACAAGGGAAGTGATTGTCCCCCTGTACGCGGCACTAGTGAGGCCGCAGCACGAATACTGTGTTTGGTTTTGGGCCCCTCACTGCAAGAGGGATGCAGAGGTTCTGGATTGTGCCCAGAGAAGGGCAGCAAAGCTGGTGAAGGGTCTAGAGAACAAGCCTGATGAGGAGCGGCTGAGGGAACTGGGGTGGTTTAGTCTGCAGGAGACTCAGGGGGATCTTATTGCTCTCTGCAACTAACTGAAAGGAGGTTGTAGGGCAGGTGCGAGTGGGTCTCTTCTCCCAGATAACAAGCAAGAGGACAAGAGAAAACAGCCTCAAATTATGCCAGGGGAGGTTTAGATCACATCATAGGCAAAATTTCTTCACTGACAGTGTGGTCAAGCATTGGAACAGGCTGGCAAGGGAGGTGGTGGAATCATGATCCCTGGAGGTATATAAAGAACGCCTAGTTGCATTGCTTAGTGAAATGGTTTGGTGATGGCCTTGGCAGTCCTGATTGATGGTTAGATGTGGATCATGTCGGTGTCACCAAATGTGGTAACGGAAGTCGAGGCGGACTGAAAAAACACCATGTCTGCATGGCTGGGTTCAGATAAAATGGCCTTTATTGTTTATACAAATTATTTATATGTCTTAGAGAAGAACATGTGTCAGACCCTGACAGGTTTCTGTGTTCTTCTTCTTGCTTGCTGTTAGCTGTTGCTGTAGGTGCCCGCATGCTGCGGTTCTAACTTCCGGTTCTTCACACCCTGTTTACATACATGACAATTTGTGGCTGTCTTAAAGGTACACGACTAAGTCTTTGAAGTCAACTAACTTGTCTGCAGACTCACTGCAGACCCCAACAGTTAGATTCAATGATTGCAAAGATCTTTTCCATCCTAAACGATTCTATGATTCTATGAAGATGGAACTGAAGAATGGATGAAGACTAAAAAGATGAATTTGAGTATTTTCAAAAGTGATTTTCTGGTGTAGCTGCAGGTAGTTACCTGAATTCCAGAACTGATGTAGTAATCAAATTTTGTTACAATACTTGGATGAAACAAATTATGATGTAAAGTAAATATGCAGATGAAGAACACTAATAACACATTATAAGTTCATACCACATCAGTAGGGTTCCTGAAAGTAAGAAACCCTCTTTTGTAAAATTGTTTAATCCTTGAATAAATAAAACAGAGAAGAAATTAAGGTCTGGAATTTCAATGACTTGTTACCCTACTTTAATTTTCAGATAACTCCACTGAAGATTAAGTTTTACATGGTAAAATTTTGATGGCATCTCCAGCTCCATATCTTAACAGTAAGTGATGTCTCAAAATTTGTTTTCAGAAGAGAACAACCAATTTGATGCAAGCGTGCTTGCTATTAATGTAACTATGCAGTCCTAATAATGATTATATCTGTGCATGTATTTAGAATCTGGACACACAAATTACATTTTGCATACTTTCTTTAAGAGCTACAAGTCTGATTAAGACAAAGATGTCTGTGTAACTAATTTAAATATTGAAAATAAAACAATTTTAAAAGCATTTTTATACAGCTGTTGTAATACTTTGTTATATACTGCTAAGTATCCAGAACAGAAATTAAACTTTATGTATGTTTAATTGGAGAAGTATGGAAAAGAAATAGACAAGAAATAAAACACTATGAAAGTTCAGCAATTCCACTGTCACCAGCCCCAGCCTTTCCCATAATTATAACATTAGCCAGGATTTTGGCATCATCTCCCCCTTGCTTACTTGTTTATTCGTTTGACAAAGAAAGGTTTGAGGAGACTTTTCATTTCAAAGTTGTTATCTTTGTCTGTAAGGCCTGGAAGTGTGTATCTTACTGTCTTAGTCCCAGTTAGTGTTAAACCAGGCCATATGTCAGTGCTCCTTTCTCTATTTGGTCTGGTCAAATATATTTGAATGTGTTCCTCCTCCATTTAATTATGTCCAAACTTCCCCTAATGGCTGCCTCCGCTTTGTCTTCATTGGATTCCCCCAGCGTTCTTAGGGGGTGGCTTATACTTATCTCTGCACTTCCTATTCTTGTTTTCTTCCCTTGGAGAATAATATTTCTCTCTTCTCTCTTTTGTTATCCTGAGATACTCTTTTTAAAACTGATAGGATACAACTAGTCAACTAGTATCTCTGTTGACACCACCTGCAAATTTTCTCAGGAACAACCCTCCATAGGAAGCATTTCCTCACAGTTTATTTTTTTTCCTGATTTCTGTAGAACTTGTGCTACCTTTGGGAAATTGGCAGGTCAGATGAACAACTTCAGGAGCAGAACAAAAAGTGATAGAAGAAAAATGTTGAGGTATGTTTTGTGTGCCAAGGCCTCAATTTCAGTCTTAAACATATTAGAAGACTTGTAAACACACTACTTTTCTGAAACGCTTGACTGGAGTAGGTTTGAAGCTTGGTGTTTGTAATTCATTACTAATACTAAGCAAAGAGGATTCCAGAGAGCACCCTATTACCTTTCAAGATCCATCTAAGGAAACCATCTTGCACTTGCTAAAGACCATGACATGTGCCAAGTTCATTGATACAGCTGTCATAAAGTCACTGTGTTTGGCTGTTTGGCTTTGCCTGGATGTGTGTTTAGCTTTCTTAGAAACTTCTGAAGATTATTTTTTTTTTAATGAATTATCATCAATATAGGTTAAACTATTTTGTAGTTCTTAATTCTACAGTTTGAGTTATTACTAATATATTTATTCTGAAGTACTTAATTTTGATGGCTTATTTTTGTTTGATACCGTTTTCCTTTTTATGCACGATGTCCAAATCTGTTCAATACCATTTTTGCAGCGATATCCTGTAAACCTGTAACAGGTGTTTCAGTAAATACAAAACATGAAAATTCTAATACTATAAGCTTAGATATCATTTAATATGTGCTACGCGGCCATCTAACGTGCAGCCTACTCATGGCTACTGAAGTGGTGCTATGTGTTACTTATAGAGAAAACAGCTTTTTTGAGACTCTCTGACCTGCATAAAATAATGAAGTTCAGAGAGGACATTGGTGCATGCATAAACAGATGATAGTTGGCTGTGGAGACAAGTGTCAGTAGTTTTATGCATCAGTAATGATTCCTAATATTTCATTGTAAATCAGTGCAGGAAACAAACAGTAGGTGCAGTGCCTGATGCACATCAGGGGTTTGATTAGTCACGATTTTTTCACGTCTCTGAGCAAGCAGATTCAGCTGGTGGAGCTGTATAAGCACTATTAAACCTTCCTAGAAACACATTAATGTAAATACAGAGAGGTAATTAACCCTTATCAGACAAGTTACTTGAAGGAAATCCTCACATACTTGTGATCAAAAGTGAGATAGAATTTATCTTCTGGCTTACAGGGGAGACTCTGTTTTGATATATCTCTCCCACTGACACTAAATATGCCATTTTTTCATTCTAATCAGATTTGTTATTTTCCGATGCTTTGATGAATGGAAAAGGTAGTACAAACAAACTTGTGTTCTATTCTTATATAGTCTCAAATGTCTTCCATGGTTCTTTTTGTTTCTGACCAGGTTCTTTATTTCTTTTTACTAAGTTCTTGATTCTAATTAGAAGCCTTTTCCAAAAGGAGTTAGCTGGTTTCATATTTCTCTGCAGTCATAAGGCTGTTCTCTCTTATTACCTTCTTTGGCTACAGAGCTAACAAAATTAAGCATAAAAGAATGTATGAACATCAGTATGTTTAAACAATGAGACAATGTAGAGGAAATATATAAGTATTTTTTGTAAGGAAATGGATAGCTTTTGCAGCTGCTTACTGCTACAATATTTGAGGACAGAAGGACTGCTTCAGTTTGAATATGCTCACTGAATATAAACCTTCCGTACATATGTGTGTATGAAAAGGCATCTTTTGAATTGCTGAATGTTAAGAGTTAACTAAAAGCTAAAAAACTGGGAAAGTGGATTGTTTTTGTATTCAGTCTCATTAGGTTTAATAAACTAAGACTTATTTTTAATGTTTTTTCTAGGAAAAGATCCACAAAAAGTAAAAATATTTTTTTAGATAATATTGGAACAGCATTTATAAATTTCTAATTATCAATATAGATACTCCTCTAAATGTTCTTTGTGTTATTTTGAATAAGCACACTTTGAACTGTGAATTTACTTGATTAGGACATAATACTGCTATTATCCAAAAACTTTTATTTTTTCCATTTATTACAGGTACTTAAGAACAATTGCTTCTTGATTTGAATCAGACATACCTTCCTACATGCACTTGTCTTTATTTGATTTATGATTTGACATAGCCCAACTGGGATTTGTGAAAGAAACAAAACTTCTCCTTTGCTTCCATCTTGCCACAAGGCTATTGAATGTTAGCTGCTGGCCTCTTCTGATCTGGATTTTTCTGCAACTAAACAAGTACAGAAAGTGGATGGCTACAGACTGACTTCACTGTCTCCTTGCTTGCTGGTCTGTATACTGACTGGATGCTGAAACATGAGAAGGATATGTACTTCATCAGGTAACACATATTTACTTTCCCTCAACTTTTCATTACTTTAAAGGAAAGGGAAGTAGGAGGAATGGGGTAGATGACCATTTGATGCCCTCGGCATTCATATTTAGTATTGTTTTATTTAGACCATCTTTTCCTAGAAGCCTTGAAAATTCAGGATCCCACACTGACCACATTGCTTCTTTCTTCCCTCCTTACTCAGTGAAGTACAAAGTTATAAGAGAGTCCTCCTCCCTCCCTTCCCCACAGACCCTCTAATTCCCCTCCATTTCCTAGGGACAATGTTTGCACAAACATGGTCCTAACAGTGGCTTTCTTGTATCATAAGCAGTTGCTCAGCTACTTCCTATGAAAGAAAAGGTTGATATTTCCTCAAAAACTAATAGTGAAAAGAAGAGCTGAAAATTATCATGTTCTTTTTGCAGATTATGATAATGCATTTTCACCTAGCTAACTGTTTCTTATTATTTCTATTTAATGTAGATAAATGTTTTTTTTAATCAGGTTAAGCAACATGATTCAAATCTTATATTCCAGTAGGTCCATGAACATTGCTTTTTTTAGTATGTCGTAACTTTGAAAATATTGCCATGTGTAGAAGGAAGGCTAAAATAATTTTGTGTTGTTTCAAATAGTCTGGTGCATGCAATGAAGCTGTTCCAAAGTATGGAAGTTGATAAAATTTGCCCTTGGCACATGACAGATGCTGGGTAATTTTAGGTAAACAGCTTACTTCAATCTACCGTACACTGGAGAGTAATTAGCATTCTTAGTGGCTCAACATACTAAGTGCTTAAAAGAACATATTTTTCTTATTGGTCTCCATGTGGCTGTAGTTCATCCACTTCATTATTCCACCAGGTTTAACTGCATATGTTTGCTCAGTTTGTCTAGGATTCAGATATTCTTCTTAAACGCTTTAGCCCTGACATAGCTTCAGGATGTACAAATTGGTCCTGCATGATGCTGGAACTGCTGTTGGTTTTGGAGCTTTGTTTCTCATGCAGTGACTGTCAAGTACCAAATCCTTGTTTGTGAACTAGATTCTATTTCTTTTAAAGTTGCAATTTTTACAGGTTGTCAAAATGTTCTTTCATGCAATTGAAAGAGTAAGAAGTGTATTCATGTTATGATCTTAAATTCAATTTCATCTTTCACAAGCTGGCTTTATCCTCCAATACTTTGATAGCCTTTAGGCCTTAGTTTGTATCATAACTGAACATCTACCGTATTTAGACTCTATTAATTCAATTTCCTATGGAGGTAAAAACTTCAAATGTACTCCTTTCTGATTTCTGTGAAACTTTCTTACTGGTCTTATTGCCCAGTTGAAAATATATTTATTTAATAAACTGCCTACAGAATGTTCTGAAAATTTATTTTATTGAGATATCTGGAATTTTGGATGCCAGTGATCTGAAGCCTCAATTTGTTATTGCCATCTCCTAATTACAAGTGCACAGTTCACATACCAAAACTACCAAGGCTAAGCCTCAAAATTAATTTACTGGGAAATATCTGTGAAGCACTATAAAACTTCAACTTTATCATTCTTCTGCTGCTGTTCAACTTTGCATGATCATGTTCATGTATTTTTAATGTGTTTGCTAATGTCTTTTTTATATGGTGTCTGAACACCTACTAGCTGCTGCTTATTTTGATTATTATAAATTTCATGAAGTAATTGTGATCTGGAACTCCTGCCTCTCTCTGGCTGTAAATCTTCTTTTCAAGCAGAAGAGTGACCAGCATGAATTCAGCGAACTGGGTCTCATTTGATAATTATATTCCACATTTTTTTTCCTCTTCATTGTTCATACGTGGGTGGCTGAAATTTTCGTTGCCTTTCTTTTAGCTGTCTTTCAAACTGTATGTGTAGGTGTCATTATGGTCTGTATATGGTCTGGGCACCTTTAGCTTCATCTCACCAGTACAGCTACTTATTTTAGAATGACAGAGGCCATTCTCTAGAGATTTGTGTCACTCTGCATAGCAAGGCATCCTTCTTAAACCACAGTCAGGGAACAAAATAATGAAAAAGGTTCTTTATGTTTCTGATCTTAAGCTACTTATGAAACTGCTGTCTATGCGTCAAAATCATTAACTTGCTTATTGGCTGCCCAAAGAAAATTGTTATGATCCTTAATCTTTACATCCAGAATTAAATTAGTTAAATTAGGATTCATCTTAGATCAAGTGTGATTGTTGTTGTTAGTGATGATGGTTAGTATATTGATAGATAAGCCAAAGCATTTTCAAGGCATCAGTGTTGATTCTGAGATTCCACTATAATATGAGGAATGTAATGTATCTCATTAGACAGATAAGTGTTACAGAAAATAGATTTTTTTTGTGATTGATTGTGATTGTTATTTCTAGGTGAGAGACTCACTTTACCCATCGTTAGGGTGTGGAGGATTGTATTGTGTCTTTTGAAAGAGCATCCATTACAAACTTTGGACTGGAAACGATCCTGCATTACAAGTTTCACTTATACCGTAATTTTTTTCCAGATTAATAGTTCTAGACAAATCATAATTTGTAAATACTGCTGTGTTTGTTGCTGTATATTTGCACTTTATTTAGAATTACCTTTTTCAATTGTATGTTAAAGAATAAAATCCAAACTTTTTGAGTATACTTTAGGTGGGTTTTAGACTTGTGACTGAGGCAGGCAAATCATCTTGACTTCATTTGCTAGATCTTTGCATAGAAATGTTTAAACCCATCTTCTAAATGAAACTCATCCTCCGTAAAGAAAATTTTGGATATTTTTGTTTAAATGGATTCCCCTTAGTATTGCCCTTCCCACAATATCATTACTGTAGTTTAAAAGTACACTGGAGCGGTAATTTTGGGAAATGTATAAAAATGGCATAAACATTACCATGTGTGGATGTAACTTTATATACTTAGTTGGCTTAATGAATTTACCATCACTTATGGACTCTCCATAAAAGGTAACTCAAGATTTTTGTGCATTAAAGAACTAGTCGAGTCTACTCATTTACATGTTCACCATATCTTCCTGTTGCAGCAGCATCTATGCTGTTGACATCTGAAGTGGCATGTCTTCCACAGAGAAGTAACAGGAGGAGAAAGAAGGAAAATGATCAGTGATGGAGACTTCCTTCTCATCACAGTTTTTTTCCAAAGCCTGGCTCCTGGTGAAGAAGAGAGCAATCTCATAATCTTCTGATAGGGGAAAGGAAAAAAAAAAAAAAAAAAAAAAGAGAAACACACCACATGGATCATTAAAATAGAGATGGATATTGCTGTGGAATTAGGTAGCAGAGAAATGCAAGAATATATGCGGATAAGAATCAGATGATAATGAAGGCTTCTGTGGAGCTGAGATGAAAATGAGAGACAGAATGGATCTTTGACCTCAGAAAGGTAAGACAGACAGAAGGGAGAAGCAAAGGGTCCTTCCAGATGTGAATTATACAGATCTAGTTCTTTAAGGGATTTGCACGATTTTTCTTGGAAGGGGTTGTAGTTTAATATAACATTTTATTATTTTTACTTACAAAGCAGTAGAAAACAGAGCTGTTATATGTGACAGCCAATGTACACACAGATAAATAGATGTATGTAAAGGTGAATGTATTTCTTTAATTTAAAGGTCTAAAAAGACTTCTGCGTTGAAGTTAAAATGTGTTTTGCTCTACTGCCCTAAGCAATGAGTTTGGGGATTGTGTGAAAAGGTTTGTAGAGAGAGATGGTTTGGTATTTTCAGGGGCCTTGGTTTTCATACTGTGCACAACTTTCTGTGGTATACTCTGAGCACCTGTAGCTATTGCCAAAAGACATTTTGCACTCAAGATGACATTTAGAAAATTGTGTGAGGCAAGGTTGCAGTTTCATCACTGTGCAAAACACGCGTAGTAATGCACTCTCTTGATCAGTATTATTCTTTACTTTTAGCAAAATAAAAAGGATCAGGGAGGAAAGAAGGCCTTACAGTAACTTAAGAAGATATGTGCATATCATCCTAGGAGCTTGCCTAGGCCAACAAATTGCCTCTGACTCTGTGTCTGTGTATCTTGGATTCAGGTTTTAGTAAGAAAAATTACATTTTTTTTCTTTGGAAGTGTATCTTCAAATTGCCTGTTCTTTCTTAGGAAATTATGTAGAAGAATATGGTACATATTATTATTTATTAGCAGATGATACTAAACCTACTAGAATAGTAATTAATAGGAAAAATTGTATAGGTCCTGTTTAGGGGAACAGCTTTTTTAAAAATGTAGAGATTTAGTATACTGCTTACATGGGCTTCTACCAAAAGCAAATCTGCTGCCTTCCCATTCTGAGGACAAAGTATTTTCCCCTCAGCTTGAATGTAGACTGTAGTTCTAATTACTTATTTCTAAAACCATAGTATTAAATTGACTAATGTCACAACATTGAAATGATGAATGCAAGTCTTGGGCACTGTTCTGTTGCTGTCAATCATGTGATAGCCTCTTCACTTACGGCTTTCATAATCAGAATGACTTATTTTTGTTTCTTATCTACCATGATAAGCATTTTATTGCTAGGATTTGAAAATCAATTGAAATAAATACTCTATTTAAAGGGGTAAGTGTGAGCTTTTCTAGTCAATAAGGGCTGAGGTAATAATGTTACAAGGTGTCTTCTCCCTGCGGTTTTCAGAATTTCTGTGTATGTCTTGTAGTACGCAATAAAAGTTTAATAACCTAGGATGCCAGAGAACAGTAGAAGTTATATCAGCTTGTGTGATGTAATGTCCAAATATTACTTAAGTTATATCTGTAGGCCTATGAGAACATAAAATATTCTTTGTCAATTAAAGAGTTTAGAAAAAAGCCCTCGAAACCCAACAACAAAAACCAGTCTTGGAGTTTATTCCATCTTATATCATTTTGAAAAATATGTATTGGAAATACATTATTTTAACAAATGTATAGAACAACATAGAGCTCCAATAACCATAAGAAAAGAAATGCAGCAGTGTAAACTTTGTGTCTCAGGGAAAATTAAAAAACTTTTCACTCCTAGGCCATTTTCTGAAGTGTGACTGAAGGGATTTTTCTTTAGGCTGGGTGGCAGTCTCTGTCCAGTGCCTAGAAACAATTGCTGGCATGCAGATAACAGCAGTGTAATTGACAGCAGATGTGAATTGTAGGTTCACTCCTGAAGTTAATTCATAAGGCATTTTTCCAAGAGTATTTTTGTATCTAAAATTGTTCTATATATACTTCTTGTATCAAATGTTAGAAGCTGTCAGGCTCCAGAACTCAAACTGATGACTTACCTAAGCACTCTCTTCTCTTTAAATAGAAATTAAAACACAGCCACACACATGAAATCAAGATATCCACCCAATTAAAGTAAATATTATCACATATTTTCATAGAATATAATTGATTATATATATTTCTTAAAGATATATTAATTTGATCTAATTGCAATCAGTGGCTAATTAGATTAGGGAGAACTGGAAGACTGGTTTAGAGTGAATTAATTATGTAATTTAAGTGGATTAAACGTGCATTGGCTAATCAGATATCCACACCTATATTAGATTAAATCCCAAGCAAAGTAGATCATTATCTAAGCATAAGAGAAGATGCCTTGCTAGTTAAATAATTCAAGTTAAAAAGGTTGTTCAGTCTAAGTAACAAATTACCCTTCTGGACTGAGGAATTAACCATGGAAAGCAGTGACATAAAAATATCTTGTGTATTTAAAGTTAGAATCTATAACATTTCTAAAAACAGTCCTATCCTGGGATGAAGGTGACCAATGTGATGATGTAGATGACCAAAGTGATGCCTTATGAAGTCTGTATTTCTGTTACATTGGTTTTGGAGAAAGGTCCTGAACTTTTTGGCATGGGAAATAGATAAAAGAAATCCTGGCCTCCAGTTCAGTGTATTTCCTCACAAGGCATATACTATATGCGTAATGTATTCTTATATACAACAGCAGAATCAATACAATAGGATACAGTATGTGGAGAAGTTGTATGGAAGCCAACTCTAAAGACACTTATTTAGCAATAGAGGTTTTTTAGGCATATGAACAATGTTCTCACTACTTATATTTGCTGTATTAGTAGCTGGCATCCAGAGAAGTCTTTAGCTCCTCATGCATAGTTGTGATATGAAAACAATAGTAATGAAATTATCCTACCTACCCAACTGATAGTTGAAATAGATAAGCTAGTTAAAGGAGTGGAAGGTTCAACATAGACAAAGAAAAGTTATATTATTCAGTGAACAGAGCAGATCAGGAGTTTTCCAAAATCCAGTAGTCCATACTGAAAGGCGTGGTCTACAAAAGTTTTATTTAATGCCTCCTAGTTAGTCTAAATAACACCAAGCATACTCTGAACAAGAGTCCAGGACTCTGATTCTTACAAAATGGACCTGTGTTCTACCAGCTAAATAGAAAAGCATAGAGAAAAACTGAAAAGTAACTGTGCTTTGGAAAAGAAACTAAATTTGAGCCACATATGTGCAAACAAGAAATCCACCTGCATAAAACAGGTCAAAAGAATTTAAACACACATTCTTATACTGTACAACTGTTAATGTGTCTTCTTTCAGGGTATATTAATTTTATGTAGTTGTAACTAGTAACTCATTATATCTAGATTAGAGAGTGCTCCTTTATAAAGAGACAATTTGTATTTAATGTGCACTGATTAACCATGTAGCTTTACTTTTTTTTAGAAGAATTAGATGTCTCACAAAGTAGTTGAGTATCTGGAGTAAAAAGAGAACACAAACTTGTAATTTGCTGTAGGAGAGAAGGGTTTTTTATATTAAACTAGATTTGTTCTGAAGATTTACTTTATAGAAATTACAGATTACACTAGTCATGACTGTTTTTGGCTGAATCGTGAATGATGATAACTACTCTATATGGGGTTTGACATGTAGCATCTGATAGAATTAGTGAATATTAACCTGCATTCTGCATTTGTTCTAAAGGTTGTGGGCACTCACTAAGAGGAGGAATTCAGGTACTTGCATGATATTGTTTCATTTGTACAACTTAATCAACTGTATCATGTTAGTGCCATGGCTATCACCAAGAAAAGGGAAAGCAGACTTCCTGAACACTTGTAGTGACTCACCCCTAGATTGCAGTGCTTTGATTACTTACAAACAGGGAAGGATGTGGGACTGTTTTGCCCCCTCCTGCATTAACTGGTTTTGCTCAGTTGAATATAAAATTAAGCCATTACTGGCTTTCTTCCGAAATCTTGGGTGGTTGTTCCTGTCACATAGACACTTGTTCTTCTGTTCCTATAAATCCTCACCGTAGACCATATCCTCTTCCAGTAACGCTACAAATATCCTTCTTCCCACCTTTTGTCATGTATGAATTGAAATCCAGTCTTAAAAAAATCTACAGGTGAGTTCTAATAATTCCTGTTACTGCTGTTTGGCTATTTTTATGGGCACCAGTGAAACCAGGATGGAAAAAAGACTGAAGACTTTTTCTCTGGAAAAATGAAGTTTAGTGACAGACATATAGTAACCTCTTCCCTTGAATCAGTAATATCATGTACACAGAAGCATCTAATATTTTAATGTAGTAATTGTACCTTATAACTAGGTCACCATAATTGCAACGTAACACTTAGCAATTACAGCTCAATTACACTTTTGTTGTGGTTTATACCAGTGGTTACTGTATATTAATCTGGCTAGAGAGTTAGTGATAGTGATATAAACCAGAATATTTCAAAGTAAATATTTTTTGGTTTATGATCCTCAGCTTTGAAAAAGTGGGTAGGAAAATATGAACCCAGAGAATGAGAATAAATTAGTTTCCAGCTCATGTAACTGACCTGAGATATGACTAATAATTGTAATTACTTACCATAAATTTTATGGCAGAGTTTTCACATTACTATGATGGTGTATTTAGAATGTCACCACAAACACTATTTTGTCATGTAAGCAGTGATTAGAACATACAGGTTGCTAGGTCTGAGCACGTAACTTTTTTTAAAGATACAGTATATTTGTGTAAATAAGCATATATTTCTCGCAGGTTTTTGGTATAGAAAACAGCTACCATTAGGTCTCAAAACATGAGAGCAAACATTTTGGTTTCAGTCTGTGGTGTTCTACCTTCTTCGAGGAAGGTGAGACCTATTCTAGAGTTATCATCTCCCATATTGCTGAATAACATAAATTAACCACCTTCTCTGTCTTCTTTCATAGAATAGCCAGAATTTGTCATAAAGCATCACCCAAGATTCTGCAAACCACTAAATGAAAAATAGTAGTAGACCACAGGGCTGCAAATCAGTAGTAATGATTCACAGTCCTAATTTAATACCTGTGATACAATTAAATCTGTTTGCCTTACAGTTCTTGACTTTTTCTATGTATCCATAATGCTGCTTCCTTTCTTCCATGCAGGTGACTTTTTTAGATCAGATTTGTAAAGCATATGAATGTAGAAAAAGTTCTTTAAACCCTTAGAATTGTACTATGGCTGATACTTGCACTAGTCCCTGCTCTCTGTTGTGTGACAAGTGCCATTAAACAAACAAAGAAAAAAAAAAACACCAAAAAACCCCCACAAACAAACCCCAAACCAAAAGCAAGCACCTAACTCTTCCTTCTTGAGGAAGTTAAATTTACTGTTATCTGTGATATCAAGAGACTTAATCTATTTGAATGATGGTAGTGCTTTGAAGGTGTTAATCTACTGAGAAGGTAGGTACTGATTTTGTTAAAGTCTCTCTGAGGTACATGGTAGATTAGCATCAGACATCTGGGAACATTTGTGGCTGTGGAATATGTAGTCTGTCTGAGGCACAGGGACAAAGAAATTATTTGCAGGGATGGTTGTCTTCCAACATTGCTTACAGGTTGACATGTGTAAACTGAGCATTGCTGTGGTCTCTGAGGACACAGAGAAATGAGCCCTGCTTTATTATTAGAATTAGGCTATAAAATTTCTGTACAATTTATAAAGAGTATTTTTTGTTCCTTATACAACTGGGTTTTTATGGTTTGTATTTAAACAAAACACTGTTATCAAAAGGTAACAGGTAGCTTTAATAATGTGCATCAAACCATGTAAATATGAACGGATACTCTAGGGTATGAGCTGTAAATCAATTCATCAGAGATTCCTAATAATGAAGCAATTAATTTGAGATGGGAAGATGGGAAAAGATATCACTCGCCTTCCAGAGCTGACAAGTTGCATTTCAGTTCACTCCCCTGTCACTTCTACCTTCCCTCCTCTTGGCAAAGCTGAGTTTTTACTCACAGCCATGTGTGTTATACTTACCATCTGTCAGAGTCCTAGCACTGCCTGAAGAGACATTACACAAGCAAACATCTAAGCAATTTAACTGGAACAGGTTGTATGCCATGCACTGTTAAAACTATATTCAAACCTCTTTGCATTGTGTCTTGCGCTTTTCCAAAGTAACAGTGACTTTGGGTAAGTTAAAAAAAACTCAAACAACAAAACAACAGCAAACCAACAAACCCAGCCCTCAGTAAGTAGTGCAGTTGCAACATATATCACAGCTTTTAGTGAAGGCAACAATAGTGCGGAGGAGAATTTGGTGATATAATTTGGGTGACAATGAATTCACTGTTTTTCGTAGCTTACAGCATGGTAACATAAAAATCCAGAGACTAATTCCTACAAAAAAGGTCTGATAATTGAGTACAAAATGAAGGTGTGAAGAATTAATGCTAATCTTCTGGGCAAATACAACTGCCACGTGGAGCTGTGCATTATGAGTTAAAGCTGCTATGCTGAAAAAAACTTGTATCTGTGGTATAGTAATGAGTGCAAGTATTCCCCAGCTGGGCTGCAAGTAGGCATGCACACGACCTGATCCAACCTTTTCTGTATTAGAACCAAGAGTGACTTTGGCAGGAGAGCTGACTGTAATTAGCTGTGCTCAGCACCTTAGCAGATGTGCTCAGTACACATTAGGATCAGACTATTTTGCCTCTATGCAGTAAAACACCATTGAAGGCCACTGGAAGTTTTGCTTCACTAAGGTTTCCAAATTGGCCACTGGTTCTGTTTTTACTCCTAAGAAATGTGTCATTCCTCCATGTATCTTTTTTCCCCCAAATCTTCTTAGCCTAGTTAATATTTTGTGTGCTGAATTGGAAATATCCTGACAATGAAATGGGGTATGTGTTAGATTAGATAGGTTCACCTCTTCATTTGTATGTGTTTAAGAATGATGTAGAATGATTAAGGTGATGCTATGTGATGTGGCAGTGAGGGCTTATTTTTCATGTACGGGGGGCTACTGATAGTCTGGTCCCTAAGGAATTTATTATCTAGGGAAGTCTTTTAATTCTATCACCTTACAGGTCCAGCTTTCATAGTGGTGGTTATGGAAAGCTAGAGGTTGTACTTGGGCAAATTTTGGATAATTTTAGTTCATATAGTCTTAACAACTGTGTTTCTGTCTAGTAACAGAACCTTACAGTTGGTTGCAGGATTATTATGTTGTTTAATAGGTAGGAAGAAGATAGCTCCAAATAGTACATTTACAGAAGAAATATATTTTATAGTGAGTAACATATAAGGCATTAGGATTTGAAGTCTCTGAATCCATGTTTTCATTTGGGAATCCATTATTACTTCCTCACCAAACAGTATACTAGAGTGTTTTTCTTTTTGTCTGCTTGAGCTACAGCTATGAACAAAAGGTAATTTAAAGTGCATTGCCAGATAGATGGCCTTTGAATGTTCCCAGATCAAGAGATACATCCAGTCTCTAGCTACAAGTAGAATAAAAAGGAACATTTTCAGTGATGTTTGGTAAAACTAGGAAGAAAATGTCCAACAATTTACTTAATTAGTAACTACAGTGAGTGAAATAAGTGCCAGTAAAAATCAGACTGTAATCTGTATTTATACAAACCCACAAAGTGTGAGTATACCACATTTCCTGGGTAGCTTTGCTAAATGCCTGCATGAATAGCAGGGATTCCACTCATAGTGCCCAGTATGCCGATCGGATTTCCTCTTACAGGTAAGGAAGAGGTGAGGCTTTGGCTCTTTTCTGCTGGCACACTTCCAGAGCAGCAGGGTCTGTACCAGTGCCAATGGTAGCAAGATTACTGGATGCAGAAAAATCATCTTCCAGAAGTAGACCTATGGTAGTGTCTGAATCTGTGAAGCTGGTTTTACCCCCAGCGCTTTCTTGGAGACTGTTTTCTCTACATGCTGTCTTTTAAGAGCAGATATAGTTTTTAGCCTTTGAGCTAGCTTTTTAATATGGAAGTTGATTACATGCTAGAATATTGACGATAAATAACTGAATAATAAAATTATATCAGACTAAGTAAATTGTTGTATGTTGTGAGAACTTGCTCCAGCATCATGTAGGAACTTTGACCTTTGACACAGAGCTTACTACTTGAGTTCTGTATCAGAATATATAAATATTTAAATTCAGCTTTTCTGGAAGGTAGCATTGTCTGCATGTGTTTATTCCTTGACGACCTTTCATTAAGAACCTAACTTTCCCTTCCATGAATTTTTCCCAATGAGTTTAAAATTATTTGTGTTCAAAGGGTTTGTTTTAGACTGTTATCCCAGAAAAAGATTGTATCACACAACTGTAAAGAGCAGTGAATGCATTTGCACCCATTAATTTTGCTTCCTGAGGTTGACTTCAAAAATTGAACTGAACTGTCTCTGTTCTTTTCCATTTGCTTAACTGTTGTTTGTTTTGGGTTTTTTTTGTTTTCTTTTTCTTTTTCTTTTTTTTTTTGTTAATATTTGGTGGGGTTTTTTAATTGCATGTTATTTCATTTTACTTGGCTATTAGTTGACTAGAGGTGTTGGAATAAGGCTGAGTTCTTTCCACCTCCTGCCCTGTGCCTAATTTCTCAGTTCCTCTCTCATGTGGAGATAACACTTTGCTATTACCCTCAGAGGCTATGAGTGAGATGCATTAGTGCCTTAGGGTCATGCAGCTACCTAGGCAAGTGTTAGATAAATCACAGTATGTCTTCACAAAGTCCTCTTATGACTTATTTGAATCCTGGAAGTGCCGTGAAGGGAGAAAGAGAAGACAGTTGTCAGAAGATAAAACTTTTCTGACCAGATCTGTCTAGAGATTAAGGTTAAACCAATGAAGCAGAAGAATGTCAGTAGATTCAAAAGTCTTAACATGACAGTTTTCAGAGTTAAAATGTGACAAAGGTTTCTTTAGGCCCTGGAATAAAACTATTTCTTTGAAACATTGGTTCAGTTCCAGCTCTTTTTATCTACACAGATGTCTTTTTGGTATTTTAAACATAACACACTAGTACAATTTTTCTTCAACAATTTGATCTTCAGCAGAGACACATTTCTGTGGAAGCACACCTCCTTGATTGGAAACTAATAAACAAGCTTTTTTTTAAAAAAAAAAACAAAACAACAACACAGCCATTAATCCTTTTAGAACTTCTGAGGACTTCCAAGTTTATACAGGTCTAATCATAGTTGGTTGCTGTTACTTTTACAATATACCAGTTCCCAGCCTGTTTTGTGTTGGAAATACTTCCCTTTTACTCAGTGTCCTGATCTTTATCAAATTCAAGGCCAAAGAAATTTAAAAAATAATTTCAGCTAGCAGGGGGAGACCAACCACTTGGAGACATTCCAGAACTGTGTTCAAACACCACTTCAGTGAAAAGAGAAAATATTCTGTGCAAGTTAAGTGTAAAGCAGAATTTTCATACACATCCCAGATGAAATTTCAGCTCCCCAGGCTACACAGCATTCCAAAACCTTACAGCCACTGCCAGACCTTGAGAAATTGTTGAGGAGCTACTAGTATTAATTGTAGCTTGACAGGTAGAAGCAGCGAGAGCGCCTGATGTTGAATGGGTAAAAAAGAATCTAAACTGAGTAGGCTGCTTGCATCTTTCACCAAAGGGAAAGCAGATGCAACAATATACAGTGTGGGTTCCCTTGAGATAAGTATAAGAACATTGATTTATTCATGATTTTGAGAGAGAATCAGATAACAAAAGTAACATTTCTTGACAATGTACAGCCATCCCTAGAAGGTGCAAAAATGGGCAAAGTGAGGAAGAGATTTTAGAAGTATTAACTGAATCTGTTGCAACTGCATATAAATTTTATGTTCACTTTCTTCTATCCCCTTTCCTAGTTATTTTGTCTAATGCAATGTACTTCAAAATCACCCTAAATGAGAGACTCCTGGTTGAGAGACCCAATGAACTCAATACACTAGGACCAATGTCAATATCAATATAATGGGACAAAAAAAAAAAAAAAAAGAGAGGAAAAAAAAAAAAAAGTAAAGCTTTCTGCAGATATTGCTGGGAGTTTTACCTCAATGTGGCAATTTAACATTGTCCTGTGAATGACAATGGATTCAACCTGAAGCTGGGAAATGCTGTAATCTCTCTTGTGACTGGGAAACCAAGAAGTAAAAACTGCATTGCTGATATAAAACAAGGCAGTATAGCAGCTTTTACCAATGGCAGAAAACTCATTCTCACACCCAGGAGGTGTCTAGGAGCTGAGAGCATCTGTGTTAGGTCAAGCATCTCACAGTTCTGTGTGTTCCCTTGTTCTTTATTGTGGTGTTGCTTGGTGCTTTGAAAAATTCCAGCTATCTATCTCTTGAAGAAAACTAAAGGACCTAGATAAGTAATCGTTAATAAAATCACAAAAGTCAGAGAGGTAAAATAGCTTTCCACAGAAAGGATAAGGAACATCAAATGATGCATGTGTAATGTTCATAACAAACCAATGGTAGTGGTTCTTTAACTTACAGCTTTTAAGTGACCTTTACAACCCCTTGATTATTGTGAATATGTAGGATTTATGAAAAACCAATAGATAATTTCCTAAAAGAAGTAATCTACAAGAATTCTTCCTATGCTGACAAACACCGTGCTTCTAGCTCGAGATTTCCACTGAGCTGCAAAGTAGAAAGTATTCATAGGCAATAGCAGTGGCTGCTTCCTTTCTTTGTTCCCAAACTCTTTCCTAGGCATCTTCTACTGAGTATTGCTGGAGACTGAGTTCAGGGCTAGATAAGTCTTTGGCTGGGATTTGCGTGGTTACCCTTTGACAGCTGTATTGTGCCTGCAAGGCTTAGACTCATTGACTCATTGGGCTGTTGGGCAGAGGGCTTGGCTAGGTCTACATCAGCATGTAATTCTGCACAGTAGGACAGGATCACTAGACCGAAGCTGAGCCCCCTACTTCTGTGGTATACACTACTCAGCATCTTTGTTTGCACTATGTTTAATCTCACCTTCTGGACTGAGTATCCCCATCATGTATGCGATCATGATGTATTTGATTCAGTATTAGGGAACTGACAGTGGTTTGTGTACTCCTGAAGCAGAGCTCCCAGTCTGATTTCCTACAGAGGTAATATAATTGGGGCTCACCCAGTCCATCCAGTGTGCTGAACCGATGTATGGTAAGTGGAGACAGAAAGGGGTTTGTTTCAAATTTACACTGATACTCTGAACCAAAATTTTAATATAGCTTAGCTCAGCTTTGTCTTGGTTTCTTGCAGACAGATATTTTGTTCCATTTGTATAGCAGTGGTATTGGCAATGTCTGCTATTTCTAAAAGACTCTTTTTGGTATGTGAGGTTAGTCTGATGCCCTAGCCAAACAAGTCCAGTAATTAGTCAATTAATATTATTAATGTGCAAGCTTAATAGACATGTCTGCAGAAATAAGGGAATTATCTATGTTGGATATTATTATAGAGCAGGTTTGTATCAAATCTGCTGAAGTCCGTCTTTTTGCTTGGCAACACAAAAGAAATTTCAGTATGACAAAATTCCTAACTTAAGAGTCAAGAATGAATTTAAGAAAATGATGATGTGAACATTTTGTGCCTGTTTTTGTGAATTACATCTGTGTTGCATAATGAAGATAGCAGTCTGCTAACAGTCATACAGGTGCCACAGAGCAGATCTGCAGAAGCTTGTTTATGTATAGATGGAACAGTGTTGCTGTGCTAAGGTCTAAAAGGCAGTGACAGAGGCAGGACCTTCACGGAGGCACTGCAGCATAGGAAAAAAGTTCAAGGCCATGAACACTGGGAGACAAGGTCCAGAGCAAATTACCTTTGGCTTCTGTGCAGGTGGAGGAGGTTGGGATTTCCTTCTGGCACTGCAGCGTGGACTGGTTTGGGAACTGGAATGATGAACAGTGGTTGTAGCACTGGAGGAAGAATGTGGATGCTGCTGCTTTGAGGGGAGGAGCTGGTCAGTTGAACCTTGCCTCTGCCAGCAGCTCCTGCTGGGTTTTTGCAGGCACTGAGACTGCAGCACGAAACTGGTCTATGGCATCTCATCACACTGCAAGTATCTGTGTCGTGTTTGTGTGGCTGAAAGGATTGAAGGGGCAAAAATGTCGCCTGTGACTTCTGTTCTTTGGTCTTTCCCAACTATCTTTGTCCTTTTGAAATAAGTTTTTCTGATGAGATTTAAATAGGAAATAAGCAGGTGCAGACATACAGAGTTTTTTAAAACCTGGAGAGCAATGCCTTGTATAATTAACTGGATGTAATGCAAATAGTCTGGGAGTAATGTATTTTGTATCATTTCTACACAAACTCACATAGTTTAGCAGATGACTAATAATTTTCATTTTCATAAGAAAAAAAAAAAGAAAAAGTCATGGCATTTGTTGACCCTCCATCATAAGAGAATAAGACACCATGGGATTTAAGACGAAACTAAGTATTTTCAATCTGAAAAATTGAAACATGTGATTAGATGTCAGCCATTCAGATAGAGATGAAAAGTCCATATTCTGAAGGGTTTTCCCATTTTTATTTTTATTTTTTTTTTAAAGAATGAAGTTTTGTTTCATTCTGAATTTTGAAAGAATCACTGCTGATTTAAGAAAGGCATATTTAAGGACTTTTCTATGTGTCACATCACTACTACTTGAAGTCTTTGGTAGTATATTATCTATTGTATAACATCTTAGATTGTTTAGGTGCAAAAAATGTGAATTCTGACTTCTGGAGGTTGTTTTCAGGCTTTTTTTCATAATATAAAACAGTGCTAGGTTTAACAAAAAGCTAACCATGTGAGATGATAAATCTCACAAAACACTTCATACAGAACACCTCACTGCTAAAATGAATGAAAGCCTTCAACATCCAGTGAAGTCAGTGAAAGCTGACAGTTTCCTCTGAAGATATGGCTGGTAAATTTTAGGTTTGATCTTTCTCTGCAAAACTCATCCTACTTTGAGTCTGTGCTACAACTTTTTTTACTGGTTAGTTAAGATCTAGATCTGGCCTTAGATTTAATTAAGCTAGGTATGTAGATCTTAACCCATGATTTATAGTTGATTTATGTTCACTTTGAGGGGAATAAAATGTTCTCTAGTTGTAGGGCCTTCAGTTGGATGATGTAAGAGTCTTCAGGTACAAAACTTACTTATTTGAATTTAGTAAATCCTCCTGTCATTCATTCAACTGCACAGACAGAATTTGCAGCAACATCCAGGATGTAGTCCTAGCATAAATTTGTGGTGTTTCTTTAAATGCAAAAATGACACATAACGCTGTCTTAATCTAAATAATACCTTGTTCCTAAAAGCTTTTCCACATTAGACTATTACGCTCTAATGATTATAGCTGTACTTTACATACAAATACTGTCATAATTTAGTGGTAAAAGAATAAGTCATGCATACATAAGTTTGAGCTAATTCTAGCTTTTGAAAAACAGCCATTTACAAGCTTATTACCTCATTTGATACAAGAATGAGTCATCTTTTGCAGTAATGCTCCTTTGAATGAGGAAAGATAACACCCATACAGTGCATTGAACAAACCCATGTGTAAATACTGGGGTTTGCTGTGCGTTTCTGTATGGATTGTGACCATATGGTAGCCTCTTCCTTTTATATGTGATAATCAGCTGAACATTTAATGCATAATAACATGGTGTGTCTGTGTAATGGAGCAGAATGAAATACTTTTGTTTAAATGGGTAATTTTGCCTTGTTACTGAAATTCACCTTGCTGTTAGTACAGTCACACATTTTGGGAAAGTATTTGTGGATGTTTGAGCATGACAGAAACTTTACAACTTCTGGGGTAGGTATTGCTCTGCTACTAATCCTTTCCATCAACATTTAAATCTCTCCTGGTTTTGGCTGGAATAGAGTTCATTTTCTTCTCAGTAGCTGGTACAACGCTGGGTTTTAGATTTGGTGTGAGGATAGTTTTGATCACACACTGATGTTTTTAGTTGCTGCTACGTAGTGTTTACTCTAAATCAAGGACTTTTCAAGTTTCCTATGCTTTGCCCGTGAGCAGGTGTACAAGTAGCCAGGAGGAAGCAGTCAGGACAGCTGAACTGAACTAGCCAAAGGGATATTCCATACCATAGAACAGCATGCTCAGTATATAAACTGGAACAAGAGGGAAGAGGGGGACAATTTGAGTTATGGTGTTTGTCTTCCCAAGTAACCATTACATGTGATGGATGGCTGAACACCTGCTTTCCCATGGGAAGTGGTGAAAACCACTTGTTTTGCTTTGCTTGCATGCATGGCTTTTACTTTACTTGTTAAACTGCCTTTATCTCATCGCAAGAGTTTTCTCATTTTTACTCTTCCAGTTCTCTCCCCTACCCCACTGGCAGGGTAGGGGAGTGAGCAGGTAGCTGTGTGGTGCTTTGTTTCCAGCTGGGGTTAAACCACAACAAAATTATAAATGAAAGAAAAACATAAAGGAAACACAGTAGTCCTTGTTAAAGCTGAAACTGTCCTTTCTTGAAATAGTGAATTTTAAATATTTAATGGTAGTACATTTTGTGTTTCTTTGTTAAAAATGGCATATTTAATCTGAATGTGAGAAAAAAATTGAGTAAAACATGAAGGAAAACTTATTGTTGAAATTATTCCTAGAACAGGACTATTAGGAAAAGGGGAGGCAAATCCTTTTTTGAAAGTTATTAGAAATGTCTTTTTCTCCCACTCCTTTTTTTTTTTTTTTTTTTTTTTAATAGGGATTGGATTGGACATGCTGCTATCTGTTTTACTAAAGAGATGAAGTTAAGAGATACGGGCATCCATTTGGCTGAACTAGAGATTTTGAAAGGGCTCCAAATTCTATTAAAATTTTAGAATATTCACATTTCCAAACAAATAGTGGACATCACCTATCCCATTCCAACAAAGCCTGTCGAGAGGCATGATAGCTGCCGTAAAATGACAGTTCCTATTGTTTTTTTTGTCCTATTTGTCCTAGTCCACCGCTTTCTTGTGGGGGGAAAGTGCTGATGCTCTTCCTCCCCTTCACTGTAGAGCATGGAACATAATGGGCTGCGTGAAGTAGAGGAAAGGGCTTTGAACAGAGATGGAGGCAAGAGTTAAGCTGCTGCAGATATTCCACTTTCAGTGATCTAAGAAAGAAGGTGTAAGATGATTGGTGGGGAAAAGAAAGGAAAGAATGAAAAGAGGAGAAAGAAATGGAGTATGTAAAAGATGAAAAGGGACAGTAGTAAAGACACACAAATACAAAAAGAAGACATTAACCCCAAGGTGTCACCTCTGCCTTATGAGAACTATGTTGCTGGAAGCTGAGAGAGTTTTTGCAGGAATATGTAACACTGTGCTACATATTTGCCTTTCTATGCTTGCAGGTTTTGGTCCTTGCTGCTGCTAGGATAGGGCATGGGACTAGATGGCCTTGTGAAATGACCCAGGAAGGGCATTCTTGTTATCTTTTGCAACAGTAGTGAGGTGACAGAAGCCTGAAAACAAACTAAAAAAACCCAAAGAGGTAGAAGACATGATGAGCAAAATGCATCCTTATAGTTCAATTCCACATTTGCTGCCTGAGCATGTGATTTGGAAACTGGCCAAAGAAATAGGAATTCCAGAGTCTGAGTTTAATGCTGGTCTACCCTCAGGTAAATTATATCATCTTGCCACATGAATGATAAATACAGAAGAAAAAATACGGATCAGCCTCACCCAAGATACTGTGGGGATGTTTATGTCAGCCGTCATGCAAAATCTATGTTCCTTGCTTTATAAAAAATATTGATGTGATTCTATTATTCTCAGCTGAACTCCTGATAAAACTGTGAACTGCTAGTGCGAAGGGTTTGAGAGCCCACTGGTAAAGTGAAAGCAAGGTACCATTGCATCAAGTGGAGCTCAGCTGCCTCTATTTGTACTGTCAGTCATACTTTCATAAAATGGAGTCTTTTCTTGGCCTTTCTTAAAAATATTTCCGCAGTTCAATTCTTTTTGTTGTCAGGGTGGTTCAAATATCATTAGAGGTAAGGAATGAAAAATAAATTTCCTTGTGAGGACATGCACCTATTCTTCCACTGTCTTTCAGACATATCTTTATGTACAGGCATAAGTTCTTGCATCTGTAAGAAATATAAGTTATTTAATGTGTATGATATTTATATGTACACAGTACATTTATTTTAATTAAATATAACTTGTAATGTTATCTACATATACACATACACATGCAAATAAATATTTGTATTTATTTAAAGAAGATGGTAATTTTTTCCAGCCTGTATCGCTCTGTAGCATCCTACTAGGTTACTGCCATGTGTAAGTGCTGCACTTGGGGTGGAACAACCCCAGGCACCAGTATATGATGGGGCTGACTGGCTGGAAAGCAGGTATGCCTAGTGGACACCAATTTACACGTGAATCAGCAATGTGCCCTTGCAACAAAGAAGGCGAATGGCATCCTGGGTTGCGTGAGGAAGAGTGTTGCCAGCAGGTCGAGTGTGGTGATCCTTCCCCTCTGCTTAGCACTGATGAGGCCACGCTTGGAAACTGGGTCCAGTTCTGGGCTCCTCTAGTACAGGAGAAGCATGGACATAGTGAAGAGAATACAGTGGAGGGCCACAAACATGATTAAGGGACTGGAGCATCTCCCATATATGGAAAGACTGAGGGCACTTGGACTGTTCAGCCTGGAGAAGAGAAGGCTCAAGGCAAATTTTATTAATAAATACCGGAAGGGAGGGTGCAAGGAGGATGGAGCCAGGCTCTTTTCAGTGGGTGCCCAGTGACAGGACCAGAAGCAATCAGCACAAATTGAAACACAGGAGCTTCTTTCTGAACAGGAAACACTTTTTCACTATGAGGGTGACTGAGCACTGGCACAGCTTGCTAAAGGAGGTTGTGGAGTCTCCATCAATGGAGACATTCAAAAGCTGTCTGGACCTGGCCCTGGGCAACTGGCGCATTGTCAGTCCATACAGACATAGTGGAATATGTTTAATTAGTGAAAAAGAAGAGCCTATAAGTTGACTGTGATTATTTGGAACAGTGTTCACATTTCTTCTGATCCAAAGGAATATACACACATACACTCATGCTTCCTCTCATTGCTGTCGTACATCAGAATGTAAAAGAAATAACTTACAGTAGTTTACTATAATAAAGATAAAAACCTGATTTTTATAAGGCTAAAGTAGCAATTTACCACAGTAGAAAAGAAGCAATGAAATTTTCTGTAAGCTTAATTCAAGGAGCTGAAAAGAATGCAGGTCATAAAATCAAATTTATTTTTGAACAGGTGTAAAAATTCCGTAGATGATTTTACATTTAAGGAGAGTGAACCAGCCTGAAGACTTCTCATTAACTTTCAAGGGCCATTTGGCAGATAATAGAACTCATCCACTAAAACATTTATTCTTCTTGTCTTATAGGCACACTTGCCTATCTCTGAACAACAATATCCACTGTAGCACTAAAAAGTTGCTTCTTTTCTGTAGAGGCCAGGGGGAAAAGTGGCAGAGAAAGAAGGTGGAGGGAAGGATAAAGTTGAGAGTAGAGAGGAATATATAAAGTAAACAAAAAAGAAACAAGCAAACAGATTCTCATGCTACATTGAACATGAAAAATGAAAAGCTACTGGAAGCTTACACTTTTGTCCAGCAAAAAAATGTGAAGATGCAACTCCAAACTGACAGCCTAGCTTTAAAAAGATGTTTCATTTATTTAATTGGAAATCCTGTGGTGATATTATCTAGGATTTTTTTTTGTGTAGAACTAGGGAAAACTTGAGGCTGGTTTGTGTCCCCCGTCTGTCCCCCTTCCCCCTCAAGGATTCAGAATCCTTTTACTGTGGAGGGGGCAAGCCTTTGAGACCATGGTTTATTAAAGCTGACATTGCAATGATCAGAAGGCTTCTCAGTAGAAAGCAATGGATGCAGTCCTTTCAGGCTTTGAAAATACAAATGAAACAAAACTGAGAATCCCACATGAAAAGTGAAAGTGAAACCAACAGTAGCAAACCAAAATTGTTTATACTTTGGAAGTTAATAAGGACTTAAAGGTGGGTGGGGTTTTATTGTGTATGCAAAGAAACTCAAAATTCTCTATTTGTCAACAAAATGTTGAGCAGTCAAAAGGCTGCAGAAAAGTGTTTTGTTTTTTTTTTTTTTAAAAAAAAGGTTTTTGAATGTGTATCGCCTTTCATTACTTGGAAATAAATGGCATGTAACTTTACTCAGGAAAAAGCTATACAGTGTGTTAGTCTCTCCTGCATTCTTTCTAATGCCTCTAATTTCACCTACTCCTTGTGCTGGAGATTACAATTTAGTTTCAGCAATACATTGCAAAAGTGGAAGAAAGTACAAGGCAGTGTAGGAATAGCTCTCTGAGATACTATGAAAGCATGCTCTGTATTCACAGAGGGTAGGTATACATCTTATGTCTTCTCTAACTTTGTGTTTGGATCTGTTCAAAATTTATTGTTTGTATTTATTTCCATTATTTTCCATCATCACCCATGCATGTCAATCTACAGTTTGAGAATAGAATCTGTGGAACAATCAACAGAAATGGAAATTGGTTGTCTTGTGAATTTACTCCTGTTGCAATTTATGTTGTAGGTAGGCATGGAAAGTAGAAACAAGTCAGTCAGTCTCCAAACCACAGCAAGTGCCCTTAAGTACCTACCCTTGACTTCAAACTTTCCTGCATAGAATCTGTTTCCTTAGGTGTGGTGATCTAGGGTGTCCCAGCCTTTCTTAATGAAGGAATTAACACAATCATCCTTCCACACTACTTAAATTGCAGCTTCCGTTCCTATTGCTGGTGAAGGTTACTGGTGTAGTAGTGGCTGCTGTAAGGCCTTACAGAGAACAGCAGGCAAACAAGTTTGGTCACCTAAAAAGGATTTTTATTTTTAATTTTCTGCATCCTGCATAGTTACATAGGAAATCTTCTGTCAGGAGAGAGCAAGGTATGCAAGCAGCAAACGTGTTGTTCTATTTGCTAGGTTTTCTATTTGCTGTGGGCTCTGATTTAAAGATAGGATAAAAAGAAATAGACTTGCCTTCTTGATTGTATGTGTTCTGTTGACTACACATATATTTTATTAGAAACAAATACAGTTCAATTATGCAAGGATGCATTGTATTTCAGTCAGAAGCTAGCTTGCAGCATCTGTTGTTGCTCATGCAAAGGGTCAGTGCTGGTGGTAGAAAAAACCCTCCCTGAGATGGTATGTTCTGGCATCTACTTATCCCTCCCTAAGCCTTTGTAGCCCTATTCTTTTTCTGTCCAGTATTTCCTTTTCTCAGCATTGTTGCTCTTCCAGTTCTAGTTTCTTACATATGCATCTCAGGTTGTCTTCTTGCTTGCAACCCTCACTCCCTTGAGAGCGTTGTTTCCCAATGTGCCAGAGAAGGTCAGCATAGGAGGGGCATCAGCAGCACTGATCTACCATTTTCTTGGCCCTTTTCCAGGGCAAAATTGCTGGCCCTAACCATAAAGTGAGCTATTTAATTGTTATGTGTTTGGAGAAAGCAGCTTCCAAACCCTAAACCCCAAGTCTTCACAAAAGAAGCCTGCCCTCAGATATGCTAAACACAGTTTTTCTGTGGTTTATTGTATGGAGAGAGACAAGTATCATGAGATGGCACATGCTTGTTATAAGGTGGATATTGTTTTTCACAGACTTCTAATCTTTGACCCATAGGTAGGGAATTAGCGTGTCCCCTGTGAAATGACTTGGGAATTTTTATAGTTAGGTAATTGGATTTTTCAAAGTAGCTGTCTTTTTCTTCCTGATGGTTCTCCTAAGTCTTCAACCTACAGCAAACATTGCCCATATAGATTTGCACTGAAGTGAAAATAGGATCTTGGAATGAGATATGTTTGATAAGTTTAAGTCAATATAGGTGTTGTCTCTGATATTTTCTGGTATGAGTACCCTGCCCTTCCTCTCCAGGAACAGGAAGAAACAGATTATTTGGTCTTGTAAGTCATCCCATAATAAAGATGTCATTTGGATGAATAAAATGGAAGAGAGGCAATTTAAACTTTGTCTAATAACTTGGTGTGCTGGACAAAGGAGTCCTAGGGAAGTAATCTACAAAGTAGAAACTAAAGACCTATTTGTGCAAGGGCTTAGCAAGGAGGTGCCGTTCTGTGTAATTATTACTCTTGAAGCTGTTTTTTGGAGTCATGCACCTACCTGTTAACCAGTGTCTTAAAAATTAAATTTGCATGATGAATGCAGAGTGTACATTAGAATTGCAAGAACATCTCAATACCTTATTTCTGTTTGAGGAACTATGGTTAATTCACATTCTACAAGTGTGTCCAGTCAGTGTTCTAGCAGGCACCAATTTAATGGTAATAAACAATAACAGTATTTACCAAGCAATAGGCAATGGTTTAGCTTTGTTTTTTTATCAGTCACTGCTTTTTATTCCCTCAGGAGTTTAAAATTCATGCAAAAAACATTAGCCTTTTCACTGGTCTCCCTTGGCCCTCTTATTCATTTTATATTTGTACTATTTCAAAACCATATTGGTTCTGAATGTTTTGGGCTGCTTTGATAACAGCTCAATGAGCCCAACCCAGTCTGTATAAGACTTATAAGCCTAGAAGATCTTCTTAAAACAGGTGTTTTTGTGACTCTGCATTTACTCAGTGCTGTGACCCAGCAGTGCCATTTAACTACCTTAGAGTTCCCAACCCACTTGATCCAATATACATTTAAAACTAGGTCAACAGGATTTAGAAGAGAAAAAATGCTTTAAATTATATAATGCACATGTATGATTGATGTCATTATTTAGTAACAGTTTTACCGAATTGTATTCTTGTAAGCTTTACTCTCTGTTTCATACTGTATTGCCTTGTACACTAAGTCCCAATCCTGAACCTATTGAACTTCGTTTATCATATGCTTCTTTTTAAATAGGTACTGTACTTGGCCCTTGACATGCACAGCTCCAGATGTGCAAACGGATGCATTTACATAGTCCTACACAGAGCTATTTAGAATGTTACTCATGATAACCTGAACTTTTTAGTAAAGGAGCATGGCCTTCTTTCAATTTGACAGACCGCAGAAGGGACAGATAACAGGAATAAAGATGCACATTATGTGGGGGTATTTCTGTCTTTATAATAGGCCAAATTCTGCCTGCATTTGCCTATGCAGTGCTTGATACTTCCTATTGTGTTTGTTTAGGAGAACACAGAAATACTTCAGATTGACTCTTTTCCTGTTGACACAGCTGCTGAGCACAGACATTGCAAATGCATCATGTGCAGTAGAGCAATCAAGTGGGTCAAGGTGGGCTCTGCATGTGTTGCTAGATGCTGTCCTCAGCTGTCCTCCTGTCTCCTGTTGCCTCCTGTCTGCCTCTACCTTGCTGCTTATTCTGCCTCTTGATGCTCCTAATGGTTTGTTTTCATGGCTTGACAGTTTCTGATGAAACCACATGAAAGATGATGTACATTTTGGACTGTAGGACACCAGGAGAAGAAAAGGAAAGCTTTAAAAAAGCAGATTGTTAAATTAAAACCTATATGCTATGATTTTAGTTGGAAATTTATATAATCCTGCAAGATTCAGGAGTTCCATATATTATAAGAAAAGCGAAAAAGATTGTCTACTATAATATTTGAGAATAATTATGTGTGTGCCATAAACCATTCCTCAATGTGAAAATATTCTCTTATGTAAAAATAAGTATAGCTTGATTTTTTTTTTTCCAACTTCTTAATTGCTGGAGTTTGTTTGGGTTTTTTGGTTTGATTTTTTTCTTTAACTTGGGACATCCAATTCATGTGTGATAAAGTAAATATGTGTATGAGCCCATTCAAGCTAATTAGATACTTCCAAAATTACAGGGCTATAAAAGTACCTAGAGTGTTTGCTATGGAGTTTTATTTTAAATTTTAATGCAGTGTCTTTATTCAAAGTAAGAATGGCAGCTGAGTGGGTGCTTAATTTCTTCATTGGCATACTGAAATTTGGGCTACAAACTGAAAAGCTTTTTTTTGCAAGATTTTTGCCAGAAAAAACCTGAATTTTACATTGTAATATTTTTTCCAGTGCTTTCTGAGCAATTCTGTTCTTGACCAAGTGTTTTGAAACCGTGTGTTGGTATCCTTAATTTCAGAAGGCACTGATCCTAGAAGAAGTTGACATTTGGTCCCCCCCATACAGAGGTTTTCAAAACTAGGTATCTACCTGTAATTGATTTATGAATTATCAACTCTTCTGTGGCTAGAGCTTCTTCAGTGTTTGCCCTCTCCTCCAAGCTCTGATGAAATTGCTTTTTAGTCTAGTACCATAAATAACTTTGTTTTGGGCACATACACTCTTGTGCATTATCACGTGGTTTGAAACAACTGCCTGAATCTGAAAATGCCAATAACCAGCCATCATATACAAATGTAGCTGATGTAGATTATTATACTGTGTATAAAAACAAGGTGTATGAGTAACTCTGCTGATTAGCAACAGAAGAAGAGCTCCAAAGCTTATTAGCAGTTAGATAAAGAGCAGCTTTGGTCTATTAAGTTGTAATAAATATTTCTATTCAGTTTTCCCTTCCCATTTGGTATTGTGCCTTTGTGTTCTTGTTCTTTGTGATGGTTTTTGCATTCTTAATTTATGGAGATGTCAGTTAAATTGGCCAGACTATTCTTGTGCCTTTTGTTTAAAGAGAAATATGTTCTTTCTTTGCTCCAAAAGGTGAAGGAATAGGAAGGGAAGGACACACCTGTGTTCTATGAAAGTAGTATAGTTAAACCATAATGCCTGGACCTGTGGTACATATTGCATTTATATAGCAGTAATGCAGAATGGAAGATGAAAATATGGTATTTCCTTTGTCTTAGCTGTATTATTGTCCTAGCCATAAATTAGGTAGAATTATGTTTGCTTTTCTGTGCCTGCATTATCATACTTACCATAAATAAATATTTCTTCTATTTCTTTACCCATTTCTCCTAGTCCCTTGTATTTTCTCCTCTCTGTATTTACCCTATGTTGTCTGTTCTAGGAACATCTTAGAAAAAGACCAGCATGCAGTTCCCATTACACATTTCATAAGGTTACAGTTCAGCTGTTATTCTTTGCCCAGTATTCTAGTGTCTTTAAATTCAAATTCTCTCAGTCTGCCATGGATATGACAGGGTGTGAATTATGACGCAGTAGAACATTTATTCTTATGAATTATAAGGTTGGAAATCAAGTACCCTTAAATGCAGAAATGCGTGAATGGTTGTACCATAAGTCACCTATTAAAATGTCGTGAGATTATAAGTTGGCCCTGTGCAATTCTTTCTTAAAAAAATGATAGAGAAAGTTCAGGAGTAATTTATTTTAAATTATTTTATAATTATTTTATAATTCTGAGTAATTCATTGTTTTAAATTAAATACAAATTAAATGGATTAAAATGATGAAATATATGGTCTTTATTTTAGGTTTTTACAAAAAGTTCTATAAATGGTTTTAGATGAAGACAAGTGTAAGTGTGCATTTTCAAAGCTAATAGGATTACTGTGTTCTGCAGGATGAGGGTCCCTAAACTTTTTCTAAATGGCTACCTTCTTCTTGTAGGCAGAAATTTGCAAAAGTGCCTGAGGATTTCAAGCATCCAGTCTGCTATATGTAATAAAGAGAATACGTCCTGCAGTCCTTCATTATGGTTTCCTCTTGTGCTGGCTGTTTAGAAGTTGATCAAAGTAACTTTGCAGTAGAGTAGTATGTGGTAATTTTCTATTAGTAAAAGCATTATTCACATGCTCAATGTTTAGAACTGTTTGAGATCTAAAATAAGGTGGGTTTCTTGCAATACTCAAATGCTTTATGCTTAGTTTAAATATTAGAACTTGGACATATTTGTAGCCTACCTAAACTCCCAGTCCACGTCTGTGTCCTAAGGTCTTGGTGAAGGTGCTTCATACCAGTGTGCCCAGAGCTCAGTTTTGCAGCTCTGCAGGTGTTGAGCAAGGCTTTTCTGTTTTTGTAGAATTTTTATGGAATTTCTTAAATTTTTCTCAGAGCATGAAGTTCATGTAAGTCTCCCTTACCTTTCCACCCCAGGTGAATCTTGACCATTGTCAATTTAAGTTTTGTGTTTAGAAAGCTGAATTGGAATGCTTTTGCACTTTCACTTCCAGTTTCAAATTTCAAGCGCAGAGATGGTGGTAGAGCTCACTGAAAAATTAAATTCCTGTTCCCTGCAGACTTCCAAGGGTTTGTAAGCTTGTTTTGTGACTATATGAGATTGAGTTGAGACCTTGAAATTTCATTTTGATAAATCTATAGTATCATCTTGATTTTGATGTAGAATCATAGAATTATTGAGGTAGGAAAAGATCTTTGAGATCAAGTCCAATGTGTTACACTATACATAATTCAATTATGTATAAACAATATACACACAGAAAAGGCCTTATCTAAAAGTGTGAGTTAAGTAATACGCTATCATGAAACTTTGATTTTTTTTTTTTCATTTTCTAATGGTTATGGGTTCTGTTAGCGAAAACTTCTTGACAGCTGTAATTGAGATCAGTGTTTAAATGTTTAAAAAAAGGCCTCCTTTTTTGATTTTGTATGATGAGTAAGAAAGGGATGAAAAACTGAGCCTTTTTTATGTTCTGCTTTTTTAATACTGTACAGAAAAGGGAAAGTGTGTTACCTCACATAAAATAAAACTCAGAGTGCCCTAATGTCCTGACTTTGAAATATGGCAAATTCAATGGATGATGGCGTCGCCATCTCTCAGACAAGTTCTATGCAGAATAACTTCTCATAGTAGGAAAAAATAATGCTGAGGTACCAAATGACTGATGAATGGGGATGATCAATGGAGCTCTGGGGCTGGGAATTAGAACTTGCAGACTTACTGCAACTTATGTACAAAGATTTTTGTGTTAAAACCTTGCAGTTCTATGCAACCTTAATTTAACAAAAAAAAAAATGCTCTAAAGAGGTAGGATAGCATTATTGGCTCCATTTGGTGTGTGTGAAAATTGCAACATAGAAAAATGAAGGAAGAAAAATGTGCCTGAAGAATCATGTTTAAAAGCAATCTCTAAACCAGACTTTAGTATTAATGACACATTTGGGAGCAAATGCATGCCTTTAAAGGTATTTAAAATTTTTTTAGAAGTAATATCTGAAGTGTCTGGTTTGAAAATGCACAATAAATGGTTTTGGGAGCAGTAACTCTCCCAGACCCATCTTACTACAAGGGCATCCAAAATCCCCTTGCTTTTTCTGCTGCAGTAGCACCTCACATACCTCGCCTTGAGTCAGAGTCCCTCTCTTTCTTGTCATTTGACAATCAGATGTCCCCATCAACTGTTGACAACACTAACAGGCAGAAAATTAATCATGGGCTTCATCACTCCCAGCCTTCCCAGTTCAGACAACTTTGACATCTTCCTCCAAAAACAGGTCCCTCTGTAAGGCAACTTGTCATTTGAACCATCTTCATTCCTTTCTAATGAGCACTAAGCAGGTAGTTATGATTTACTAATATCTCTAGTCACAAACTCTACAATGTAATTAAGGCACTGCAGATTTTCAGTTCAGTTTACAGCCTAATATATACATATTAAAGTGTTTCAGGGAACCATGGAGGCCAACTGTGTGCGTGGCTTTTAGGCATAGAAAAATCCAGTAATGGGGGAAAAAAGAAAACTAAAGTGCTAAATATGGTAGTGGGTTTTTTGTTATCAGCAATTTGGTGTGACCCTTCTTATGGATGATCCCTTATGAGTAATAAAAAAAGAAAAGCCAAAACTGTGAAATATACTGTTCTTAGTATGGGAACACCTAGACTCACAGTAAATGTCTTCCAGCTACTGACATTCAGTAGATGGTGGAAGCATGATTAAGGGTCAAAGAACAGCTTCTCTGAAACCGAGAAAACTTTATTTTCATCTTTTTTTCTTTATCTCAGGAAAAAAGTAATCAAAACCTATTAAATACTATTTGGGAGGGTAGTACCCAAGACTTGTTTTCATGAAGGTGATCCCTGAATTTTAAATGCTTAAGTTCCGTTTAAGTAGTATCATTCCTCTTCTGACATTTGGATTTGGATTAAAATGTTTCCAAAGCTTGTCCTACAGCTGCTTGTCAAGTGCTCAGACTGTAGAAGTAGGGGAATCTTGTCATATTACATCTAATTGTTCTGGTTTTGCCTGCCAGCCTGTGACAAGGTCAAAAACAGCACAAAGCTCTGAGTTACAGTTAAAAACAAGGTATAATAAATATCTCAATACAGTTGCCTGAATTTGAAACAAATGGATAAAGGGGACTTTTTTCACAGTTCTGGCAGTGTAGACAATGGTATTGCACTGTCCCCTTGCTGGAACCAAATTCTGAGAGAAGCCAAGCACTTAGTATTCCAAGATAATTTTATGTGCATTGGGGATTTTCATTTATATGTTTTTAATGTCTGAGGATTTTGACAAATAATTCTGCTATGGATGTACTTGCCAGTCAATAAATTTTAGCTGATTGTTGAGTGGTAAAGTTATAGTTTCTTACGGTGTGTTTTTACATTATACATTTCCATGGCTATCGTCACTAATTCTATAGCTGTGCCTTCATTGTCGTGGATGTAATGCATATGTGGGGTTGTTTCTTCTTTTTTTTCTTTCCCTTCACTTTTTTCTCTGGGTTTCTGAACACTTAACTTCATTTTGGAAAGTTATTGCATTGGTACATGCAAATTATTTTCCACTGACTACTCCTTGTGTGTGTATAAATGCAATTGCACTGCCAGTTCAGAACTGAGCCTCCGAAAATAGTGCAAAGCTGGAGGTGGGCAGTACTCAGAGCCCCAGAGGTGGAGCTGGACTTTTAATGGCATTTTCAAAAGAGGCTGAATTAATTCATATCTTAATTTTGAGAGGTTTGAAGGGAGAAGGCAACTACTCTGTCAGGAAATTAGTTATTTATAACACCTTTTTACTATGTGTGACTGAGTGTGAGTGACTATTGTACCCTTTATCAAGAGCATGGACAACATGATAGAAAATGGTAGTGAAGGATCTTTTTATTAATACAACCTTGACATGAAAGAAGAATTTTCCAGTGGAACTTGCAACATTTAGATTAATTACAAAATAAATAGGGAAACTGCTTCAATCAGATGTAGGGATGAGGAATAGAGAAACTACATACTCTAATTAAAAAAGCTCAATTTAATCTTTATTTCTTCTCATTCAGATAACGAAAAAATCTCTTGGGAGTTGGTCAAGTATTCTGTATTATTTTGGTGCTAAATTATCCTGTGTGTGTTGGAACTAATAGTAGATATGAACAAATAATGCAACAGTTTCTCTGTGGTGTTAAGCTTAAATTAAACTGTCCCTCCACCAAAACATGATACTTCCCTCTTCCTGCCGTTGGAGATCCCAAACTTCTGTGAGCGGCAGAGTAATTGAAATAGAATTTCCTATTGCATTAAATCCACTGGATAGACTCTTTAATACCTGATATGCTATACATGCAAGTTGAAGATCTTGTATAGGTGGATTTTCTGCTGTTTTATTATAAAAGTTCACTTCACAGCATGACCTTTTTTTTTATTATGGCACCGATACTTTTTTTTTTTTTTTTTGAACCAGCCAGTCTTTCTGGATTCAGGAACTTATCCTGAAGTTCCTTCAGGATTTTAATACCATCAGAGTATCTGTTTTATTTGGTTGCTTATTAGAAAATTATTGACGATAGACAAGAAGATAATGTGTGCACATGCAGATAGCTTAGACACTAAGCTACAGAGCAAATAGAGTTTGCAATTCTCTAAGTGTTGTTCTTACCCCTTAGAGAAGTAAACAGCTGGCTCATGTACAGATGGTCACAACCACACATTCAACTCTCATCTGTGTACACGCCAATTAGTCATGGGACTTGTGTTGGCTTGTTTGTGTCAAGAGTAAATCATTAAAGGTGTTGATTCCTAGCTGTGGGAAAAGAATACATCCCTGGTCCTATAAGCTCCATTGTATGCATGTGAGAAGGTCACTTATTTCCATGGGGATATTCATTAAGGACATTTGTCTCTCCTTAGAGGACTCAATAAGGAGTAGTTTGGTTATTGAAAATAGGACTGTACATGAATCACACACTTGAATCATGATGCTGAAGTTATTTTTTTAAATGTAAATATGGCTGTTATAATGAGGATGAATATACAAATTAATGAAGCCAATTGTAGGAATAGACATTAGTTAATCCAACAAAAGCTATAAATGGTATTTTTAATCTTTCAGAGGAACTGCAGGTAATTCTTTCCTTGCTTTCTCTATCTTCCTACTTTCTCACACATTTGAAAAGTGCTTAGAGAACAATTTGGCTCTTGATGCTCATTTGAGGTAGTGCAGAATAAAATAAGGCATTGGAATCCAACAGTGACTTACAGCCTGTATTAAACCCACTAAAATTGTAATTGTAATAAATTGTGGTGTATCAGTCAGCTCCAGATCAAATCTTGCAGCTTCTAACAGAAGTAGTTTGTGGTAAAACTTACTGTCTATGGGCTAAGCCAAATTGGAGCAATGCATTTATCTGTATCTTCAGTACAGATTCTGCAGTATAAGGCTTCTGTTCCTTGCAGGTAATGAAGGGTTCACTTGAAAAGCATGCAAAATTTATCTACCAGAAAAGTTAGTAAGAATATTGCTATTAACATCTAAGGGAATAATGCTGAGAACATCTGAAATTCCTCTCTGGTTTATAGATTTCAGATTGTTCTACTTTTTTCTTCTTTTAATTTAAAGAGATTGTATATCAAAAAACCCTCAGATGTTTAAAAAAAAAGAAAAAAAAGTCTGCCTGTACTTATTCCAGTATTAAATTTTCAATGATTTTTTTCTGGAGGCTGCTGTTTATTGGAGCCCCTTGGAAAGGAAAAATCACTTGAGAAATATATATGAAGAAGGAGATGGTGTGCTTTTACTTCTTAAGACATCTGTTAAAGTTATGTGCTGGTCTGCTTGCCTTTAATCTAATCCAGTTTCTCTTGGCTTCCCAGAAAGGATTATGATGATTATTCAATACTGTTTGCTAGAATTACCAAATCAATATTTAAAATATGTTGACCTTGGATATTTCCAGAATCCAGCAGAACTTGCGGTATACATGACACACATACACTTAAATACTTTAAAACATTTAGGTCACTAGAATAAGAAACAAGGGTTGAATGATGCTGTCCAGAAATCAGTTAATTTTTTATGAAGCAAACCCTTTGTGTTGACGAAGTAACATATAATATACCATTCATATAATCTTTACGCTGCATTTCTGTTCATATTCTAGTAAATACCTTTTCCAGCTTTTATCCCAGTGTCTCCTTCCTATAAATTAAAAATAAGAACGACTTCAAATGTTAAAATATTATTATTATATGCTAAGAGTATCCCACTTTAGTTGTTTGGAACAGGAGATAAAGGTGGCAGACACTCATTAAGTTTTAGCAAATATTGATATTTTCAGCACAACTTTAAAGTGCCTCTCCGTTTAAAAAAAAAAAATATTCTAAAATAACCCTGTCTTTCTTAACAGATGGGGTATGTTTGCAGGTGTGTGTATGCTTTGTGTTAAGAGCTGTATCTATTTCTTTGGTATTGCTTTTTTCTTCAACTGTAAATTAGGGACGTTTAAGCATAATACTACGAGTTTAAAAAATGGGTAGAAACTGTAGTTGGAAATGTTATTAAAAATACTTCAGTATTCCTTAGTTTAGCACCTATTTTCATATCTGAATTAATGTGATAAAAGATTTATCACAGGGGAAAAAAAATAGTTTTGAATGGGTTCAGAACTATCTTTGTTACAGTGGTTCTGTAGAGGTCAAATTGTAGCACACTGACACATCACATATTTAATTACTCAAAAATCTTGTTGGGAGGCTTATTACTGATGTTAGCTAGCTGTGGTTGCTTGAATGCTTTTACTATCTGGACCACTAAGTCGCTGGAAAACCACTTCATCTTTGTTTCTAAGTGTAGGACACATTTCCAGTAAAGACTAGAGATACTGTGTAAAAACCTGACTAGTCATGTTTGAGAACGGTGGGTTTAAATTGACTGAGGTGTTAAACTGAGCAGGAAGAGGGAAATTCAGTGCTGCTATGGAAGGAGGTGAGAAAAATTTGGCTTGCCTCTAGTGGAACAAATATGCAGAAAACTTAGGTTGAATTTTCTGAATTGGTCAGTGCATCAAGTACTGAGGAAGAAAAAATCCTTGAGTAAAATGACAAATTTAGGAGATAAATGGACGTAAATTGAGCATTAATACATTTTACGCTGGAAATTAAGAGAGGTTTTCTAATGAGGAAAGGAATATGGTGGTGAAACAAGAATAATAATTGTGGAAAAGTGAATTACATTTGAATATCTGCCATGATTTCTACAACTTCATTGAAATGGGCTGTAGTATCCCTTTTCCATTTTGAATATTTGCAATTATAAGCTTTGTTGAGCAGCTCCTCTATGTGTTTCCTGACCTTGTACAGAACCTCTGGAGACTTGGAGGTCCTGAAAATATTAATGTGGGCAGAATTCCAATGATATATTCAATTCCAGTAGTGAAACAAATGCAAAATCTATCTTGTTTTGTAGTAACTTAAGTATATCATCCAAAACCAAATTTAGCAATGACAAACAAATAGCACAGAAAAAAACAAGGGAGCAAAACATCATGGAAAGAACATTCAACTGAATGACTGGATGAGTTTGCAGCACTCTCCAAACTAGCTGGCTGCAACAAGGTATTTTACCATCTCATACCAACATACTCTCCATGCCAGTGCCTCTGCTGCCTTCTCCTAGTCTCTCCTCACCCAGGGCACACACTCTCACTCTTTTCTCTCTTTTTCTTCCTCCTCTCTCTTCATTGGCTGCCCAACCCCTTAACAGAACCAGCTACAGCTGCACATTGTCTACATCGCCACCACACCACCCCCCCAAGCCAGCCCACAGCTGTATATTATCAATGTTAATTAAACCAGCTTCATTCCTCTACAGATGACAAATATTTTTGCTGGTGAGTCAGAGGTTTAGATTACGAAGTCACAAATAAGGTTTTCAAGGAGACCTGTTCCATTGCTTAGGAAAGGGTTAATTGCTTTTTCTCAAAGCTACAAATTTACAGCCTGGTTTTATCTGAGTATTGATGTGGCTTCCTGCAAAGGATGTTTGTCCTAGGTGAGATAAATGGCATAGACTAAAAATGGGTTCTTCTTAAATGTAGTGTTCCAGTAATTTTGAAATGATTGTGTATTTCATCATATGGGATCAGGCAAAAGCATGGACTGTGGTGAGGCTTATTGATTGCTGCAGGAGTGAGTACTTCCTAAACAACTGTATCAGTGAAATAAAAAAAAAAAATATCAAAAATAGTGAGAATTTGTAAAAAAAAATAGTTTCTTAGTCAAAATATTAGTGAGTTCTGTCAAATTCAAAAAGGGCACATTCATACACAGATATTGACGTTCATGCTGAGCATTTAGAGTATTATGGCTAGCTCTAGTTATAATGCTACATAGCAGTGGTATTCACATCATGTATTACTGAACAGTTAAGTATTCCTAATTACCTTCTGTTACAAGTAATTGCATTTAATTAAAAGCATTAATCCCCCCCCCCCCAAAAAAAAAAAGAAGAAAAAAAAAAAGAAATGTTTCTCTAAGTCTTACAACATCTTTTACTTCTTATGCTTTTCCTTTTAAATACTTAGCTTTGGTACAGTCTACCAATTGCAACCATTTTACTGGTACCAGATTAGATGACTTGAAACCCTCTATCAGCTGAGAAGATGATTTTGTTTCAGATTCAGCTGATCCCTATTTGTGTTTCAATCTCTTCTGTTACCTTAGACTCCTCTTCTTCCTCCTGGCTTTCAGCTTCTCCTTTTAATTTTTTCCTACTGACCCTGGACTAGTGGTTTCTGGTGCATTTTTTTTTCCCTTTGGTGCTATATTTGCCCCCCTAGATATACAATTGAATATTTTTAACCTTCATATCTGATCCTTTTGACATCAGTCTACTCTGTTCTTTGTTTCTTCTTTCATAAGCTTCCTGATAGCTTCTCTTTTGCTCCTGATATCTCCTGATAGCAACTCTTTTGCAGAATTACACTTCTTGGGCTTGTTCACAGTCTCTTAACAAGGTTTATTATTGTTTTCCAAGTGAATAGTTTTATTCAGTGAAAACTGCAGTTTTAGTCAATGTGAAACCTTTATGACTATTGTAAAACTGGGTGACTATTTTCAGACCTTTAATTGAAAAAGTAGTTCCACAATAACATTTGCTGAAATACATCCAAAATATTTCTCAGTCTGGGTTTGTTGGGGGTGCAGCATTATTTATAAAAGCAGTTTGGAGGAAGTAGCTGATCCTTTTCAGGAGCTTGTTGCAGTTACAAGATTTACTAAATAGTCTTCCATGTCTAAGAAGCTAGATAAACAATGAACAAAGAGAATTTTGAATGGATTTTTCCTGTTCTTTCCTACTGAAGGTGTTCTGTGTTAATAATATACATTCTTATACTCCAGGGCAGAACACAGAAACATGGAATAGTTTTTGTTGGAAGGGACCTTAAAGACCACCTAGTTCCAACCCCCCTGCCATGGGCAGGGGCACCTTCCATTAGACCAGGTTGATCAAAACACCATCCAGCCTGGCCTTGAACACTGCCAGGGATGGGGCAGCCACAGCTTCTCTGGAAACCTGTTCCAGTGTCTCACCACCCTCACAGTAAAGAATTTCGTCCTAATAGCTAATCTAAATCTACCCTCTGTCAGTTTAAAACTATTCCTTCTTGTCCTATCACTACATGCCCTTGCAAAAAGTCCCTCTCCAGCTTTCTGGTAGGCCCCCTTTAGGCACTGAAGGGTGGCTAAAAGGTCTCCCTGGAGCCTTCTCTTCTCTGGGCTGAACGAGCCCAACTCTCTCAGCCTGTCCTTATAGGACAGCCCTCTGATCATCTTCACGGCCATCCTGTGGACTCACTCTGACTTGAGAATGATTGTCTGTGCAGTCAGGTAGATGCGGGTTTCAGTCCCTCTTCTGATGATTGTTTAGGTGGATGCCATACGGTGAAACTATTTAAAAGGAAACAGACACAGATCTGCACCAGAATAGATTATATTTTAAAGTTTGGGGAAGTGCTCTGAAGGTGTACAGTGGGGATTTGAAGTCTGGTCTCCAGAGGAATCATCGAACCAGATGTTCATAAAGTAGAAAACATTGTAACTCTCTTCTTCAGAAGTTTTAGATACAGCTCTTAGGTGTGCAGGTGTATCTCTTGGTTTACCTAGCCCTCCAACCCCAAAAGTCAAAAATATAATGAAACATGTTTTCTTAAATCTTATCAAAATGTATGGTTTCAAATGCAGACTATTATATCAAATCCTTCTTTGGGCTTTGCCTGAAACACATTTTCACTACTTTGGCCATTCAATTGAAAAAAATCAGCCTTCCACTGAGCCATAATCTAGACCAAAAAGATCAAGCTGGTCATCTTCTGTGTCAAATTCTTCAAGCGATGTGTCACCAGCAGCTGTGTTGCCTTCATTAGAGCTTTAGCCATGTATTAGATCCAAACTCGGGTGTCTGGAAATGAAATTAATCTTCTTTAACAACTGCAGTTAGCTAGAAATTGACTTTTAAATCTCTACTTGCATCTAGTATCTTGGCTGAGAGATCGCAGTGTACATCCAGTAAATCTAAGTAGATAATTTTTTAGTGGTTAATTTCTTATTTTTCAGTAAGAACAACTTTGGAAAGCTTGACATTGTTAGTAAATTATGCTACAACATTCTCTTGTCTCTTACTTTGAATAAACAAAACCACTTTCTGTAAAGTATAAGCGTTTCTTATATCTTTTTTTTCCCCATAGAAAAAGGAGCAATAAGAAAAAAGATTTATTCACAGAACTTGGAGGAAACTGGATATTTTTAGCTAGGTTGTTGATGGCATAAGCCATAAACTATCAAGCTTTCATGGGTCAGTGAGCACTTCATGACTGGAGATGTATGAAAGTCTGCTGAGAGAGCACATCACGCCCTTTTCTCGTTCTAACATCATTCAGTTGTTTTTGAGAGGTGAGAGATTTCCATTTCCCATACCATCCCTTTTTATTATTTTTAACACCAGGTTTCTGAACACCAGTTTTTCCCCCCACACACACTCTTTGTCCTTGTTCTTTTCTATTTGCAAGATTAGGTTGACTGTGTTGAAGGAAAAATACAAAAAATATGATAGTGACAGGATGTTGATACATACAGTAGTTTAGATAGTGAGCTGCTCTCACTGTCCTCTGTTCCTGTCTCCAAATTCAAACAATATTTTAAATACTCTATACCTTTTGTATTTTTAAATAAGAAAGGGAAGGATTGGCTTGCACACAAGCTGGGAGACTGTAAATTAGCAGAAATTATATTTATACTTTAGCTGTACTGAAAAACACCTAGGGTTTTTTTTCCCAAATCTTGAAAATATTCCTAGAGATCTTGTTTCATTGTTGTGTACTGTAATAGTGGTGTGTTGTACAAATAATTCTACCCATGTTACCTGAGACACAGGATTGTATAAGCTACCCCCTTCCTTGGCAAAGTTCAGGGAATTTCTCACTGCCAGTAATATGACAGGAAGACCTTTGTTTATGCAGTCAGGTAGATTGAAATAACTGCCTGTATTCTGATGTATTTAATTTGGTAACCAGAATGTCAGATCGTATTTGGATCCATTTAGGTCTCGTGGCATCCTCCTAATTTACAGTCTAGATGCTTGACTTTTTCTGGCCACAAAACAATGCTAATCGAGGTTTGTTTTGTTTTCAGTTGTACCATATTAACAACTACAGAAAATGGGTTTTTCCTTTTCTGTTGTGCTGTAATATATTACTGAACCACACAGGATTATGTTAATTATCTTTATAAAAGTCAGAGCTACCAGTGTTTTCAAAAATAAAATACAGAATAGTTGGCATTGTTAGTATAATGATGGACTTCTATTTAGATATACATCAATCACAGAAGCAATGTATAATCCACATTTAATACTTAGTCTCAGATGTGCAAATTGCTAAACACTCACCCTTTTCTCCATTAATTGTAAAAAGTCAATGTTCTTATCAATCTTTTTACTGAAGAAACAAAACAGGGAAGGCAAACTTTGTGGTGGATGGATGACAGTAAGTCTGAGTCAGATCTAGCTGTTTCAATACCATTAAAAACTTGCAGACTGTGTATTTTAAAACAAGCGTAAGCCTAAATTTCTGCATTGGAATCCTATTGCATTTTATGTATTTTCTCAACTATTGTTATTTTATTTAGACTGGCTCTGCTTTACATTAGAAGAATCATGAGCAAGGTCCTGTTTAGAAGTCCTTGTAAAGTAAGGTACAGCTAATTAATGAAAGTTATGCATTAGTAAACATTCTTAAAATGATTGTCCATTATCATACATATGCAATTATTTGATAGAATGGACTGTGCTCATAGTCAGCTATGTCCATACATGCATGGAATGATACAGAATGTTTAGCCTCAATTCTGAATAGTTAAGCCTTTAAATAAAATAGATCTGGAATATTTTATAGATTTATTATTTTTTTTTTTAGTATTCTGAGTGGCAGTATCATCTTCTAATCGATGCCTCTGGTAACATCTGATTCCACATAAACTAAGCTAACTTAAAAAGCTGCTCCAACAGCAGCTTTGTCATTGTATAACTGACAGAGTTTCTGCTGAAACGTCTGTTGCCATGTTGCTAAGGTTCCCATTTTAATTATTTATGTTCAATCTCTGTTCACAGACAGAGGTTGTCAAACTATGGAAATGTAGAAGTGTTATACTGAATAATTATCAAGATGACAGATTTTTATATTTTCATTTGATTATGGGTGCTTTTATCCTGTGCATTCACTCTTTCTTCTTGTAAGCTCATTCCCATCCTTCCCTTTTTTCCCCTCTTTAGTGTGGGTCCCATTTCAGCAACTGGAATTTCACTCAGTTCTCCAGACCTTTAAGAGACTTCTCAATCAAAGCTCCATATAAGACCTAACAGCTATTTCTAAGAAGGGGTGCCTGAACTGGTGCACTGAATTTGATTGTCCCATTTGAAATATTCCAGACAAATATAGTTAAACACCTGAAATGAAGCATTTAAGGACTACTGTCCTACACACTGTTCAGTATTCCAAGTATTTTATTTCCATGTATACAGATGATAATGCCACATATATGCATTCAGCTCTCATTCTGGAGAATATTTTGTGAGCTAATTGAGTTTAGTTCTAATCTCTAGGAAAGATCCAACTGATGAAAGACCTTAAACAAAAGATTTCTGCTAACTTTGGCTTTTTTTTCAAATTCCTGAACTTTTGATGATTGCAAATTATCTGATTATATGTATCTGTAGATTTTTAATATAGCAAAAGTACTTGGAGCACCGTGAAACGTCGTGTAAGGTTAATGCTCAGAGTTTTTACTTTAAGATTTGACAATTTGTTGAAATATGTAGTTATCAAAGTCTTTTGGATTATCACAAGTTACCATTTGTTCAGGAAAGAGGAACAGCAGAAAGAGGTGTGGCCTTCTGTGCTGTTTTCTCTGAGTTGCACGAAGAAGGAAGGTTTCTTTCCTCTGGGGAAGGGGATGGGAAAAAGGAAAAAGACATATTTAGAGTTTCTTACAGAGTACTAGGCAGGGGAGATCAGAAGGTGATACTCTGGACCAATAATCCAAGACACAGTTTTGTAGTGATGGGGAATTTCAGCTAGAGCTGTATCTGTGTGGAAAGGATACAGCCTACAGCAAATTTTTGCAAGTTGTTGGTGAGAATTTTTTCATACAGAAGTTGGAGAAAGTGTCCATGCCTTTCTGTGGTTGACTTACTACTAATTTTAGGCCTAGTCTTACATTTTCAAGTGGATGCTTACAATTTATTCTTAGAAAAGGCAGGTGGAAGAACATTAGATAAATAAATAAAGTCACAAAAAAAAGCCTAACACAAGAGATTTACAAAAGGCAATTTTTTTTCTTTTTTTAAAGATAAATTTAATCATGAGAGAAGCAAGCCCATGGGTAAATGGAGTTCAGAGTAGCTAACACTTCCCTAAGGTATACCAAGGGTGCTAACTCAAACTCTTGCACTCCAGAGGAAAGAAAGGACAGTACACAGCAAGGGGATTTAGGCCAAATTATAAAGTACATGCATGAAGTAAGAACACAGAAAGAAACCCTAAAAGACTGAGGCACAAGCGGAAACCCGGCTGTTGGTGTAATGGGTTTTACAGAAGCTTATGCCAAATAGCAAAGGTGCATTAAGTTCCACAGATGCTTTTCCTAGGACTGGTGATACTGATATTTTCATGTACAGTTTGGATATTGGAAAAGAGAGTTTGTTTATTCACAGATTGTGCCTCTCAGAAGGAAGTATACTGGAATGGAGGGTTAGAAATCAAGGTGATATTGATAACTTATGGAAATGTCCTAAAAATATGGTGAAATCCATTAATGTCAGAATAAAGTTTCTTGCTAAAGCAATATTAATCAATTGTATAAATGCAGGATAGTTAGGTAGCAGCTTTTCCAAAGTGGATGCAGGAAGCAGTGAATCACAAGCTGAATTGTGATTGTAGTGTTGCAGAAAAGGAAAAGAAAAGGCAATATTGTATTAGGAAGTGTTAATAAGACTGTCATTTTCAGATATGTGAATTCATCTACCCACTGCTTTTGCTGTCTCTAAAGCTTCAGTTGCAGAACTGTTTTCAGTTCTCAGCATTGATATGCAAGGAAAGTATGTTGGGTTGTAGAATTAAAGGCTCATCACCACACAGACACACACAAGCACAAAGAAGCCTAGAAACATGACAGGTGAGGGAACCCCAGTAACCCAACCGCAGAGGCACAAGATTCTGCATGGCTCTTCCCATATCTGTCACAGAGGAGCCATCATCCCCTTGTCCCAAGGTGACACCCATCAAGAAGACATCAATGGGACAGGTTCTTCAAAGCACCTTTTGGACTGCATGGTCCAAAGGAGGTATGGGCCTTGTTATGGGATACAGGGGAAGGATGTCTTGGCATTGAACATATCTTACTATGGGATATTTCAGGAAGGAACCAGAACTTGGGGAATGGTCGAATCTTCATGGTTTTGGAAGGGGAAGTTTGGGGAAACTGAGATGTAAGAGGATAATAAAATGATCCTGTTGCGTGTAAACAGGTTGCTGATCAGTGTGCTTGCCTAGCTGTGCCCTGAGCCTGGCCAGTGCAATCTGTACTGTCTTCCTGTTCAGCTCTCTGTTTATAAATATTTTCCTGGGTAAAGGGCTCTCTATTTTCAGTGCACTTCTCTCTACAGAGGTCTGAGTGCCAGAGAGTTGAGTTGGACCATGGGTCATAGGGGCCTGTGTGTGTGTGGTGCCAGTAGCTGGAGAGACCCAAGTGTGTCCATATTGTGTGGCTGTATAGATCACTAGCAAATATCAAACTGGACTAGACAATGACTAGGATGGAAGCTTGGGAGTCATGTATTGGATTGACCAGGAGTCTGGAGATGTTGGAGAGGTCTATGAGTTGACTACTGGAGGGACCAGGAGATCCAAGCTAATTGTTGAAGAGAGTGTGGCCGCTGGGGTATGGCTTCAGGAAAGGTCATAAATCTGGGTCAGCAGCGATAAAGACCTGGTTGCATATGTTTGTGTCTGTAAGTGAGGCATCTGGGAGGCCAGGGGATCAAGGATCTAGGTACTAGATAGGCTGAACGTCTAAGCCCACTTACTGGAGAGATACATGTTGTGTATGTGTGTGTCTATATATGTATATATTTTCCACTAATAAGCTTTCATTCATACTGTCCAGAGAGGGGAACAAGACTAATTCATTTGTGCTCTTTCTGTTTGTGTGAGTGCTGTGCTTGATGTTCATGTATCTGTGTAGGCAGCCGTATGTGTATGTATATATGCATTGTGTGTATGTCTGTTCAGAGTATGTGCACCACCTCACTGCTGGCTGGGCCTGGGGATATGGAGCTGCAGCACCCTTGTCTGTGTTGAGCTACCAGATTTGGCAATTCATGACAAGTGTGTTTGGAGAAAGCTCAGAGGCAGAAAATAAGAAACATGAGAACTGTGAAAAAATAGTTGTTTTCTAGACAAAAACAGAAGGAGAAAATGGTGTACCTCATTATGTAAAAGGGAAATAGAGGAGGGAAAGAATCTGTTATCCAGATTCAAGTACCTGCAGCAAAGCAGATTAAGTTTAAATATTAGGGCAAACTACCTGACAGATAGGAAAGCCAATGCTCATGTAATTTGCATGGGTAAACTGTTGAAATTCTCTCTGTAGATGTTTTTTAAAGAGTAGGTCCTACAGTCTTCAATGAAGAATGTTGTTGATGCTGTCTTTATTTGGGGAATAGTTATGGTTTCCTTTCTGTTTGCATGCTTTAATCTTATTTCACTTCTAAACCTCTCACTTTATTTTGATTGGACACTGGAAATAACATGTTGTAAGATGCTGGATATGTATCTGCAGATAGGAAGTTGTGGGAATTGTCCTGTTGGATCTCTGATGTCTGGCAGCAAATGGGTGAATTCCAAGTCCTCTGCAGCCTGAAGGCTCAGCCTCAGACCCAAGCTTTCAGAAGTTTTTGGGGTCACAGTAGGCTCTCACCAAGGTTTGAGTCTAAGGGCTTTTTGCATGGAAAGGTAACAGTCGTGGCCTAAAGACAGATTTTGAAGTTGAAGTCTTTTGTGTTGACACAGCTTTTTTTTGAATGCTAATACAATTCTTGTTTTGCCCTTTCCTATACCTCTTTCTTTGGATGAACATACATTGCTTTGCAAGGTGCCCTTATTCTGTGTGACTTGGCTTGAAGCAGCAGACAGATGCTTCTTGCTCTTTGATGACAGATATTTAGCAGGCTGAGGGCTATCAAGGCAGGTTTCTTCCTACATCATTGGCACTTATCTGTCTCATCCGAGTAGCTGTGCTAGTGGTTCATGGTGCACTGCTGTATGAAGCGGTAATTATTTATTGATTTATTTCACTGCAGAAAGCCTTCCACCTTCATTCTGTGAGATGAAAAAGGAATCTTTAAAGCTGGATGTCAGAGAAAATATCTGAATGATAACTGTAGGATAAGGCACAGAAAATGGGCCCTACTTCTAGTACTGGACAAAGGCTGAGGCAGCAGGATACTCTAAGTTCCGTCATCGGACCCCTTTATAGAGGGAGGGAGAAATATGGTGGTTCACATGGGAGAGAAATAGCTGTGGAACCTTTGCAGGATGAGGGCCAGGAATTCAGGTAAGGGAGCTGTGAGTGAGAAAGAGTGAATAGAGCTGATGTTTGATGATGGTAGACCTGCTGGAAGTATGCAGCCCCAGAAACAAAGCTGGTCAGGGTTGTGGATGTGGGGAGGTGGGCACGGGGAGGAAAGAGAGGAATTGCTTAGCCTAGTGTTGGTTGTTGTACCTCTTTAGAACACTGTTAATATGGGTACTGGCCTCTGGTGAGTAGTTTCTCTTAACATGCAGTTTTGCTGCTGCTGTCAGCCTGGAAAGGATTTCGTAGTGACTGCCCTTGGGCTGCTCCTGTGCACCTCACAGAGTCTGCATCTTCTGTGACTGCTGGAGATGTCTATCAGGGCAGTCATCACTCCCAGTTTCCTTCCATGAAGGTCCTGAATATAATTCCTTTTGCAGATAGAGTCACTTCTAATTTAGTAATGGGGACAGTACCTAAAATCAGCAGTACGTGTGAATGAACAAGCCTCTGCTGCAATCCAGAAATCAGAGGCTGGTTATAACAGAAAGGTTGAGGAGACTGGGCTTGAGAGCACACCAGACCATACTGAACACAGTGACAGGAGCTGTAAGAGACACAAAGCTTAGATAAGGTCAGGGGACACCTAAACTGTTACAGGCTGCTAAAGAACAGAAATTAATTCCATATATATGGCTCAATGATTTTGTTTCCAATCCCTATTGAACATATCTGAAGGGGGAAAAAACATGGTCACATGTAGCCTGAGGCAGTGACATCGTATACAAAGTATGCAAGAACAGAGGCTTTCTGTGTCCCCATTTTCTTGATAAATATTTCCTTTCTGCCATAATTAAAATAATGACATCAAACAGCTTGTTGCTTTGCTTTACTATTTTGAGATCATCAAGTATCTATTATGCTTTGAGAATAACAGTATGGCCTTTCTGGAATAGTTGGAAAGTGGGGCAGGAAACAAGGCAGACTGAGCTCACATCATACTCTAAAACAAATGCAAGCAAGATGCTACATCTTTTGCTGAGAAGATATTCTGCATACATGTCTTTAAAGAACTGTGGATGTTAGGGTATTGATATAGTGTTACAGAGGAGTGGCTTTTCATTTGCTGAACTCACATGATTTCATCTTAACAAGTGAAGTGACATGCTGTGGCACACTGAAGATTCCGAAGGTGGTCAGAGAAGTTGATATGGAAATCATTTAAGTGACCCTATTTTGTGGTCTGGTTGGGAGAAAGCTGAGAGACAGTAAGCCTTTTGCAACAGCATCACTATACTAAGAAAGAAAATACGTTAAAGAAATTCCTGGTGGAAAGCTCTGTGAGTGCTTTTCTGTAGAGTTTTGCATGAGAGTCCTCAGTGGGAAGGACTCCTACTTGATGTCGGTGAACTCCCCAACTCTAAGTACCTGTGCTTTGTTCAGCAAGGAACAAGGAGGCAGGAGTACTTTTGCTGAGGGAGAGGCTTCATTGTTAGTCTTTGTTCATGAGCAGTCAAAATATCACCGTTACTGGGTGTTGATATTATTGCAGGGACTGCCACAGTAGAGCGCAAAAGATATCTAGCATTGAACGTGGGTACTTGTCCTACCTGTGGGAGGAGACATCGTATTGCAGCTGCAGTACAGGAGGTGGGAAAGGAACAATAAGACACTGTGGTGTGGGGGCAGGGGCAGAGGCTCAGTTGATCAATCCTTGATTATTAATGTGCACTGGAAAGGATTCTTCTTCCAGCGTTGCATCAGGAGCATTTTTCATGTTTCTTGCCCACCAGTCAGTGGGTGTTTGGAATGTCTCTTAAGTCACTGCAGACAGCTGCAGCCTGGCCTGCAAGAGCACCTACCACCAGGGAGTATGAAAAGCATTAAATTGCAGCACATTGCTATTAACTTCCCCAGAATGCACCCTGAGGATTGCCAGAGGTCGCCAGAAGCATTTCAAAGGAAGTACTTTTCTTTAGGGCAAATAATGACTTCAGAGCAAAGTGTCTTTAGGTTCCCTTTGATAGATAGAACAAGGAATGGCAGTTAAGAACAATCTTTCCTTGGACAGGAGGGAACAGGAAGAGGAGATGCGAAGCATGAGGAAGTGTCATGTTGGTAAATGCAGTAATCCAAGATGTAGCAAGACTTCTAGATTTCTAATATCTTAACTACATCACAGAATCACAGAATGGTCAGGGCTGGAAGGGACCTCTGGAGATTTAGTCCAGTCCCCTTGCTAAAGCAGGTTCTCTACAGCAGGTTGCATCTGTGTAGTGTTTTATTTTGTCTGTGTAAAATGAGCAACTGGATTTTAATATTTATCATCTTCTGTGGCTGACAGGTTGATCTCCATACATTGTGTTAATTTTGGAGCTGGATGGTAGCTTGAGACTATTGCTTCAGGCTCCTCCACTGACTGAGAGCACTCATTAGTACTTTTCTGTGATGCCCTGTCCATGAATTAACCCAGGTCGGGTCCTTACCTCTTCTTACTCCTCAGCAATGCTTCATACCTCTGTTTTCTCTGTTGTGGAAAATTTAGTCACGCTAACTTTCAGTGCACCAGGACAGGATCCCCTCTGGATGGAGGGTGGAAAGTTGGCCTTGGGAGCAAGTGTAGCACTGAAATACAAAGCACTAAAGAAGACAAGACAAAAAATGCAAAGCTGGTTCCTTGATGTCTTTATGGATGAGTTTCAAACATGCTGGTCTTAGAATCTGTCCTCAGGTATGCTAAATCTCCCTTTTTAGCACTACCAGGACAAATGGAACATTGTGAAATGGTTAAAATTATTCATTTTTACTCTGTCCAAAAAAAATTCTAGAATGATACTGGCTTGCCTTCTTGAATATTTTTTTCTTTACAATACTGTAGGTCTTTTTTCCAAATCAGAATGAAAACTAGACTTAGATATTTTTATTATTATTATTATTGTGAAAGATGTTGCTATTCTTCATCTAGGTCTATAAATAGTGTTTTAATAGCTTGCATAGTTTTCCTTTAGGGGTTATTCCTTCTTTCAGCTATTGTCTACTCGCTCTTATGTTAATGCTAAGGATTGAAAAGATTTTGTTTTTCTTCCCTGAAATATCCAGTCTTAAAAATATTTAACTTCAAGAGATATCTTACGGCACACCAAGATCTTCAACTTCATAGGCAGAAAAATAGAACACAAAAATATAATAAAACCTATCAATTGGTTGTCCTTAATGACTCACTTAAACAGCAGTCATGCTGGTTTTTCCCTAATTATTTCTTAGTCATTTTTGGCCAAAGGAGCCAACTGTGAATTCAATAAAACATCTTGCCATGCTGACTGGTAAGAGAATTTGTTTAAGTTTTTGTGAGGGCTTAAAATGTTTGGAATGTTTTATTTTCATTTTTTCCTCTCCTTTTCAAAAAGCAGTTTTGATACCGTACAAAGTCTATCAATACCTTAGTAATGCAGCATTTCTGTTAACAATCACTTAATTACTGTACCCTAACTGGAAATAAATTATCACTCTTATAAAGGCAGACCTGGCTTAGATTCACCATTTGGGGAATTTGTGATTAGAACAGTACTTTGGATCAGATCTCACCCATAGCATCAGTACTTTCCCATTTTAATTGGAAATATTTCTGTGGATGCACTGCTTTTTTATTATTATTATTTATATATATATAACAGTCTTATTTGCCTGTTTTATGGTAGCATTACACTGGTGGGTCAAAATCATAATGGCTGATGGATTGATAAATTTAGGTCTTGATACTTCTTTATTCTTTCTAGCCATTTCCATGAGTGACCAATTTGAAGCAGACATTCTTCTAAGCGTTATAAAATATTCCAGTTACTCTCCGTGCTTACTGGTGATGACACATGTATTCTTGTCCATGGGTATAAAATTCCTAATTTTTAGGCTAACATGATTGATGAAAGTATGAAAAAAAAAAATCCCCAATATTGATTCCTTTAGTACTCCACTAATGGCTTTTTATTTGTTCATTTTAATCTCCTTAATATGGTCTAATTCAATTTGACTTTTGAATGTCTCAATTCATTCTTGCCTTTTCTGACAGCTTATTCTTAGCTTTCCTCAGTGACCTTTCTTACTTTCTATTCCATTTCCATTCTTTTACATTTGGAGTTCTGCGTATTACAAATACTAGATATTCATGTATTAAGCTGGATATTCATCTGTCTGGGTATAAACTCTAGGGAAACTTTTCTTCCTTTTCCTTAGGTTTCAACTTTGAGAAGTTCTTCAGCTTTAACTTAAAAGGGATTCCAGATATGATTTGCACTGAGGTCCTTCAACCTTTAACCATCACTGTTTCACAGCTTAACAGCATGGTACTGTATGAGAAGGTAAACAGATATTCTGAAAAATTCACCAGGTTGCAGCTGTCTATCGGCCTTCACAGGAGACCTGGTACATTATCCTCACCCTGATCAAGCAAAGGACTAAAGCATGTAACATGCAATTAGTCTATTAGGAACTTCATGATGTTACTAAAGCAATTGGTCACCCTTTTCACAATATCAGAAACATTCTTTTATTCTTCCAGTGAGGTATGGTCTTTATAACCTGATTTAATGGAGTTTTATATATGATTTGTAGATTTCCTGATGCCAGAAAGGCACAGTTGCAGCTGCCTAATTTTTTATGTGACAAAGTCTGTAGATGTTTACTTAGGGGAACAACTTAGTAAAGTGCTTATGGAAAAGCTCTCCCCTTTCTGCAATGTCTTTGGAAAGGGAAAATCACCAGAATTCTCCATGAATTGCATGAAAATCCAAGGCAGAATTCAGCATACATCTCTGTCTAGATTTCCTGTGAACTGAGTGAAATAATCTTTTAAATAAAGTGTTTCTAACAATTATGTGAATTGTTGCAGTCTAGGCTGCTCAAGACTGTTGTGTATAGGCTCATGTACTGCTCAAGAAATATGTGCAAACTAATTTTTGTTTAACCAAACCTGTAAATATTTTCAAACATTCAAGTGGCATAAAAATGGCATAGCTACCTCAGTGTACAATGCAGGTTTCTGTCAGCTGAAGATCTCACACAGAATATCTTCACAGTAGCTTTATTGTTACTCAGATTCAAACTTGACAATTCAGTCTTTGGTCCAAAGGGTCTGAAGGTCAGTGTCATGTGAGAGAAGGCAGCTGACAGGAACACGATGACCTCCTTGAAAAGTGTGTGTGCTTTTGGTCTGTTACAAAAGAATATGCTACTACCCTAAGACTAGCACTTGGTTTTGGCAGTCTCAAGGGAAAAGGGAAGCTCTGATTTACACTTTTTTTTCCCTGAAGAAGGTCTCTCTGTATAAGAGTCACATCAAGCTGGCGGAGCAGTATGCAGAAGCCTCTCCTGTCGTGACTTGCAGTGTAGTTACTTTGTGGGGAGAATAGATGAGTTCAGTGTGCAGGTCAGTTCATCTTTGAGCTAAGAAGCAGATTTCTAACCTTGGGTAGCATCCCTTCTGAGATGCCTGCCAGTGTTCATCTACTGAGCAGTGGTGTGTTTGTCTACATACGTATTGAAAATAATAGCAGATTGTGGGGATTTAAAAATATTTATTTGCTGCCTTGCAATGCCTCAGCATGTCAAGTTATATTCAAAGCACATTAAAGACTGTCATATAGTCAGTGATATGACAGCAATATAATAGGATTGATAGAATTCATCTTGACAGGACACAAATGGATAGGTCAAACAAGGATAGCTTTTTGTCCCTCTCACTTGCTGCTAAAGTTGTTGTCCTTGTCTTATTCAAGGGACAGAACCTGATTCTATATTAAAATAAAGAAAAACCAAACAAGCAGATTTTAAAGTCTGATAAGTACTTTGTAGTATGAGAGATATTTTTTTAAGTAATGTAAACAAATTTATTGAAAGATCTCAACATAGTCTTGGCAGAATATAAGTGTATTTTATGTATGTTATCAATGTCATCTACCAAAATGAGTCCATTTCTGTGCTGAAGAAGGTGGCTTAAGATTGGCCAACTTCTGCATCAAAATACCTTTGTCCCTGTAGCTTCAAGAAATAAATGTTGTTTGGTGATCTAATTAGAATTAAAAGTTGGCGTGCTTTTGGTCTCTTACCAAAGGAAAATGCATCTTCCCTGTGACTAGCATGGTTGGTAGCTGGTAGTCTCAAGGGAAAAGAGAAGTCCTGATTTACATTTTATTCCCTGAAGAACATCTCTCCCGCTGAGCACTACATCAAGCTAGCAGAGCAGTGTGCAGAAGCCTCTCCTGCTATGGCTCGTACTGCCCTCTAATTACTAATTACACTGAACTGTCTGTAAATCCTCTATAAAATAATATTCAAATAGACTTTATGAAAAAATAAAGCAAGTTAAATAACACTGGAAATTCCTAGAGCTCTCTGTTGATTATGCATGAAGTTATTAGTTGTTTTTAATCCCAAGAACACTGCATCTTGTTGACTCATATTATTTAATAACATGCTATAGTTCTTCTAGGGTGCTTATAATTGTCTGAATAGTCTTTATGATTGCTTTTTATTACTTCATTTATGTGTGGAGCTGCATGCATTCTTAGTGTCAGTCACGAAATCTGAGCTAGGAATTGCTGAATAAAATACTTGTGCAAATGTAGAATGATTTTTATTTTTCAAATAAAACTAGATAATTGCCTTTCTGTTTTTACAATCCTTTTTATTTGTGGTCATTCAGAAAAGTAATGTTTTTCTTTTTTCCAAGCAATATTTGTGAAAATCAGAAGTTTTGCCACTAGGTATGAACACATTTCAGTGAGCACATTAACATCAGAAATGAAAGGAGGCTTGTCATAAGTAGTCATGCAGTATTTTAGCATCAGCTCCATTTTGAGCAGAAATTCAGTGGTAAAAGGACTTATTGTCAGAGATATGAAGCTAACCACAAATTTTAGTCCTTTCTTCAATTGACAATGGGAAAGATCAGGAAACACGAACTTTGAAGAAGTATAACAGACATGTAGAATATCCTACTGATATTTTATTTGATACTAGCTTGAACTGGCTGAGCAGAAAAGAAACCATTCATTATTTTGTAACTGAAACAAAAGAAAGGATCTATGGAAAACCACACATTTGGCATGTTCTTATTTATAAACCAAAGGTATATGTCCATAGAAACTTTCAAGTATCTGTTGCAGAATTGTTCATACTGATTTTTATTTTTCAGTGATTAGTAAAAATGTTTCTTATTTAGTTAGTCACTGTTTTTCTGCCAAGAAACTCACTCATGCACCTAGAAGTAACACAGCTGTGTCAGTTGGCAGACCGGGTACACAACCCAAGCAATGGAAAAGCAGTGAGTTTACAAATAAACATGAGATAAATGTTGCATGAAAACTCAGAAATTAACTTCCAGAAATAAAATAAATACTGGCTTATCAATGACGACATCCACTCTGGTTTGGTTTTTTTCCCCCCTTCAGAGAAGCTATGTGCTCTTTTTTAGTGCATGTCCTGATTATCTCCATTTCCCAGGGATTCTTTAAGTTTGCCAAGTAGTTTTGTTACATGTGAATGATATTCTTTTTGTAGGAAACTCATCTGCAAGCTAGTGTTAAAACCTGTTTATTTATACACAACCCCCCACATCCCTTTTCTTCTTACTCCATCAGGGCTTTCTGAAGACGGGGAAGACCTGGCTGTTTTGCCAACCTTAGTTTGGGTATGAGTTAAAATCTACAAAAATCAGATAGAGGATTTCCACTGAATTCTTTAGGTACTGAATCATACCTCTAATTCTGTCAAGAGTATCACAGCATAAGCAAATAAATTTGTATTGAGAACAAAATATGTATCTTACATCTATTGACATATTTTCAGTAAAGAATAATTGCATGTTCACCAAAAAATCTGTAGTTTAATTGCAAAGCAATAAACTAATTATAACACTATCCAGCTAAAAGGGATTTTTTTTTTTCAGTAGCACAGTTTTGTGAGGTAAGCAGATTGTAAAAAAAAATAGAATAAAATATAAAAATATGAGGAAAAAATCTGAGAAAAAAAAAAGGAGTACTTTACTGCAGCTTTGCAGCTGCTTGTATATTTTTATGTTCGAGGTTAACTAGTATTTAAGGCTAACATCTTGAAATGAACTCAGTTATTTTATTTAGTGCTGAGTGTTTGTAAAGACTTGAGGGAAAGTGTCCTTTAATGGATATATCATAAGCATGAAAGCTGCTGTGCATGAGGCTACAAGAGATGATTTGGAAAAGTATAGCTTGAGCTTTTTCAGTCAGAGCCCTGTCTGACGTTATTTGATTGTCTGTGGGAAATAAGTGAGGCTCTGGGCACTAACAGGTTTGGTCCTGAAGAGTAATGCATGTTCAGCAGTTGAGAAATTAAGGCACTCCTGAAAATTTATCTTGCTTACAACAACGTGACAGAAACTCCTGAGTGACAAGTCAGAGGATGATTAAGGGATGAATTAAGACACACGAGGACGAACTGTACTCCTGATTACTCCTATGGGGATGTGCAAAGCATCACTGCAGGGCTTTGTGGACAGTCAGATATGCTCTGCCCATACTGCCAGATGCATCCAAGCTGATTCTGCACTAAAAGCTATGAGACTGTGGGTGTAAGATGAGGTCTTAAGCCAAAGGTGGAATCTATTAATATTTGAGGCTTCAGAATTTTGTGGGGTTTTTTTTTGTTTGTTTGGTGTTTTGTTTTGTTTGGTTTATTTTTTGTTGTTATTTTAGCTGTTTACATCTGCTTAAGGTTAAAGTATTACAAATAAAAGCCTTCTGCCTAGTGTTATGTCCCTGTCTAGTTTCTGGCTACCACCTCGAAAGGCAAAATAGAATGAAAAAGTAAAAAACTGAACCCCAAAGCTTTCTACATTTCAGACTAGACTATGGCTAACAGAAATAGGCATGCTTGTTATTGAAAAGAAAAATAATTATAAAAAAATACATGTGTGTATGTTTTGTTGACATTTGGGTTTAACTCTTAATGACAAGCCCTACCATAATATTATAAAACTGTACAAAGGAATGCTTATATTTTCTCTGCAGTTATTGTTAGAGATATATTCCTGGAACAGTCACAAAATGTCTGAGGGCAAAATACAACTAGTGGATTATCCCTTGCTTGTTTTTCATACCAGTTTTACTCAAATCACTGCAAATTCTGAATGATTTATTCCAGATGTATAGTGGTATGTAAAATAAAGGAAAATGAAGTAGTTAAACTGTTCTATTGGCGCAATCTGTCACTCTTAGGTGTTGGCTGTTTTATGTCACCACAAGATCTGAGAAAAGCATATGGCCTTGACTGATACTGTCCTTTGGCAGTTTCTTTAACTGAGGTAGACTATGATAGGTTTATTAAGTCTGAAATGGAACAATATCCCTCAAGAACTGAATGCTGACATTTATTAGAGTGGTTATTTTAAAAGTAAATGTTAGACTTGACATGTTGCTAAGTTTCATGAACTTTAAGCAATGTAATTTGAAAACAAAAACTCTGTAATCTCAAAGTAAGGGCTGGGATGAGCAGTGGCCTGGTCTTGAAGAAAGATTTTCCAGAATATTGGCATGAGGGAAGTATGATTCTCAGTCACAGGTTGTAGCTTAGGGCCTTCTAGTCCTGCATGCCTCCAGGTGAGAAGAAATAACACACAGTTTTTTGTATTTACCTCTCAGTTTCCAGGTAAGAGGGGGTTGGATTACTGTTTTTTGAAGATGTAGAGAGACAAGATGAAAGTGGAAAATGGGCAAGAAATGGAGGGGAAATGCAGGAAAACTGTGATTTTAGTTTTCAAGGTAACTGGCACTCAAAAAAGGTGATTTTTAATGCTGGGTTGTGACAATGGCTTCAGCAGTCACCATTCCCCTTCAGCTTCTCTCCTTCCTCAGTTCTGTCTGCTCTGTAAGGGGAGAACTCTGAGGCTCAACTTTTTTGAGATCAGTTACAGAATACATAGGAAGGAGGCAGAACTAGTGACAGGGATGGGACAGATGAAGAGAAGTCAGATGAATGAGCAGAGAAAAATAAGACTCAGTTGTGAAAGTGCTAATACAAACTTGGAAAATGAATGGCTGTGACAAAAATTTTGGAAAGGGGTGAGGGTTGATGGAGGGTGAAGGTGAAATTAGCACAAGAACTGAGATAAAGTAGGAGAAGGAGAGACTGATGAGAAGGAATATTATCAGTTTTTGAAAACCAAGGGTAATGAACAGAAAAAAGAAATAGTTATAATGGGAGAACTGACAAAAAAAAACCTGAGCAAAAATAATGAAAGTTAGAAAAAAGTCACACAACCCCCAAATTTTGTTAAGTAGTTTTATTTAAAACTGCCTTTTGAGCAGCAACAATAACAAGTGTTGTCCTTTTTTTGGTGTGTGAAGCCTTTCAAGGTGATGATCGTGAAGGATTAGAAGAAGATAAACTGGCCAGGATGGGAAGGATTCATCTGTCATTACAGAAATACCAGAAGTAGAAATAACTTTCCTATTTTTCTAATATACTTACATTTTTTTGTGTGTGTATCCTGACTTTTAGTAACTGTAAAATGTAAATAACAACAAAACATTTTTGCCTTTGAGCACATTATCTTCCATCTGATTAGTCTCAGCTGTCCTCTTGGAAACATGTAAATTGGAAAAAACAAGCTTCAATAGAATGCTGCCACTGACATGAATGTTTCTACATTGCAATGAAAGTTTCAGTGCTTCTCAGAAAATGTGTTGTGAAAAGCAAAAAACTGCAAATTGTTAATGTGAAGTCTGACCATACCACTAACAGTATGATGGTAACTGACTTTGGAATGTTTGAAAATAGTGTTATATAGCTGATCTAACTAGGACCAGTGGCTGCTTAGTTTTGAAAACCCTTCCTGCCTTCATATTACCTTCAGTATAAAATCCTGTCTTATGCTTATCATGGGTCATTGGGTAAATAATAAGTGAATAGTTAGACAAAATATAAATTGGGACACTTCTGTGATATTCTTTTTTGACTGAAAGATCCTGCCATATCTTGGTTTCACATGGAAGGTGACATTCTTCTTTAAGAGTTCTCTTTGCCAGTATTAAAGCTCCTTTCAGACCTGACCAGAAGTCACTTTTTCATGGTTTGTCTGCTTCTTCACAGGTGCCTATTTATGTGACAACTTGTTGCCTGCCTGTCCAAGTATTTTTCTGTTTGTGCAATCTGTTGCTGGCTGTGGATCTCTGTCTTAGCCCCATCATGTAGCTGTTGGAGTACAGCCAGTTCTGCCTGTCAATAGATGAGGAATTTCTAGAAGTACCAGCTTCAAAACTCTTGTATGAGATAACACCTTACAGAAAGAACAATTGACAGTAAAATAAAACACATATGAAGACTGCAAAAGCTTTTCTCTCTGAGCTGACAAACATTTACACACATATAATTTTTAAAAACAGTTTTGATTCTGCATCTTGGTAAATATTTCTATGTGGTGACATAAGCATGATGGTAGTGGGTCTGAGTGGGAAATTTAGGCGAGCAAATTTCTACAACTATGCTTAAGTCATTGTGGCTTGATCAACAGATCTTACAGTTGTTTCTCAGTGCTGCTTTTAGGACAATTTTTATCATCTTTGCTCATACAGTGAACATCCATATTGTGCATGACTAGTGACTGACTAATATCTGCGCTTGAAAAGTATAAAATATTATAACTGGATATGCCATATGAAATGAAATAGAAATCTGGGTGAAAATCAGAATACTTAGCAAGAAATATAGTTGTTCAGTTCATGTTCCAGAAAATAATATTTTGGACAAGGACCCTTATTTTAACTTTTTTTTTTAAAAAAAATATATCTCACACATTAAGGAAATGTCAGTAATTATGGTGCAAAGATACATACAGTCCAACTGTAGATTTACCACCCCAGATCACATCTTTAGTTAATTCATTCCAATAGCACATGCACCTAATTGCTTCAATGTCAGATTTAATATGGAACAAATGATACATGCATGAATGCAAGTCTCTGCATTAGGTCTCCCTGTCCTTGTGGGTTAAGTGTGGTAGCAAAATTATTATTAAGAAATCAATTTGTCTGTAACTGCGTGGAGTTGGCTTTTAGCAAAGTTTCCAAGACTATTTTAAAAAAGGTAATATGTTCACTGAAAATAAGTATGAGATAACACCTCTTACAGAAAGAACAATTGACAGTAAAATAAACACATATGAAGACTGCAAAAGCTTTACTCTCTGAGCTGACAAACATTTACACTCATATAATTTTTAAAAACAGTTTTGATTCTGCATCTTGGTAAATATTTCTATGTGGTGACATAAGCATGATGGAATTTCTTAAGCTTCTTAAGTATTTCTTAAGCTTCTCTCCAGGCAACTGCCTGACAGTTTAATAATGATGTGATATTATTTCATGCTCTGCATTAATATTTTTAGCACTAACATTTCTAATGATTGTCTTTTGTAATCACCCTGTGAAGAGTTTTCCTGAAATATCTGCCAGGTAAAGATTTTTTTTTTCTTTATTGCTTTCTTTTAAGCTGCATTTTCTTTCTTTTGCTATTCAGAGTAATTTACACAAATTAAAAAGTTATTTTTAACTTTCAAAACAGCAGGTGCTTTTCTAGAATACTATTGTATGTTAACCAGACCATCTTTACTCTTTACTTATTCAACAGCCACAAGTAGTTTATTTTGCTTCACTCTATTAATATTCTTCTCGAAGAGACAATGGAGGTTTTATTTTCACCTTACAGATCAGTTCATTTCATTCTTACAAACTTGAACGGGGCCATCCTCAGACCTGAATATTTCCCCTGTTTCTTCAGGGATTACTTCGTACATGAATCTTTGGCAAAAGCAGGTGATAAATGTTCTTTTTCTGCCTCTCAAATCAAGGCTTCATGCAGATATGTATTCCTAAGCCTTGCTTCACTTTTGGACCTGGTATAGCTGCTGAATTATTAAGACCTCTGAAAAAGGCATTAGTGTCAGACAAAGGATTTGCACAGGAAGCCTGGAGAAAAGGTTAGGTCTCTGTTCTGTGTGGATCCAGTCCTGCCTGGAAGGTAAGAAGGCTCTCCCTAGCCAATACAACAATCTGGCGACTAGGAAGCCCATTTCCAGTGTGCGGCTTGGAGATTTAATGTGTGCAAATCTCATTAGTATTAATGGAAGAAGTACATCTCAATCTGTGTGCATTTTCCTAGAGCCTCGTCCTCAGCTGTCCGTTATCGCAACAGAGAGACAAGAGTTCAGAAAAGAACAGCTGTTTATGCTTTGCAATGTTGATTTGACAACCTCCATCTTCTGAAGTCCATTTGCCTATGTGACATGTCCCCTTACCAGCAATTGTGTTTCATTCTTTCAACCGTACTTGGAAGACGAGTGATACTGAAGACCAGTTTAGGTATGAAAATATGGTCAGATCTGTAAGTACATTGATAAGTCAGTATAGTGCTTCAGGGTTTTGGAGAGAAGAAATGACAGTAGAATGCCCACTTGAAAAAGCACATTATAAAAGTGTTCCACTTATTAGCCAGATGTTGAGGGTATCAGATGTTATCAATAGCACGTCTTTCAAAGGCAGGAACTTTGGGCTGGTTTTTGTAGCAACAATGACTTCTAAAATACACTTGCATGTCTAGGAAAAATCACATTTGAAATAATGCTAATTCTAACTCCTTATCTTTTTTCCTCTGGGAGAACTGGACACTGCTTATTTTCTATTTGTTCTTCCTCTATGGACCCAGACATGGGTCTTCTCCAGGTATGGTTTTACTGAAAAAATAAAAATGTGGAAGAAGGAGACATGCCTATTGTAGCTTCACCCGTTTGTATTGGTGCAAAAGCAGCGATGAGGTTGCTAAAAGTAAATCATGCACCTATAGCTGTTTTGTACTCTGTTACTTGTATAGACTTCTGAGAAGCGTGTCTGTCTAATCCAATGTACTCAGTTTGTGCCTAAATTTCGCACCTCTGCTTCTATACCTTCTGTTGCCTTCCTTTTTTTCTTTTAAAATTTATTTTCTGATTGGCATCCAATTACAAGTTCAGAAAGATTCCATAGATCCTGTATCATATTGGCTGGCCCCATGTGGATATCTAGTATAGCCCACAGTACCTCAAATGCAAGACCAGTGCTTTGGCACTTACCCTGTGCCCACCAGGCCCTGCTTCTGAGATTTTCATGTGTCACTTTTCCCAGCAGTAGCAGGTAACTGTAATCTTTTAGGTGGCCTCCCACAATAGGAGAAATCAGGGATGTTAAGAATTGTTATTTTTTGAGTTTAGCAAGTTTTATGTATTGGAATAACAAAGTTTATGTATAGCTGGTTATTAGGCCACGTTCCAGGTGAGTACTTCTGCTGTAAGAACTGATTTGAATTAGACACAAGACAGAGTACATTTTCCTGCCTCCGCCGTAAAGGCGTTTGTAAAGGTGACAAAGTGCTACATAACTTAACCCTGTAAATACCTCTTAGGAATATGGATCATCTTCCCATCTGAGGAAATAAAATTCCCATATGGTAGATTTTGGTGGAGCTTGTCACACTAAAAAATCTTCATATTTTCCTCTGAACTCTTTTCCAGCCTTTTTCAATTTGTTTTCATTAGTCAGGCATCTTTTACCATATCACACTTGACCTTTCTAGATTTGCATTAAGCCCTTCATACACTACCATTCGCATGTATTTATCTGACCTTATTTCTCTTCAAGTTCTGGTAATTATGAAGGCCTAAAGATTGTTTGTCTTTTATAGTATTTCTCTCAATGTCTCACATTATTTTCATGTTGCTTCTTACTCCCATAACATTTTACCTTACACAGAGTAACCTTCATCTAAACCCATCTTTACACCATTATATACAATACTATAAGAACTGAAAAAATATCTCTTGTGTATAGATTAGTAATATAAAAAGACTGTATTAGCTGAAAAAAACTATAACTGTGCTGCTGTGCTTTCAGTCTGTCCTGTGTAATTCATTGCATTTCCTCAGTATGATCATTGTAAGCAACAGAGAACAAGTGAAAATGGGCAAAACCTGAAACCTGACTGACTAAAATTAAACCTTTAAATCTCTATCTAAAAATTCCTAATGTTTAAAGATGAGGAGCTATGCTTGATGTCATTGGAGCACAAAATTATCTCAAATTCAGGCTCATTTGATTTAAAGCTTATTGTTAGGAAGTGAAGGTTTTAGGATCACATTTTATCTTTCTCAAATGCTGATCTGTGCTTCTTCTAAAAGACGTACGTATGCTGTTTTAGGCAGACTTATCAAAACACCAAAAGACTGTTATTGAGCAATATTGTAAAAACTGTCACTTCAACAATCTTCACTGATACTAAAGAAACAAATATTTTGTTATTACTCATTCAGCAAGTAATACCTCATCACTGCTCTTCTGCCTGGCTATGTTAGGTGTGGAGGTGGCTACATCAGGGGCACATTCACTTTCATACCTTGGGGCACGTGAGAGTCAGCCTTCTAACAACCACAAACTGTAATGGCAGCTGAAGTTTAGGCTGCCCACAGATGCCATTTGCCTTTGCAGCAGCTGCTGCTGCGATCCCTTTAGTGAGGAAACAGGATTTTTTCTTGGTTGTCTGGCACCGGCCACTGGGTGAGAAAGCAGATAGAACATTCATTCCTTTGCTGCTGGTGTATGCCTGGGTCTGTGGAAAGGCTGTATAGGCACACACTTTTGCTTGCCTGCCATGGCTTCCAGATTGCTTTTGACACTTCCATCTCATTCATCCATGATCACAGACTTATTTGAAGTCGGTGTAGATGGCTAATGAGTTAAAACTCAGCTCTGCACTTAGGTCCGTATCTGATAGGCAGTGGTATGTATCCTTATGTTCATATCTCAATACCTGTGTCATGTGATCACTTATCAGTGAATGATGTGTAGCGTACATATTGGTCATAAAGTGAAAGAGAAATAACATGGAAATGAACTTTAGAGCTGATTTTCAAAATTCTCTCGTACTTGGAAGTTCATAAACAAAAATTATCTGAACCTATGTGTTTTTTTCTTTTGTGGAGAAGTTGCTGCTTGGGAAGGTTAGATTTATTTTTTTTTTCTCATTTTTGATAGAAATTTAGCTGGAAATAAGATAATGTGGTATGAAGCAAGTCCTGTGCTTTAGGGAGCTCTTTATTCCCACACTGTATACAACAATGGAATTGCAAGGAGTTTATGAAAAAATGAGGTAAATGAATAGGAAATCTGAAACCTCAGAGGGTAGAAAACACTCTTTTTAATAAAATAACTTATCAGGGACAGAATCAGCTGACTTCTCAAAGGCAGCTTGCCTCATTATTCTGTACCTAGGTGAAGATGTCTCAGACTATACATGAGCATGTTTTACTTGCAGAAACAATTAATAGACCCATATGAGTTACAATTGGAACACTTGCACTATTCTGACAGCTTTTAAAATGCAATTTGAATAAACTTTCCTGCATTAATTTAGCTATTAATCAGAAATTATTCTTCACAGTTTTGGTTCTTATACAGCCTCCTTGGCTGCGATTTGGACTATTTTAGTCCTGTGCTTCAAGAAGTTTAAGTAAGGGTAAATGTCATTTATTTCTGGAGCTCTCAATACTGTTGTAGCTAAACGCTTAAAATGTTTCTAAAAGGAATTAATGTACTCAAATTTCAGTCTGATCAAGCTGCCAATAAAGCATCAGAAGTGCTGTCTATTTTTTACTCTACAACTTCTTGCTCTGCTTTTAAATAATTTGAGCCTTTCTGAGTAATCAGACAAGAATTTTTCATCTGGGTTGCTCCAAAAGAAGATATATGTTACTACACAGATTCAGTGACCACAGAATCACAGGTTGGAAGGGACCCTGGAGGCAGTCTAGTCCTCCTCATATGCTCAAAGCAGAGTCAGCTAATCCAGGTTGCTCAGGGCTGTGTCTAGTTGGATTTTGAATGTCTCCAAGGATGGAAGATACACCACATTGACTAGAACACCTAGAGCCAAAGTTGCGTGGCTTGGAACTCATCCCTGTACAGTGTGAAAAGCCCTTCACTGTCTCTAGTCAATTTCATTCACACTTCAAGGAAAACAAGAATGGAAAAACTAATACCAAGCTGTATTCCTAGAATGACATGGAAACTAGATAATCCTTCTGTAGTGTATAATTCTCCTGTCTTGTCTATCTGTCAAAGGGTAGGAAACATGAAAGGAGTAACTCTAAAAGAAAACCATGTTGTTAGAGGAAAAGCTAACTTGCCAAAATAGGTTCTCTGATGCTACTCTAGTAAATACTAGTCACCAATCATAGTTAAAACTTTTGGATGAAGTGGATAATGTTGAATCCCCCCTTGTCCCTGTTATATTAGCAATTTATCAAGGTTTAGATCCTGCAAAGACCAATCTTCTATGTGTATCTGGAGATCTGCTTTCTGAGCAGATGTGTTACTGATGCATGTGGTCATCTATGCCTATAAGTTTTTTTCACCATGGAAGAAATAAACTAAACCTTTTAATTCTTAAAGTCAATAGCAGAAGATTTACTGGACTGAGAGTAGCCAAGATTTTGTAATCTTTCTCTCCTTTAGGGAACCAGCTATTTTCAGTAACTACTAGAAACACTGTTGCTTCCTTTTACTTCTCTGTCTATCTAGTCATACACTGCTGAGTGATTTTTATTGCTATTGTTACTATCACTAATCTTTCAGCTCCCTATTAATTTTTTCTCAGTCACTATCACCCCAGAGTTGTGCCACTGGAATTTCTGGTCTGTAGACAGGAAAATGGGAGGAAATTTTTGTCCTTTCCCAGAACATGCCCAGATGGGAGCTTAGTAACTGGAGAGCTCATTCAGCTCAGTGCCAGAGCTGCTTAGCTCCACAGTCAGGGGTTGTGGAAATGTAAAGCATCAGGAAATAATTTGTCTTATTTATATCGGATTTTTTTATAGTCAGTGTTGTGCTGTAGAGCATTCAGATACTGCAGAATGAGTGTTCCAACATAAGACTCCCCTAGCAAAAGATTTTCAGCTGATTCTACCACCTGATTGCATTGAGATAGAACTATTACAGTAGTTCATTTCATGAACTGTGCAGTTCACGAGCAATGAAATTTTAATCCGGCTGCACAGTAATTTTGACAACTGTGAGAATGTCATCTTAACTTGATATCTCTGCAACCTTAAATCCTTGCATATGCCCATGGAGAGACAAATTAGAGTTAGCAGTACCTGGCAGGGGAAGATGTGAGAGTAAGAGGAACAAAGTTAGCTAATAGGGAAGTTTAGGGATTAAACTAAACTCTTCCAATGTTCCCATCCATTCCTCAGTGAAAGGGAAAATGGTATATTGTGCACACAGCTTGAATATACTAATCAACAGTTCCCTGGGTGAGAATTGCACTGATGAAAATACATTTCAAGTGATCATGTTCTGGAAACATCACTGTGTATCTAGGCCATTCTCAACTTAGGGAATGGAAACAAAAATCAGCTGTATCTCCAGCCATGCATAAATAGCGAAATAAATAAAATGACTTGTTAATGGTTTGCAGGGTGTCAATGAACATCATCTGTTTAGATTCAAAGAGGTAGCCATCAAGTTATTGTGTTCTCCAGATGACTTAGTACCAGCAGGTGCCCAAAGCACATCCTCGGTGCTCTTAGTTGCATTGTTGTGAGTAGGATGACCATTCTAAACATAGAGAGCACATCAGTTTTTGAGATGGAACTGGAAACCTGCCCAGATCATACATCTGCTTGGGTGCCTTCCACCTCAAAGGGAAGGTAAAGAGATTAAAAAAACCCACCAAACTTTAAAAACTGTTATATGGCTTTTTCTTGAGCATGTGCAATTATAATTGATAAATGTGACCTTCTCAGCTTTTCTCCTCCCTTCTCCACTCATTCACCCTTCCACCTCCTTTATTGTACAAACACAAGGTTCAGCTGAGGACTGGCTGACTTTACACATATCTACATGAGTGGAAGAGCTGTAAGTTGTGGATGCACTGACAAACTGAAGGCATGCCACTGCTGACCCAGCTGTAGAACCATTTGCTTGCTATAGGTGGGTAATGGCAAAGGTGAAAGCCCAGGGTTAGCTTCTCAGTTAATACCTTGCTGCCTATTCATGTGGCCCAATTTACATATTTCATTGCTACTGATGTATCTGGTGTTTCAAATCTACCACATATTTCCTTCTGCTCTCCCATGTCTATTTCCTCCTCCTTCTCTCTCTCTTTTTTTTTTTTTTTATTTTTTTATTTTTTAATTTTATTTCAATTTTGGATGCTGAGTTTTAAGTCATGGTCAATGCGTTTTGCTTGAGCTATTTTACATTCCTGTCCTGAACCTAGAGATGTCGCAATGGCAAGTTTTTGATTGTGTTGTGTATATTTACCTCAAAAATATAAGCCTAGGTGTATAAGTAGGTCAGCCTGTGGTTACATTGGTGCTTGTTGACTGCTCATGATGGACCATGCAAATCCTGTCCCTTCCCTAAGTATTGCCATATCTGCAAAGGACGCACATTTGTGGGAAGTCTGTGAGATAATGGAAGAAGACATATGGAGGAGGGGTGGGGCTGCCGATGGTCCTACACATAGCAGTGTTCATTTCAGAAGTGTTTCATTTGGATGTTTTATGAGGAACCTAGCATGTATGTCCCAGTTTCATATGCCCTATATGTTTTATGTATGCAAGAATTCTGTGTTTGCAGGATTATGTGCATTTGTGTGTATGTGCACAACAGATCCTAGTCATTGTATATCTGTGTTTACACACAACTGCCTAGAATGGACCTACGGGATTAAGTCATCCTAAAGTATGGGGGCAGTGATCCTGTTGTAAGCCGTGGTGGGTTGACCCTTGCTGGATGCCAGGTGCCCACCAAGTCACTCTATCACTCACCTCCTCAGCTGTACAGGTGAGAGAAAAATATAACGGAAGGCTCATGGATCAGGGTAAGGACATCATTCAGCAATTACCATAACGGGCAAAACAGGCTTGGCTCAGGGAAATAGTTTAATTTATTACCAATAAAATCAGAGTAGGATAACGAGAAATAAAAATTAGTTTTTAAAACACCTTCCCCCCACCCCTCACTTCCCAGGCTCAACTTCACACCCAGTTTTCCCTGCTTCCTCCCCCTGCACAGCGCAGGAGGATGGGGAATGGGGCTGTGGTCAGTTCATCAAATGTTGTCTCTGCTGCACCCTCCCCCTCAGGGGGAGGCTCCTCACACTGTTCCCTGTTCCAGTGTGGCATCCCTCCTAAGAGGAGCAGTGCTCCATGAAACGTCTCCAATGTGAGTCCCTCCCACAGGCTACAGTTCCTCACACACTGCTCCAGAGTGGGTCCTTCCCACAAGGTGCAGTCCTTCAGGAACACACTGCTCCAGCGTGGCTCCCCCATGGGGTCACAAGTCCTGCCAGAAAACCTGCTCCAGCCTGGGCTCATCTCTCCACGGGTCTTGCCAGGAGCCTGGTCGAGGTGGGTTTCCCACGGGGACACAGCTTCCTTTGGACACATTCACCTACACTGGCATGGGGTCCTCCATGGGCTGCAGGTGGATATCTGCTCCATTATGGACTTCCATGTTCTGATGGAGACAGCCTGCCCCACCATAGTCTTCACCAGAGGCTGCAGGGGAATCTTTGCTCCAGCGCGTAGAGCACCTCCTCCCCCTCCTCACTGACCTTGACATCTGCAGAGTTGTTGCTCTCACATATTCTCATTCCTCTCCTCTGGCTAGTGCTCTGCAGCCATTTGGTTTTGTGTTGCCCACCCCCGCTTCTTAAATACGTTATCCCAGAGATGCTACCACTGGTGCTGATGGGCTCGGCCTTGGCCAGTGGAGGGTCCGTCCATCTGGGGGCCAGCTGACGTTGGCTGTATTGGACATCAGGGAAGTTTCTAGCAGCTTCTCACAGAAGCCACCCCTGTAGCCCCCATGCCACCAAAACCTTGCCATGCAAACCCAATACATAAGTGTTCTTGAAGGCTGTGTTATGTCTTTGCTCTGCACATGCAATAAAACAGTAAGAACAAATCACCTGTAGCTGTAAATGAAGAAGAATAGTTAAGAAATAAATACTGCTGTTCCAGATGATTTCTGGGAGCTTTTGAATTCCATCATAGTGAGCATAGCTGGAGGGCTCAAAAACAGTTTAAAAGATTGCATGATACAATTTCTGTTCTTGACAGGATCCTTTAATGTTATGGGGAAGTTGCAGCTATACCTTTGCAATTTATGGACCCACCTTCTTACCTCCTGAAGAGCAAAGGGTTTCTTTCATTCAATAGCCTGTCTAGTTGCAGACTAGGAAATCTGTTTCCTGAAAACAGGAAAAATCATTATTCTTTGGGGCTTCCTTTTCCAGTTCTCGTAATAAGCAAGGACTGTCTTGAGCTATGGGATGTCTGGAGCACCTTTTAAAAACACCGATTACCTTGTCATCTGGAGTTTTGTCCAATTCCTTTTTAAACCCGCTTTTCTGTTTGGCCTCCACATTTCATAGTAGTGTGCATTGCAGTTACCTTTCCTTTCTCTGGGAAAGAAGTTCTGTTTATTTGTTTAAAACTTGTTATGTGATGATTTCATTGATCATTCACAGGTGCTTGTCTCATAAAAAACAGTGAAAATCATCCCCAGCTTAAGTTTGCCACAGCTTTCATCACTTTATTGACTTCTAGCATATTCCTCTTTGTGTTTTGTCAAAGCTAAACTATGTAATTTTCCACACATCACGTCACTTATTTTTTTTTTCCTGTTTACCATACCTCATTTAGTTTTTCTGCAGTGTTTTGTATGGGATGATCAAAATTAAGCATATCATGGCTTAAGCAGTAGTAAAATGACACTAGTGATTGCTATTCCTTTTAAAGCAGTAGCAAATCTTTTATTTGCCCTTCTTTGGTGGAGCTTTTAATTTTCAAAGGGCTCAGGATGATAGGATGTCTTTCTGAATTAGTATCAGTAAAGTCCACCACTGCAGATACAGTGTTAATGCTATTATTCTATGTGTATTACTATGCACTTTTCTGTGTTGAATTTCATCTGCTTCTGGTTTTTTCACTATATTACCTCTCATTCCAATCAATATTGCAAGAGCCTTTGCAACTTTCCATTTAGCTTGTATTTTGGTGATCCTGGCTAATTTGTATCTTCAGCTCACAAGTCAGACCTTTTCCTAGATCATTTATAAAGATGTTAAAGTGAGCAGGTTCATATGTGATCCTCTTGGTAACTGCCCGTCTTCTTCCACAGAGGGAAGTAGTCATAAATTCTACCTTACAATTCCTTTCTTTTAATAAAATAAATGATAACAAGCCTTTCCTTTATCTCCAGACAGCTGACATTTTAAGGAAACATTAGTGACTGTAGTTTTAAAGTTTTTTGAAAATTCAGGTATACAGTATTGGTTGATTGTTTATAGAAGGTGCTTACTGAAGATTTCTCAACACCTTACTTCAGAGTGGTACCTAGAATATTACTGAATCCAATACTGAGCATCTGGACATGTGTCCGAAGGAATTTGGAAACACTGCTTTTGTGGAAGAATCACAATTGGGAAGTATTACTGAGGATTAAATCATCAGTCCCTAACTTATTCCCTTACAAATTTAGGTATACCGGTGTACCTAAGTAGGTGTACATATAGGTATAACTGACATTGTGGTTTGAAGAACACTTGTCTTATGTAATTTGCTCTCCCATTTATTTATAATGTGGTACTCTGCTGTGAGTCAAGCTCAGAGCTTTGACTTGTATGTAGAAGATAATCACTGAAGGATAACAAAAGTTATGCCATTTCTAAGACCACACTTTTTGGAGTACACCTGTGCCCTACAGTCCCAGCTTCAAAGTTACCATGGTCTTGTTATACATGGGATGTTTTCTGTGTGTGATATTCTTGGGAAAACAGAGGACTCTTTTTGCATATGTGACAGATGAGTCACATTGCCGAATGAATGATCTGATCAAGATCAGACACCGATGAGAGCAAGCTGTTGGAGCTTTTTAATGCTTTCTATCCAGAGGTTTCTAATCAATTGACATTAGATTACCCAAATAATAACAATATTTTTAACTGCATTAGTCAATGCATTTAAGATGTTGATAGTAATGTAAGTATAATATAAATTTGGACACTCCTCAGGCACTGCCTCTCCTGCTTACCTATTAGAGAAGGAATAATGTTTTGGGCTTGTTTGGGTTTTTTTCACTGTAGGATACTTTGTTGCTGATTAACATGCACTGAGAACAAATAGCTTGCAACTGGTACTAGTTGGTACTTAAACAAGATCACAACTTCCTACAGTGTTAAGGTGCCAAGCATATGGCAGTGAGCTACTAATTAAATAAAGCACTTTGATTAATATGTATCTTTTTAAATATGTTGAATATGTTGCAAAACTTACTGGATCTGTTGTGACTGAAACAACGTTTATTCCAGTATCTACTATTTTCACTGGCAGTTTTGCCACCTTTCACCCTGCTTCCTGCGCTAGAAAATTCCTTTGTGGGTAGCAATTCCTCAGAGATCTGGGGTTGAAAGGTGCTACCTTTCCTCTATGTAAGTTCTTAAATCTTGGTTTAAAACCTGAAATCTCAAGACCCTTCTGGTAGACAGGTAAGGAATTCACAGAGATATATAAATCCTTCTTTATAAATGACAATCTATCCATTAAATTGACATCAGAGACAAAGCAAAAAACAAACAAACAAAACAAAACCAAAAACAACCAACCAACAAACAACAACAACAAAAAAAAAATAACCAAACAAGCCGCGTCTAGATTTGCCTCATATTACTTCTGACACAATAGAAACATCCAAGTTAGAAACCTAGTTACCATACATACCCTGTGTAATTAGTTAGTAGAGGCAGAATGACCTCACTCTCTGGCGATTTCTCAAATATAAAAGAGTATACAATGATATTGATGTGGATTCCTTTGTAGACCCAAAATGTTGTTTGAAGTTAGCATGAAATGGAGTTTGCAGGTTATTCTAACTTCTAAGCTGTGAATTGCTGTCATGTAGATATTCTTACCTTTAGCTGGAATAATGATTTTAGATGCCTTCACTTCTAATACCTGATGATTAAGCTAAAAAACCCACTCTGGTCAGTAGAAGCCTTTATTCACTTTTACATGTTTCTTATTTTACTTGCTAAGCTGGAAGTCATTGTATTTTTCATTACTGAAAGCCTGCATTTCAGTTATAACTGTCTTATATGTTATCATTAAGTTTCAGTGTTTTGTCATTTAACAAATACTCTCCCTAAAAGAAGTTGCTCTACGAAACTATACCTCCATGTGTCCTACAAAAAGTGCAGTTGCTTTAGTGGAAATTTTTTTGATAGACCACTATACAAAAAGGAATACAGAATAAGCTATCCTTATGAAATGAAAGCTTGCATGAGAATTATAGTTTTATTGCTTTTTAAATTTTATTATTTTTTTTATCTTGTAAAATCCAAAGAATGGTTTAACTGCGTTTATTTCCTATACCTGCTTTTGGACAGAAATGGGGAAAAAGATGCTAACGTCCCACTAGGCAAGGATGTGAATAGTGTTAAAAAGGCAATTTCAGCTGGGCAGCAGGCATACTGACAAATGTTACACCTTCTCTGAAATAACCAGACTATCCTAACATGGTATTGCCTGCTTTTTTTTGGATTGGGGAAAGAAAAAAAATAAAATATATGAAATAAACTATTGCAAGAAACAGACTTCAGTTTAATGGTAGATAGAGTGGCAAATATATATATATATATATATATATATATATATATATATATATATATATAACCATAAAGGAAGATTTTTACAGATCCAGGCTTAAAGCATTATTAATAATTATTAAAGCATATGACAATATTTAGTCTTAATGAAACTTATGAGTCAGTAGGGATCCCATTTTACATGGAGCAGAGTCCCTGGGTTTGTTTGTGTCATGTCCCTCATTTCATGAACTGTATTTTTTTTGATCCCAAATATACTTAACTTCATGCTAGTTTGGTGACTCTAGATTATTGATGCTAACCACTATTCCATATGAAGTTTGTGTTTGTAGGGATAGCAGGTGAAAACAGTAATTTAAATTTTGAATTAGGAAATGGAACTCATACAGCAACCCTGGCTGGAATAGTCTTTTGATATTTTTCTCTGCCTTGCCTCGTGTTTGGTATCATGCGTTGGAATGATGGCCTGCTGAAAGAAATGGTCCCCTATAGAAAGGTTGATAAGAATATGATATAAGGAAGCAGGAAAATTGATAATTATTTTCTTTTATCTCTAAAAGGTTATTAAAAAAAATAAAAGGAATACAGTGACTGCCATTTGTTTCTGAAGATTTTTGTTCTGTTGAAATACTTGATGCTGTTTACTGAGTGTTGGATGCTTGCAGTTTGGTGGGGCAAAGTGGGTGACTACACAATGCCATAAACTCACCCCCTGCCCCAGCAATCGTGAGAATAGATAGTGTATGTAGAATGCATAGTTTGGATTTCATGTGATGTTAGTATTGATCTTCCTAAGGCAAGCTGAATACCTTTAGGCTTGTTCTGAAGACTGTTGACTAGCAGATTGTTTCTCATGTATCTCAGAAAATCTGTAAGCAGCTCGGAGGGTGGGGGGGTTGGGGGATGAAGGGGGTCCCACAATGAAAGCCAATGAAGAACCAGATGCCTTTTTTCTTACACAAAGCACAGCAACCTGCATTTCATAATGTTAAACAACAGTCATATTAAAAGTGTGATTGTCAAGGCTGTAGAGTTCTAAATAAGCACTTCTTGATGACATCATATAGCAGGTACCTTTTAGTTTTGTGTCATATTAATGGCATGTAATTTTCCCCATTAATAAAAAATGATTCCTTCCTGTGGATGAGGATCAAACTGGGTTATAATAATGTCTCTTTCTGCCCCTAAGATACATAAATCTGTTTATCCCTTTATGCTCTAGTCATATATGATCTAGGGTTTCTGGCTGAGTGCAAATGCTCAGAGCACAGCCAGATGTGTTACAGATGATTTAAAGGAAAATGAGGAATCTCATCAGAAGCTGTCAAGGGACCTTTTATGGCTTTGGTGCCACAGCATTGAACTGAGGGAACTTCTTTACTTCTTGTGGGTGCACTCCACTAGCACTGGGTTTCCATTTACACCTAGTGTCTCTGAAATACAGTCTCCTTTCTGGAGGCAATGCAGCATATGGCAGCCATGAATTCTGGAAGTATGTTGTCAGACAATTTTGGTGTTAGGAAAACTTTGGTAAGTTCTGCTCATTCTGCCCTTAACTTCAGAGGGCTTTGAGGGCTCTTCCTAATCACTTGTCTGAAGCTCAAATTCAGATCAGCCATGGTGTGCATGTCCAGACCCTATCGAAGGCAAATGATTTCTAAGAAATGTTTGTCCTGTTCATGAAGTATAGCCCCCAGACACGCTGTTCCTGTGCATGTCTTTACTCCAGAACCTTTTTCACTTCTCTGATGTGAATCGGTGTTGCTGTGCTTTAAATCCATAACTCATTGTTCATGGACATGAAGAAAAGATTGCTTTGTTCTTTTCAGCTGCCTTTCGTATTTGAAGCCATTATCATTGTCCCTCCTCTTCTATCCTGTAGGTTAAGCCCATTCTTTATTGTTGACTTCTGAAGGGCTGCTATGCGAGTAGCTGATCCTAATCCTGTAGCTGTGCAGTTGATTATTCTTCTCTCAGTTAAGTACTCATCCTCCCTCATCCTAAAACAAATCTCTTATAAATCTGCTCAGTGCATCTTTTCATTTTCACAGGCAAGCAGCTGCATGGGTGTGGTTACCACTGGGCTTTGCACCTATCCTATAGTAGTTTCATCAGGATTATGTTTCCCTAGTTAGTTTATAAGAATGCTAACCGAGAGCAGCAATTAAAAAAACTTTACGAGGTCAGTGCCTGTGCACTTCCTTTATCCAGAAATCTTTATATTTTGTTCTAAAAAGACATATTTCTGTTGCTTGCTGTAGCTGACGCTATTTCAGTCATGAAGTGCACTACAAAGCAGGGAGGCAAGAGGAAAAAAGAAAAGCAGAAAACGAGGAGGGGAGAACTGGATTGGTACTTTAAGGAAATGGGAAAGCATCACATTCCTGTTTGTTTTCTTGGAGAAGAGATTTTGGCACTGGCATGGATTTTTAGGCAAATTACTTTCTCACTTTTACTGCATTCTCTAAATAATGAAGCAAATGTTTGCATGTGAATAATTTGCTTGACATTACAGGGTTTTCTTCATACCTTAATATTAGCAAATAGCCTTTTCAGCATTTTCTGGACACCTTTTTAGGTAATATACACACCTAGTTGACATTTGTAATTTTCTTCCAGGTGACTGTAAGCAACAGCCCAGTTAGTACTTCTCTAGTCATCACAACAAATAAACATCACACAATAAAGTATATTTCAACATGGCAGGAGATTTCTCAACATATTACATCATCATTAAGTGAATTACATTGATGTTTTATACCACTTGCTGGCTAAACCAGTAATTTTATACTTTATCCAAAGAAAAGAATACAATAAACAAGGACAGATCTAGCTAAACAGATTGTAATATTAGTGTTAGCACTTTTTCATACCAAAGGCATATTAACCAATTTCAGGAAGAAATGGGTTGGATATTTTTAATGTAGTGATTGAATAGAAAGTGATTATTTTTATCGTGTGGTCAGTGAAACATTAGCTTTTTCATTAGGAGATGAGATAGCTTGGCCAGTACAGAACAACATATGCAATATTAAGGTGTTACAAGTCTGAATTTCATAGAGCTGCTTCTTGCCTATTTACACAAGTTAGTTAAGCACACAACATTAATTTTGAGATCTACTAAATCAACTGAAATCCTAAATCAAGTTTCCTTCAGCAACTCTGACTGTGAACACAAGGTAGCTCAAATGCTAAAGTCAGATTTTGTTACTTCTTTTGATATAACTTTTGTTAGAAAATTGTACTGTGTCCCAAAACATGTTTATGCAGACAATATTCATGTTTTGAAGCTTCACGCTGGCCTGGTGCTCTTTGACCTCAGTGAGCATTTGATTCAGGCATTTTCAGAACAGGGTTAAAAGCTATTTCTCTCCCTCCTAATGTCTCAGTTAAATCTGATGCAGCTACATTTCATACTCAAGCAAAACTCTAAGAGGTTATTGATGGTCATGCAAATGACAAAGTTGATATCTCAGTGTTTACTACTGCAATTCAAAATAATACGAGCAAAATTTTCCACATAGGCTTAAATGAGTTCCCATCTCATTTTCTTGAATGGATGACCAAATGAGTTAAACATCTTTTGATGATTTCAGACCCCACATGAGTGGGCAACATCCAGCTCATTATGGTTACAGCATCAACACTGTGAATGTTATAACTTATATGTGAAATTCAGGAAAGGCAGGATTAGGCCTTCCTTATATGCTGTGCTCATTATGCGTCATTCACTGTCCCTTTCTTTACCTGCAGGGCAACTGTGGTTTTAAAAAAGTATTTGTTGCAATACAGGGAATTTCTATACTGGGCATAATTGCAGTGATTAAAGGAGGAAAATGCTGTTACAGCTGTATTTTTTAGTAACTGGAAAGTGTTAATTACAGTGATGTTTTGTGGTTTTGTTTTTTGGTTTTTTTTTTAATGTGATATTTAAAAATTTTACTAAATAACCCTCATAGAATTATTCACATTTGTGTTCTTACATGCTGATTTGAAAATGCATGTGTAAAGCTCTTAACATAGAATTTAATTTTATTACATACCCAATAGAATTTAAAATCTTTTAATGAACAGTTGGGTAGGAAAAATATCCTGGAAATTCTTTGCAAGAATTTAGTTAGAAGTCATATCAGGTTCATCTAAGATGACATTCTCTAATTTCCCTGTCAGCCACCACACTTGTCTTCTGCTGCTTGTCAGTTGTTTGTACCAAAGGTTTCTTAAGTACATGTTTACTGCCTCTGTTAAACTGACAGGGTGGAATAGTAAATACAATATTTATGACATTTCTTTTAAGCTTCTATGTCTCCTAAGAAATGAGGCACTATTGTGTTGATCTGCAGCATTGATTCCTACTTGACTTTTTAAAATTATACAATTCATGTATAAATTTTGTTGCATCTCAAATTTCTTTTAACTAGAAAGATCAGCTTTATTATTATTGCTATTCTAATTCACCTCTAGGTGTTCTGAGTCGTTTGTAGCTAGTGCTAATCCTCTGAAGCTGGGAACTGAGTTTTCTTAATGTGACATGTTAATGCCAATATAATTGCACTGACAGTAGGGAGCCTAGACTCGTGTTCTCATAGAGATTAAAAAGGATTTAAAGTACCCTTTCATGAGAGAGATAATTATTATTATTTTCAGTGTTCCTGTATATCTTAATTGTTTACCAAAGGACCTTAGGCACCACCAAGGCATGTTACAGTATTTGTGGTAAATCCTCTAAGTCAACTTTCATACATAATGTCTCCAACTTCGAAAGAAACAAACCAAAATATACATTTCAGTGCAAGAAACCAGCTTTTCATATGTCCCTGGCAGATTCACTAGGAAGTAACTATCCTAATCAACTCTGATGTTGCCCAGTATAAATATCTACCAGATTACCATTTATTTGTCCAAAAGTGCATCCCTCTTTAAGTGTCAAATACACCATTGATGCTCATTTTCAGCCCTTTACGTGCAGGCGCAGTCTCTGCCTCCTGTTTTTGGTGTCCAGGGAAAGTTCCTGTGAAGGTAAATTCCTGTTTCAGAGGAATGTGGTAATTCATGCTTACAAATGCATCTTTTTCCTCTGTCATTGCTCACAATGGAGTTGCATTCAGACAAGGCACTTTTCTGTGCTATAAAAAATGACAATTTTTTTTTTTCATTTCTTAAAGAATGGCTTCTTATGTATTTCTACCTGTTGAGGCCTTGCTATCTGAAAGCTCTGCCAGGACGCCAGCATTTCTGCATGTTTAAAAGCAGGAACACAAAACCCCCTGAACTTCCTGCATATCTATCTCTATGTAGGTTCTAATAATGCACACAGCGTTAGCATTTTGATGTGTTATTAGAGAAAGGAGCGTGTATTTGAAGAGTATGAGTGAGTCTTATTTATCATTCAATTGTTTTTATTCCATTCAACTATGCTTCCATGCAAATGGGTGCAGCCCTTTTGTTTATGAAAATATTTATTAGTTTCCATGACTCTCAGAGTAGAAGTAGGGAATAGCACAAAGATTATGGGACCAAATGAGTGCAAAAGCATCAGTGTTTGCCTGGAGGAGGCTAGACATACGCTACTGCTTCATATTAGGTACAGACATATTTTGTTTCAGGTCCTCTGGAAGCCAAAAGGACTTATTCAAGAAGGTACTAATGTATTTTGCTAACTCAGGGTCCTTGTGTGGGTATGTGACTGTGTTGCTAACTGCACCTTGTCATTTCTGCGGGTTTGTATTTACTAAGAGGAAGAAGGAGTGGCAGGCACCGCAGAAATGCATGAAGAAGAAACGTCCTGTATTTCCCAAGCACTGAACTGTAGTGCTTGCTGGCTTCAAGGATAGATTGCAAGCCTTTATATATAGTCTGTCTATAGGAGATATATCCTGTATTCTTCTTTTAAATTTTCACCTGTAGGTTTATGACTGGTTAAGTACTGATTTATTTCACACATACGACTCATTTTTGAAATACATTGAAGTATTTGTAAGAAACCTTCATTTAAGCTACTCCTCAAAACCAAGATATATAATACTGCAGCTGTCAAACCCAAGATCTAAAAAAATGTGAATAAGGTTTACAGCGCCCCCTGCCTTGAGATTATTATAGTAGCAAAAATGATAAATTGTTACTGTTGGTTTTTTTATTTCTGAGGTTTTTACAGGACACCTCTTTGCTTTAAGTGTCTGTTTTATTTATTTATTTTTTTAAATTTAATCTTTAATCTTAAAAAAAGTTCTGGTTCTTGATGTGGCATAGATATTTCTTGTCAACATAGAAACTCTGAAAGATTAGTTGTTAATATTTATCTTTTTAAGAATCTTGTACAAGATATGAAAATAACGGAAGACTCAAGAAATGGAGGCTGAGAATTAAATTTTTCATACAATTTTAACAAGAAATTGAACATGTAATTAGCAGTACAGTAACCCAGTTCTACAGTAGTGGTAGAAGCTAACTAGTACGTGTGTGCTGTCCTGAATATTGCATTGCTGCAATATTTGAAAGCAAAGCCCTTGAACAAATTATACATATAAGGATTATTAATGCAGTTTGAGCACAAAACTCAGTAACAGGTGATGTAAATTCATGCTACTGTAATCCTTAAATGAACTCAAGGAAATAATTTTGGAATAACTCTATTTCTTAGTGCTGTTTTTAACCCTGTCACCTGTTAGTTCTCACTGCTGGGTGAACAAGCAATTCCACTGATTCTAAAAAATGCTTTATTGAAGGCTATAAAAATTTTCAGCTTTCATCTTTCTTCACTGATTTTATGTGGTTTAACACAAAGAAATTGTAGTACTGCACATTAATGTCATTAGAAAAAAAAATGGGCACAACTTATGTTTAAGTTTCAATCAGAACATCTGGACTACAGCCTTGGAACACAATATGCAACTAGAAACATTCGTCTTTAAGTTTTGTAAAACATGTTTCTTAGGCAAGATAAATCAAAGTAAAATAAATAAAAAGATCGGTGGGGTAAATGCGTATCACAATTCCAGTGCAAAAGCCTTACAGGAGTTACTTTATATAACTCAGAAACTATTCCTTCGTGAGCAGCCAAGAAGGTGGTCTGATTTCTAGAAGGCAGTTATTTTTCAGTTCTTGGGAATCTTATAAGTTTGAAAGTTACAAAAATGCTAATACTTTAATACTTGAGGGCTTTACAGAAGGGTTTTCTGAGATCGGGAGAGATTTTTGTGAGCTTCTGTACAGTGATAGTACAGCTGTTTCCAAACCCACAGAGCTTTTCTACTGCCTTGCCTATTCTGTTGTTTATTTGCTCTCTATCCTTGTACTAAGACATCCCCGCTATAAATAGCAGGTAAAAGTTGCCCCTTTCTATTATCTTAGAAAAATAACTCTAGGGCTATTCATGATATCTAACAGCATTCAGAAAATTTGTTGCACCGTAGTTTAAAAAGTTTGTATCCTAAGTCATTTCCAGTTGTATTCTCCTACAAAATGCACCTGTAGCATATTCTGGTTGGAAAGGACATGTAGAAGTTCTTTTTGCAGGGATTCTAAGGAGCACATGGGGATGTGATGATTTCAAGGGAGGTGTTGTTTTATTGGAACTAATGAGTTTGTCCCAGTTTTTAGTGAAGATTTTACCTCTACAAAACAGTGAGTGCATTGCAGGGGGTCATTTATTAGTTATAACATTAGTTATATGTTTGTCTCTGAATGCCTCTAAGTAGAAAAGGCTTAATTATGTATTATTTGATGATAACTAGTAAGCTAGTTGTTGATGTAACTTTTCAAATGAGGAAATTTAAATGTTTTATAAAAATGTATCTCAAACTTGTTAGGCACTATATTTTGCACTGTTAAAAAAATGAATTAACTGAAGTCAGTGATCTTTGAAATAGTGCTTTAGCCTGCTGTGTCCTGTCAAAAGGCACATGCTCTCATGTATGATTAAAATCTTGTTAAACCCTCCACTAGTAACATGAAAACATCTATATTACCACTGATTTTTGTAAAAACCCTAGCGGTTAAGGTGATTAATTGATGTTTTTTATTTTATTTTATTTTATTTTTACTACAGCACTCCATTTTAGGATTATAGCTACCTCCTGACTGCAAACCTGGCAACAAAACAAAGGAGCACATGCCTGTCACTAATAATAATAATTAAAAGAGTGCTTAGTAACAAATCACAATTGTTAAGCAAGGACTCTTTTGAGACAACAGAGGAAAACTAATTGCACGTAAGGTACGTGTCACAGACAAATCTTACAGGAAACCTGCTTCACTCTGTGTTGTGCTATCATTTTATCTGTAGATGTCTCTTAGTAACATGCAGTATCTCAAGTCACATATAGCCTGATGCAGCTTCAAAAATCCCTCTACCTGATTCATATCCCATGTGAATGGCACTATCTCTGTGTTTGTCCTGCTATACCTCTGTGCTTTTACAGGAATGTGCAAGCATCTTCACATTATGCATTCTATAGACTTCTCAACAAAGCAGATCCATCAGCCAAACTAGCACAATTGTTTGTTTAGTGTGGGTCCCACAGCCTGTGTCTGACTTTTGAGAAACTCCTGAGCAGAGTATTTTTTGCAGACAGAGGTTTCGTGCTATATTGTCTAAACAGCATGTACTTGATGATGCTTAAATCAGAACAATATGCCACTGTTCTTATAATGATACAGAATATTTTGGGATACTTTTTGACCAGAGCATTCTGTAAAATGTCAGAGATTTCTGCATGTAGGCTACTTACATGTAAATATGCATGCATAGGTTATCTACTGATTGTTGATATTGTCACAGGATTCTCATCCAGAGTGCAAAGAAGTTTAATCTTACAGGTAATATTAAGGTTTCTTAGAATTGTAGCAGAGAAGGGCGAAAGACCTCTCAAAGGTGTAATTCCTATCTAATCAAGACCTTTGTTACTTCGCCTAATGGAAATGGAGTAGAATTATATCTGTGATGACTTTATAGAAGAATAAGGCATTAATTTTTATTTACACTGGGTGGTAAAATAGTAAAGCATGAGGGCATGCTAATTTCTGAGGCTGGAATCTGTTAGATTTTGTTAGGTTGAGAGATAAATACAAACCATTTGTGGGATTGAGCTAGCTGAAATGCTATGCTGTTTATGACTGGACATTTGTGCTTTCTTAACCTGCAGCTTAAAGCAGAAAATGATTGTTGACATTGCCAGCAAAACTTTGGTGAGAACATAGACATGATTGGAATCTTCAGATGTGTGTTGCTATCTCATATTTTACAAGAAGCAGTACTCTGTTTCCATAATAAGGAATTTTAACATTACCAGGAACTTTATTGGCTGGACCTCTGCTAAAAATGTCATTGTGAAGAAATATGCAGAGAAATGGTAGTGGAGAGAGCTGGATGACTATAAAGGTTGAGTAAGAATGGCTATTGGTGATTGTTATATCAACTTTATAACTTTTTACCATATGCTTAAATTTCATTCATAAAATTGTTTATGAGAAACAAACTGAAAATAATCAGTGGCATTCAGTAATAACACTCAGACACCACTCTTGTTTTGACTTGATATAGATAAATCTGCAACTTATTTATTGAACAGCCCCTGTGGAACAGTTTGCCTCCAAGGCCACCCGGCTTAAAGCTTTAAACATTAAACTTCTGTGCTTTTACAATCCAGACACAATCCGACAGAAAGACAAGAAAAATTCTCCCCAAAATCTATAAGATTTCAGGAAATCCACTCACTCCAGAATGTTTAAAAGACTCTTTAGGCTCAATGAATTAGTATTTCCTAATGATGTTTTCATTTCACAGCTCTGCTTGTGGAATTAACATTATTGCATCCGACATGCTGCACTGTAGAGAAGGACATGATACTGATGTTTAATCTGTTTTATCAGGCTAAGGAACTTGATCTTTGTTTGAAATCTGCTTCCCTGCATCTGTATCTGAGGATTTGGAAGTGTTGCCATGGAGGAGTTTTTGCATTAAGAAAAGTGGCAGAAGCTGTCAATAGTCATTATGGCTTGTCAAATTGCTTGATTAAGAAATTGAATGCTGGATATGGAGAGTTTTAATAGCAAGTAGACAGCTCCATAAAGGGAAATATTTTTTTCACTAATTTTCTGGTAATTTTTTCAATAGTATTAAAGATCCTTGATCAAATATGGCATATATGTAGGAAATATTAATGCCATATATTAGAATGGTAATGGAAATTCTTTAAGCTTACTCCATTTGTGTTTACCTGTGTCTATGGTGTGAGAGACCTTTGTGTTTCACAGATGTGACAGAATCAAAGATTTCTCACAATAAGCTTAATCTTCCTCCATAAATCACTCTAATGATTTATACTTTGGCTTGTTACATGCATTTATAGTCTTTTACCTTGTAAATAGCATCAGTGATATTTTAGAACAATTGCTGAAAAAGAAATTTGTAGCCCTTGGCATTGCTCCAGCAACGCCCATCCTTCCTGTATGATTGAGTAGAAATCTGTCATATCTGTGTAACCAGAAGGACTTCTGAGAAGTTTTATAGAAGGATGGAAGTGCAAAGCCAAGGTGAGGTCTGAAGCAGGTTCTTAAGCAATTTTAGGTTTCATCAAATCACATAGTTCTCATCCATTCAAATATGCCAATCTCTTGCCCTTTCAAATGGTGTGGTCACTCATTCTCTTTAGGAAATTACACTTCATGGAAGTTTTCTTAGGAAATAAGAAAGAATCCAAAAAGCCTCCAGTTTGGACAAGAAAATACAGTAGTCCCCAAAAGAAGACAAAACCTCTAAGTACACCTTAGAGAAAGTCTTAGGCACATATTTGGTACATATATATTTACAGTGGAAAAGTCCAGGACCCTTCACAAGGAAACCCTGTTCTTGGCATTACCACTTAATTAGTTATCGAGTATCCCTTCCATTTGTAACTTTAAAATGTTGGAGGTATTTGATACCTGATCACCCTAGAGTCAAAAGGATTTCAGTGTGGGAAAAGGGGAGGGTACATCCACGGCTAGGAACCTGCAAACTCTTGATGCTTGCAAAACCTGGGAGTCTGAGGCAATGATTTTTCATAGAGGCCAAAGAAACTTTGCAGAGTACATTTCTTTATCCCATATAGCATTTTCCAGGTACCTTCATTAGGACAATCTACCTACTCTTCCTGTCTGTTTACCTGCTCTGAATACTTTTGTCTGTACTCTGCACAATTGGAGACCAGTACTTCACAGCCTGGCTAGATTACCTCAGGCAAAGAAGACACTATCCTTGAGCAGCAAATTAAGTAAGCAGTGCAATGCATCTCCTTTCCTATGTAGTGAAGGATAAAATGGGATGTAGTTGTGAGGACTTTATTTCCTTTTGTATGTAATAAGCTTTGGCCTCTTCAACGGAGAGCTGCATGGTTGTGTGATTTTCTATACTGATTGTAACTGAACAGAATTAAAAAATAATGTTGTGTAGGCCTAAAGGCTGTCTCCTGTGCTTTATTCCCTGAGAGATCAGCAATGTTGTAGCAATGGGTAAGATACTAGAGAGCTTCACACTCAGAATTAATGGTGAAAAAGACTCCTACAGCTCTGTTTGTAAGACTATGAATTTCATTCAAGGGAGTTGGAAAAAGGAAAGCAGAGGAATATGTGCTATATGAGATGCTGTATGATAAGATGGTATGTGATTTCCCTGCTTCTTCTCTTCTGAGTCTGGGGTAAGTACAGGGAACATGAACTAGAAGCTTAGCCCCAGGGTTTTAGTTAACTTCGCTTCCTTTGGTTTTGCTCCAGCTGTGGCTTACTTCTCATTTGCCTTCCCTTGAAAGAGGTCCCTACCGGGACCTGAGGAGTCTGAAAAGCGTCTGTGTGAGACTATTGGAGGCAGAAATCAGTGGACCTTTGTATGTCAGGGTCTCCAGCCAGCCAGGCCTGGACAAAGTCTGAAAAGATTTAATTGCATAAAGAAAACACAAAACATACCCTCCAGAGCAGTGGAGGTTATTGGGACACAAATTACAATGTCCTTCATTTAGAGCATTTGCCTCTGCCACCAGGGTATTGATTACTCATCACTTTGTCAAGAAGTGGTTGCTTTCACAGTTGTGTAAGCCAATGCCAAAGATCCCCGTGCCTCGTTATTCCCAAAACGATTATAAAGTGGAACTTGATACCTACCATTGTTACTATGATGGTAGCCAAATGACTAGTTTATTATGTTTCACATAGACTTCACACTTGGCTGTTTCCTGACACTATATTATGTTATAGAGCAGCCAACCGAAAATCACCCCTGTGTTGAGGTTTGCTGGGATGCTACAAACACAGGAGAGATGGAACAGCTGATCTGTTACGCCTGTTTATTACTTGAATGTCAAGTGTCTCACCATTTGCTCTTTCATTTTTTTTTGTAGGATCCATGAATGTTTTAATATTAAATTGTGGACTGTACATCACATATGAGACCTATCTATTTATATATTTTTATCATGCCTGTTGTTGGGAAACCCATGCCTCTTGACTGAAAAAAAAAACAACCCTGAATTGTTAAGGCTTGTGAATACTATTGGGATGCATATAAAGGTTTCTTTGCCTTGTTCTCATGAGTTGTTTTTGTAGCTGAACTGTTGGTTTTCATCAAGTAAGAATTTTAATTTCTGTGAGGTACACTTACCTAGTACTTTATTTCACACTATGACAAATGTGAGATTAGGATGTGTTACACGACAAACAATTACTTTTCATCCCCTGTGTATTTCCATATATCTTTAATAAATACTACGCATATGCAAAGATATGTTCAAATATTATTACTGTCCCCAAAAGCTGCTACTTTGTCTGTATTATTCATTCAGTATTGCATTCAGAAGTGAAACATTCTGGCTAGAAATGCTTTTATTGAAGAAATTCACTCATCACTTTTTTTCAACACTCATTTATTTTTTTTTTTTTTTAAATGACAGGGTGATACTACTTTGCAGACAACTTGAGGCTGTTGGTTCAAATCCAAATCTGGAGCTGATTCATTCATAGATCATCCTGATCTGAACTGGAATATTTTTTCCCTGAAATTCTTAACTTGCTTTTGCATAAGGTTGTTGTCAGGGTTTTTTAACATACTGTTGCTAATTTTATTACTAGAAAGAAACAAGTAAAGTAGATTCAAAAAGGATGATTACTCTTGAGAAAATCATTTATCTAGACACCAAATTCAAAGGGGTACATTAACTACATAAAAACAGTATGTTGGAATAAGTCCAGGTCTGAGGTAACCAGCATTTGTTTCAAGAAAAGATCTTTCTACATTGTTAACTCATTAAATGACCTCTGTGGGGACAACTGTCATCTTTCAGGCTCATGAATGAATATATCTGTTATGATATAAATATCGAGTCTTCTATAAGCAATGCATTTGGTACACACATACATATATTATCTTTCACATACAGTGAAAAATACATGGAGAACAGAGAAGAGTTTCTTGCAGAAATACAGGCTATATAAAGGGAGTGGGTCACTTTTGGTGAACGCACTGCTCTCAGATGATGACTTCTCATCCAGCACTATTTTGCATGTAGGAGAGGAGTGTTTTTTTCACCAGTTTCTGCATTATTGTTAGCTACTTCCTTTAAAGCCATACTAAAAAGTAATATGGTTGATATAATTTTTGTGTGGTGTTATTTTAATTTTAAAGATAGGAATTCAGACATTTTTGGAATATGAATATACATGCCTCCTACATGCTCACCTTCACTCTTTTTGAAATTAGTGGCTTCAAAATCCACTTGATGCTGAGCTAGCAAGAAGCCTGGTGCTGCTAATCCATACTCCACATTTTCCTCCTTCCACCCCCTCAGCTGGCATTGCCCATGGCTGAAAAATGTCATAGAAATGTAAGGGAAAGCTTGAACTAGGAACAAATAATGTTGTTATTTTAAAAAAAAAAAAAAAAAAGAAAGAAAGAAAAAAAAAGTTTTAAAAGTCTGATAGGACTCAGATCCAGGTTTCCTAGCTGTAGTTTATCTTAGGCAAGAGAAGAAACACATAGGTTTTTTTCAAAAAAGCCTTTTAATCTTTATTTCCTCCTCATTACATGGCAGTGTTGGTTCTTATGAATCTAATCTCAGCTTTTCCCATCTAATGAACCAATTTGCCTGCTCTTTTCCAGATTCTAATTCAGTTTTCTTTCTTTTTTTTTTTTTTCTTCAAGCTTCTTTGCATACAGTAATCACTGGCAAGAAAATCTCCATAAAATATGGCCATATGAAGTGGTCTGAGCTGTGCCTTTTGAGCATTTTTGTTGGCAGAATCACAAAAAGTTTAACCTTCTTGTCTGCTTGTCCTTTATCTCCTCTGTTATTTTACTTAAGCTTGACTCATCAGCCTTTCGTGTGGGAATTTTTTCTACTGTGGCCTAAGAATCATATCCAGAATTTCCTATACATTTGAAAATTCTCTCCTTTTCCTGTATGAGACACTTCGTAATTCTTAATTCAAATCATTCTTAAATGCATGTCTTTCTCCTGAGGGTCAGAAATGGTCAGTCACTGTAAGCAGGTCAACAGCACTGTGTAAACTAATAAAACATAATAATGTGAGATGAATTGATAGAATCTGGAGAAGCTTCAGGGTCAGTGTCTTCTAAATGCAATTTCTTAAGTTTAAATTATTTCCCTTCAAAGAACCTGTGCAATAAACACGAGGAATTGCAGAATATTCTTCCATTTGTATTCCTGTGAACAAGTGAGTGTGGATGCCCACATTAATTTTAGAAAAGACTTCCACTTGCTTACTTCATAACAGAGGAATTTTGAGTGGTTAGAGGGACTTACCTTTACTTTTCAGGGGCAGGGAAGAAGGCAATGAATCTCATGACCTCAGAAAGATAGTCTCTCAAAAGTGCTTCAACATGGAAGTTACAGCAATTGTTTGACACGTGATTTGCTTCTTATCATGAATTCTGATTTAAGGTTGACCTGTTGGAGCACTGTCCTTACTTGCATGAATATGTAGAACATGGGAAGAGCACAGTACTGCATAAGTCCTGAGAGGAGTTCTTGGATATTTGAGCACTTCAAGTCAAATATTTTGTTCAGTTGACCTACTAGAAATTTAGGAGCTTAATTTTAGGTGCTGAAGTCAGAAATCATGATTTTAAATTGTGCCTACATTAGGAGGAGGGAAGGAGTAGGCTTAGGAAAATCTGATACGAATTTGAAATATTTTTGCTCCTAAAACTAAGGAGGCAAAATGATATTGAAATTTAATTTGGTCTGTTTCTCTGCCTAAGGCATACTTTTTCATACCCACATTATTTCTGACAAATGTGAAAGTTTTAAAAGACCTCCTAAGATATGGTCACCACAGTTTTCAATCAATATTCTATTATTTTAAACTAAAGACTTAAACTTCAGCACTTGAAAGTGTTATATAGTTCCAGATCTAAATCCTTCCCAATTCAGATGTTTTACTGTTTGTGACACTGATCATCTTGGACTGTCTAAAATATGTGCTAGAAAGAAGCTATTTCCATCTGCGTCAAATGTTGAGTCATGACTAGTCATGCATGTCAGTCTTAATACAGTACACATTTATTTTTAAAAAAACAACAACTTGAAAGCTACAGCCATTTCCCCATAATTTTTCCTTCTGTAGGATAAGTAACTCCATTTCTTTTGTTTTCTCCTCCTTTTATACTCTTCCAGTTGTTTGCCTTGTTCTGTTCTTCAGTAGACCTTCTCCAGCCCTTCTGCATCTGACAGTGCTTCTCAGGCCACCCTGAGGCTGAGCAGAAGGAATCAAGCACTTTACAGGTCTGGCTGCCTCTTCTCCTTCCTATATGTGTCAATGGAAGTTGTTAAAAAGAACCAAATACAACTGAGCTGTACTGTATTATTTGTTCTTGTTAACACCTTATTCATGACAGTTATTGACACATCCCAGGATTGGGAAATACCACTTCACACAGATTCAATGTAAGAAAAGTTGTGCAGTATGTGATTCCATATAATAAATTTCAGTTATGTTATCAATTTTGTCAAGTGAATTATGACAAATTCAGTGTTATGTAGGAGGTTTCCAGGTTTAAGCATCTTCATAAGTCAGCATCTGATCAATAGCAGTAACTAATGGCCCCTAATTCTCTGCTGGTGACAAGCACAGCTGGTCATGGTTGGAAGGCATGTGTTAGATATTGATGTTTAAGATGGAGTTTTACCACTTCAGATTGTAATACAGAGTAATTACTATTGCCTTTAGTGCGTCAGGATGGTACATCTATTTCAGGGAAATATAAGGTCAGCTCTTTGGTGTCAAACTTTCCTCGGAGTCTGTAAATATCAAGTAAATAGGAAAATAAATCTAATGGGAATAGGTTTAGAAAAGATAATGTACCCTTCCTGGGGACCAGTAAATTTCTTGTTATAGCAGGTAGTTTTGTGAATTTTGGTTGAGCGTTGAACTGCAAATAGATCCAACCTAAGCTTTATAAAAGCCATTTTGCATTTCTTCTCATTATTTTCTTGGTCAGGACATCTGGAACATTTGTCTTTATCATATAGTTGGTCTTTGCTTTAAAGAAAATATTTCTGCGTTTAGGCTGAACCTAATCACCCATTTCTCTATTAAAGAATATTGGGAAATAAGAAAATAAATGCAACTTCTTTTGTTTCAGAATACCAGAGGAGGACATTTACATTTTTTGACTGCCACTGAATGTCATGAAAAACTCACTGGAGAACCAATGCATAGAATTGTCCCATGATCTTGATTTAATCCCATACGAGTTGTTGATAATGTGATGGGGGTTTATTTAAGTAGTCATGTGTATGGTGTAGCCATTATAATTGGAAGTTTTAAAAATGGCTTTCAGGAGGGTGCATATGTGCAACAGTATTTTGAGAGATTTCAGATCTTACAGAAAGGATTTTGCCTGATTGTCAAACAGAAGAACATCATTTCTTTGGTCCTTGCTAGGGGGACCCTCTTCTGTTCCAATCACCATTCTGACCACCCTGCTCTAAGGTACCTTTGAATCTTGGGTTTTATCAGCTAGAAAGTATGAGGTAAATGAAAATTTGCTGGATTCACTAAATGGAGTTATGAAAGTGTGTAGAAAGAGAGAAGTTTGCTGGTTCTGGCTGGGAAGGGGAATGTGCACTGGAAGGAACTTGTGTTTAAAATAAAATTGACTGAAAAATGTAGAAAGAATAAAAAAGGATTTGAATCAAATAGAAAACATCCACTGGGCACCAGATCCATCAATACCACATCGGGAAGTGGAAATAAGGAGCTACATTACTTCAAATACGGAAGAGAATTATATTTACACAAGATTTTCTTACAGTTCATATACTTTTTTATTGTCATTTCCCTGAGAATAATGCTGATGCTCCTTAAAATATATAGTCCAATTAAATGTATAAATGTATAATGAATATATTAATTTTGTGGGAGTTTATGTGAGTTAGCAACAGAAACATCTCTTACGCTAAAAGAATGTGCAGCTTTTTAAAATGTGAAGTAACAGAGATAAAACATAAACCATTCTTTACCTTCAATATTAACCAGTTCTGAAATAAGATTTTTAAAGAAATATGATTGCCTATTTCCTTTTTCTTCACTGTTGCAGTGCAATTAAAAGGGCTGAAATGGCACTGAACCAGCAGCTTTAGAATATTTACCTCCCATTTTTAGACTTTGAGGAACCATTATTTCTGAGTATCAGTTGAAATACATGAAGAACCTTCTCTTGGTTACATGCAAGTTTGTGACACTGTGGAAATTCACTATCACTGGCTATTGCCTCTTGGACGTTCTGGTAATTTTGGAAATGAACTGTTGCTAGACTGCTCTTTTATTTCACTCTCACCTTATAAATATTCTTTACATCAATGTTCATATCTGGCAATCAATACTCCTTGAAAATGTGCTTCTCAGGAGCTCCAAAGCTTTCCCATCCCACCATTTATGGCAAAAAAGAGGTCCCCCCACATATCTTTCTGCTATAGAATTGTACTTATTTGGAAAACATTTAAAATAATGTTAGAATGAGCTCAGTTTAGAATTACTGTACTAAATAAGCTCAATTAAAGTTTCACATGAATGTCCCTCTGTATTTTTATGCCCTGCTGTTGTTTTATCTCTGTGTGTACTGTTTATCATATAATCTGATTTACCACATGTTAAAAATTTTTTTTTAATTGCATTTATTCTCTTTTCCTACTGAACTTATACTAACTAGCTACAATGATCCCACTGGGCTCAAAATTTACAGCACCATAACTGATAGTATCATCACTGATTATCTCTCTGCTAACAATTGGTATTTCTCATTCTTGATAGTGTTTAAAAAAAAAATGAACAAAAAAACCCCTAAAAAAATTCAAAGCTTAGATAAAGCCAGTCTGCTTGACTGAGAATAAATCTTATTGGCACAAGAAGGTTTAAACACTTAGAACATTTAAAAAAAAATAAATAAAATATTCACCTGTCCTTTTTTTTTCCCCTTTCCCACTCCTTTGAAAAGTATGTTGATAAAAAATAGTTTCATGAAGTAGTTTATACCTTTTGTCAAAAGGGTAAACATTCAATTACGATCCAGGACAATACCTGATGATCTTAATGTATTTCATAGAAAGAGTCAGCACCATTCCCTTCGATAGGTGGTAGTTAATGTGGTCATGAACATCCATTCAAGTACATTATAGCTCCTTTTACTGCTCCCTGTTACTAGCATCCAGCTATCTAATTAATTTGATAATGTAAGACTTGACAGGTGGTTTTAATTTTCTGGGCCACTGAGAGGGAGACATGAGATTACAGGCAGGGAATACAAATATCACCAAGATATGTTTTGGTTGGTTTTCTTGCAAATAGGTAAGGCTATTTTACTGGCTTGGAACAAATAGGGGCAAAGGTTTTTAGGCTGTTTGTAAGGTCACATTGACTGATTAGTAGGACAAGAATGTGTTTTCAAAAGAGTAACTTTTCTCTGCACTTTTCCTGTCTTACAATTTTTGCTCTGAAAATATTTTTCCAAGGACAACTATCATGCTGGAGTACTCTGATACACTAGCAAGGATCTTGCAAGTTGAAGATCTTTGCTTTAATAGACATTTCTCTGAAAAGAGGTCTTAACTTTGCAAATGATACTTAAAATATACAACAATTACAGAAATGCCTAGTTTCTACAGAAAACACCTAGTTGAAAGAAATGTTAACACCTAGTTAAAAGAAATACTATTCTCTCTCCCATCCATGACAGTGTAATCATTTTTACCTGGATTTCCTTGAATGTCTTATGATGCTGGCATGAAAAACTGGATAGTTCTACCTGTTTTGCTCTCATTGCTATAACAGTGAATTGTCTTGCGGTTGTGGATGAATTTTAACTAAAATGTGTTTTTCCTACTTACTGATGGAAAATTGAGACAAGGAATAGATCAAGTGGCAGTCTCACAAAATGTAAATGTTGGGGGGGAAGAGAGGTAATTTTCAGTAAAAGGGTCCTAAAATCAGAAATCTTGATTACTGGTGTATTTCACTATTCTTTCCACAGTATAACCCTACTCTTGAGGCAGAACTAAAGAATGATAGATTTTACCCACTTTTATATTGCTCACAGGAACCCAGACACAAAATTACTTGATGAGCAAATGTGTCTGAAGCAGCCTTATCTGTATTCCAGTCTTCTGTACACAGGTAAAGTTCATGTGTGGTAAACTACATAGCTTCTGTCTAAAGTAAAAATAATTAGAAGGAAAACTCTACTTGTAGAAAGCAGCAGAGTATTAAAAAGAAGAAAAAAAAAAAAAGACAGTTGCATTCATATAAAGGTTGAATTCATTGGTCTAGTCCAAGGTTTGAATTCATCAGTCTTGACCCCTGATTGCTTACTGGCTGTGCACAGTCGTTTGAGTATCCCAGCTTCATATAACCTTGGAAACTGTTGACCAGATCTAGCCTTCTGAGACAGGGAGGTGGCATCCTGGATGAAATTATTTCTTATGAAGACTTTAGTAAGTCAGGTGGAGGAGTGGGGCCTTGCTAAACACTGCCAAGAGAAAATGCAGTGGAGGTTCATTCTCAAAGCTGCAGATTTCTGTGTAGAGAAATAGGCTGAAAATTAAAGTATTTAGAGAATAAAGCATTTAGAGAATGCAAAAGCAGCTTTTCTGAGGAGTTTTTTAAGACATAGATCCTTTAGCCAAATGCTAGTGGACAGAGAGTTACACAATGTTGACCCCCTGAAGTCAATAAATAGCTGTACTGGGATCAAGACATCACCCTCCATGGGTGGCTGCAACATCTGTGCAAGGAAATGATGTTAAAAGACATTACAGAATCATTTAGAAACATAGAATCAATTAGGTTGAAAAAGGCCCTTAAGATCGTTGAGTCCAACTGTTAACCTAATACTGCCCAATCCACCACTAAACCATGTCCCTAAGTGACAAGTCTACACAGTTTTAAATACCCCCAGGGATGGTCACTCAGCCAGTTCCTTTCTCCAGACTAAACAACCCCAGTTCCCCCAGCTGCTCCTCATAGGACTTGTGCTCCAGACCCTTCACCAGCTTCATTGCTCTTCTCTGGACACACTCCAGCACCTCAATGTTTTTCTTGTAGTGGGAGGCCCAAAACTGAACACAAGAGGTGATCTCACCATTATGTCTGTTTTAATCTGGCTAAAGAGACAAGGAAAGCCTTTTTCTCAGTCACCTGCATTCAGTGCTATCAATGATAAAATACTGCTCCTGCGGTTTCATTTTTTATCTGACAGCATATTCAGTCTGGTATGACCATACTGAGCTAAGTTTCTTTTCCAAAGTAAAAATTCCTTGCTGCTTCCTTGTATGTTGGCTTTGCTTATGGGATAGCTCTACCAGTGTAATGCTTGTGAGCAGCACAGTGAGGTGCACAGTGAGCAACACAGCACACCCAGGGAAGGGTTAGGGTCAATACTCAGAGAGTTTGGCTATAAGATACAGGCAAAGAAAATTTGATCAAGGAAAAAGCCTACATCAAGAAATGAGTCAACAATCTCTTCAAGCTAGTCTTACATAATATTTATGTTTGGCTTTGTTACTTGGGCTATTCATTACCTCTGATTGTCTCATCTTTTTCTTACAGAATAGCAGCCACTGTAAATCTCGTTTATGTGTCTTTAGAAGCAATATCCTAGAAATTATCTCCTTGTACCATTCATAATTAAGTTCAGAGAGGTTTTAAGTCTGCAAAAGGTGCTGTTTACTAGGATTTTTTTTTTTTGTACACTGAAACTTATTTTAGTATAAGATGCTGATGTTCCTATACAGAGAAATATAGCTAAATTAATATCTAGCATTATTTTGGCAAATGAAAGAAAAATTTGCATTTTCACAAATGACTGGAGACAACACACTGGGACATAGATAACTGAAGAACTTTTCAAAGGTCTGAAAAACAAAGATGTTCAGGAGGGGTTTAGTTTCCTTTTTTGGGAAAAAAATATGTGTTTGCATAAGGAAATAACAGTTCATAGAAACCAAACCTTTGTTCAGGTAAAACTGATTTAAGCACTTAGTTTAAAACAAGGCTATTCTGCAAATTCTAGAGTTGTTCCCAAGTCATTATTTCATTTAAAGTCTCTTTTCACTTTGGGATAGACAGTTTAAAAAAGATCTAGAAATTGAAACACTTCAGAATGAGCACTAGTAAATACTTGTATTACCCTGAATATTCTTCCCCTTGGAATTTTGGTTCATGGTCATTTTTGATGTTTCAGCTTTTTGTCACCTTCTATGGTAGGGAGAAAGAAAGCTTAAGCTCAGTGAGCTCAGGAAAAAACGTGTGTCTTTCAAATCATTGAATATATCTGTCTTTGTATCTAAAAAAGGATTTATTTGAAAATATAAATTTTGGAGAGCCTCAGTGGGTTTGTTGCTCTGTATTGTAAAAGTATTTCTTGCGGATAAAGCTGTGGAGGCTTTGTATGCTTGAAAATTGTATTCCATTTTGAGTGTCTAAAAATGAATTGAAGTATTGGCAGTCAGATTTGAAAATTGTATGCATACTGTGTAAATGGTAAACCTTTTTGGTTCTGAGATGCATAAAGCCAAGGGAATATAAAAGAATAAAGTGTAGTAGGCATTTAGTAAAACCTTATTGTGCCCCATCCATACAAATTCATGAGTTTTTCATAGACTAAAAGAAAAAAAAAAGTCTTTGTCAAAAATGTCATCAGCACATAAGGCCATAATCAACTTTTTACTATGCCCAGGCATGACGGAAGCACTACTTGTTTATTTATGACTTTACCCGTATTAGGATTCCACCACCACCACACACAAAATGGCAGAGGAACTCCAGAACTCATCTGTTATGTTGGAGAAAAGGTCCTGGTATCGTTATACACTTTGTTTAAATTGACCTGGTTCTGTTTGTCCTACTACCTGTTGCCCTAGGTGTTTTCTTTAGATATTAATCTAATATTAAATATTAATACAGAGCAAAATTGCAAACTGAAATACACATTTGGTCAGTGACTCTGCATATGCTGCCTCTTAATCATATTTGAAAGCATGTTCAGCATTTACCAGTTCTACTGTCAGCTTCATCTCCATTCTCATCTGCTTTCTTACCCCCTATGTTTTCTAAACAAATGATTTTCTGAAAGTAATTGATGACCGTCACCTTTTTCAAAGGTCCTGCCTGGCCTTGATGTACAGTCTTAGATATTTTGACTTACTGTCACCAGAGCTTGGACAAGATTTCAGTCACTGCTTATCAGCAGCATAACTCCATAATGTCAGATCTGAATTAATTCATTTAACAAAATGTTCTGCTTTATGTGAGCAGTTAAATGGCTGTCCTTGTAAGAATAAGGCTATATGGCTTTCTAACCCTGAGAATCCCAGAAGAACTTTGTTTCCTGAAAGACAGAGAGAAAACTTTTTCCACAGAGGAGATGATCAAGAATGACTGACCTGGACATAAGAAGGGAAGAAATGGCTTCAGAAATTTCAAGAGGCTATGGGGCTCTCCTTCAGTCTTGCTGGGGAAAATCAGCATTTCTTGGAGCTCTTCCTTTCTGAGCTACAGTGAGTAGCAGATAGAAAGACTACCGAGTGACATGCAAGATGAGTCACCTGTCTGAAGAAAAGGCTGAGTGGGTAAACCAGAGCAGTCATTTCTCTGCTGGCACAAGGTTGGATAGAAATAACAGTTGCCTGTCTCCTGTTGAGAGGCAGCAGTGAGGATACATGGAAAACGAAGGTAGTAAAGAACTTGGAAGTTAGGCCTACACCTGGCAAAAGAAGGCAATGCAGTTATTTGGTTGGGCCATCTGCTCTTGGACAAATAAAAAGAATTCTTCAGAAACCAGCACTGGAAAATTGTTTGGCAAATACCACCTCAAGATTCTGGCTCCCCTAAGTCAACTAAAAGCAAAGGTTCTTAGGGAAAATTAGGTCATACACCTTTCCAGGACAGAAAACCAGTGTTTGTTTTATCTTTTAATATTTAGACTGCTACAAACTGTGAATATTAATGTTAAAAATAAATGTTTAAACAGCACCAACTATTACTTGACCACTCTGCCAAATAGTAGGTTTGGCACATAAACAGAATGTGGTTAATCAATATAATTGCTTGACATGAACATTAAATGGATTTCCATATCTCACAAATCTTATTACTAGACTGGCAAAAGATCTCTTTACAATACAGGGTTACCTTAAGTAAAAAACAAGAACGTCAAGACTGCAGTTAGGAGAGTGCATGGGGCACTAGAGAGTAAGACAAACTTACTGAAATTTGCAGTGTCTCCTATTCCGAAATGAAAGTGTGATATGTTAATATAAGTTAGGGTTAACTGGAAAAAATGCAGTTATAACAACCCTAGTGTTGGAAAAGATCAGTAATAAGTTCTGGTATTAACATAGCTCACGATTAATTTCTTGATGTATTCTCTGCTTGGGAGAAGTTCGTTTATTTCCATCCACAGACAATGGGGAAGAACTTCTGTAGGAATTTACTTGCCTAACCAAGAAGGAAAAGTAAGAGCAGAGGAGAGCTTTCATACCACCATTCCCTGTTGTTCCCCCAAACACTAAGGCAGTGCAGTTGCATGGTGTAGGGGAACGTAATCTGTGAGAAGCTTTCCTTCAGAGACACTAGGTTCCTCCGTTGCATTTACCACCATGTCTGTTCTCCATAGGTATGAAGAACTGCTCATCCCCCTACCCCCCACCTTCCCCACCCCCCTTAAAATTTTAGGAAAGAGAAGCTATGAAGAGAATTAACTAATAGGACCACATGTAAGCAGTGTGTTATTCCTGCTTCTGAAAACAAGGTATATGGTAAAGTGGCTGACATGCCTGGTGGTCTAAAGGTTTAATGGAGCCAGTAGGAGTCGGAGGAGTCCTGGAGTGAATATGGAAAGAGGAAAGGAGGGGACACCCATGTCATTGTTTCATTTTTATATTCAATTTATAGTTGAGCTTTTTGAACTGATTTTTTTAATTTTGTTTTGAAAGTTTTCATTTTCTTCAGTTTTCTCCGAAGGGATTCAGTGCTTTTTATTCCTAGTTTTCTTGTTTTAAATGTTCTTTCACTCAATCTGCTTCATACGTTTCCCAGTCATAAACGTCCTCTATGGAAAGAATAAAAGCTTTTTTACGCTGTATTATCTCATGTTGCAAGAAGCACAGAGGTAATTTAGTCCCACCATTTCCTTCTTTTTGTCCTGCTTCCTGCTAAGGCCTCCCAATGCAGCAAGTGTGAATCTCTGATCATTCCAATTCTAGGGTCAATAAGAAGTGGTTCATTTAAAGGTGCATTTGCAGTTTGAATGTTGTCTACTTCTGCAATGAGTCATGTCCTCTGGTTTCAGGGGCAAGGAGGCAAATGCATGGTTTTCTTTTCTCTAAAGGAACAAATAAATTTTGCAGCTTGCTAATTGGGATGATTTTCACAATAAAGTGAGGTGGTGTCTGCTTTTACTGTATCAATAATATCTCCTTGGAAAAAATTAAAATGTCAGGAGGCTGACACATTGAGAGACTAGTATTCTTTCTCTAGCATGACTAAGGGTATCTTTCTCCTGTGGTTTTATGAACGTCACTCAGCAAATTTGCAAATTCAGATCTAACGCTCCTCAGTGGATTGTGCAATACATTGTAGCACATGTGTCTTGCTCAGAATAGTATAGAAGGCACTGTTAGTCTTGCAGGTACAAGGTGCTTGTTGTGGTTTCTTGTTTCACTGTTGTCAATTCTCATACACTGGAAGAAATCTGAAAGTAAATGAAAGGTCTGTCCTTCTCTGGAGACGTATGAGAAACTAGCTCATGGCAGTCTTTGTCCAGGCATTACTTGCTGTGTGCCAATATTTCTGGACAACAAGATCATAATGTAGAGGTCAAATATGCTGAAGGAACAGAAAATCTGTGCTTCAAAAGCAGTCTTAAAGAAACATGAGGAACTCACTTTGGTATGAGGGTGGTGAGTCAATGGAACAGGCTGCTTGGAGAGTTATGGATGCCCATCCCTGAAAGTGTTCAAGGCCAGGTTCTCAGGGCTTTGAGCAACCTGGTCTAGTTGAAGGTGTTCCTGCTGATGATAAGGCAATTGGAACAGGATGATCTTTAAGGTTTTTTCCAACCCAAACCATACTATGATTCTATGATTAGCATGTCTCTAAGAATCACTGCATCATGTTCTAACAAATAAGGTATGGCTGAGCCAAGTAATCAACTTCTAGCCATTGATTCCTCTTATTCACTTTTTTCCTAGCATCTCTGACTCTCAGTGCCTATTTTTGGGTTAAAGGTAAGCCAGCAGCCTTGATTTGTAATGCGAGATATATATATATATGTGTATGTGATAGCTTAAAAGAGTATGTAAGATAAAGACTAATTCTTAGTTTTACAATGAGAAGCAGATGAACACTAGGAAAAAAAGAAGAAATTAAAGAGAATTTCATGTTAAAATTTTGGAGGCTATCTTGTGTCATCTAAAGCACAATTTCTATTGGTAAACAGATATAAGGAGAGAAAAAACCCGCAGGACTTTAAGATGTGAGTAGCACATATATTTAATGTCTATGTAAATACTATTGCTTGAGAAACCTGATCAATACTAATTATAATTTTTTATTTCTGTTTTTAATTAATTGATTAAAAAGTACATAAATAATTGCATTTTGAGATAAATATTTACTTAATATTGACATGGGAACCTGTCTCTCTACAAAACAAAGTTGTAAAATTAATACATACTACAATCCCATGCTTTTCACTAAACTTTTAGTTTATTTCACTTTTTTATGGAATGGTAGTTAATTAAACAGTCTTCAAAATGCCCCTAAAAGTCTAAAAATATTAAAAGGGGAATATTTTGTATGTTTATAGAGATAAATAACAGTAGATGATACCTTCAATTGAGTTCTTAAAAACAACACCCCAAGCTCTATTTAAAATGTCTTTTTTTCATAGATGACAATTCTATAACATCACATCCAATTAAAAAGAGCTGAATTACAAAGAAACAAACAATAAAAGAACAGTCTAATTGGGTTATAAATTTGCTTAAAGGCTGGTTAGTCTCCCCTTGCCCCATCCCCAATAATAAATTGGAAGGTGTGTTTTCAAAAAAACACACAATTACTTTCACAGTGATGTGTATATACAAAGAATCAACAAGAATAAAACTATTGAGTTCAGCTTCATCTGTTTCTTCATATGGATGTTAATAGATACATTATCACGGTGGCTCACCTAATCAACATAACATGAATATCTGGTTTTGCCTGATGACAATCAATTCCCGTCTTTTGTGAAACAATTACTCTGAGGATGTCAGGGCAACGGCATCTTTAATTTGAATTGTGTATATGTCGCTTAAGAACATAAAGCAAAATTGCAGTACATTATAGTGAAAGTTGTAAAATAAAACACTCTTATTAAAGCAGCCTCCTATCTTCAAGTAAACAACCCTAAAGTGATACAAAGCATAGGGGGAAGAGTGCTGCTTTACCTTCATTAGAAAACCTACCTCCAGTTTTTGCATGCCCGATAGAAAGGTTTGGGGATCTGTTTGTTCTCTTTCTGCCTTTCTTTTGGTGCATGTACTCAGAAAGTCTGAAGTTTTGAGTCAGGAAATATTTTCTGCTGTCTAGATTTCTCTGAGAAAGTCATAAATGGAGGTTTTCCTTTAGAATCAAGAAAGCCATGGCTGGTGGCTTTCATTGGTAGATCTGGACAGTATTTTACAAAGGACATCAGGCTCGTTTTTCCCCAAGTGAAGCACAGAGGAGGTCACCAGGGAAGCCAGAGGCAGAAATAAAATTAAATTGAGGGTCCTGGGTCCTTGTACTGCCTTTTGCTCACTTGAACACTCAGGAACCATAGGATAAGTGCCTGCACTTAGATTTCTATTTGCTCTCAACCTGCATTGATTAACCACAGGTTTTACAAACTCCCTGTGTTGTGGAGTTAGCTGTTTTGTGACCTGGAATGGGGGATAGTTTATGTTGCAGGCATGGTGAGACAGCTCTGTGAGAACAGGAATAAAAGAGGCTGGAGAAGAAATGTCTTCTGTTAGACAGGTGGATATCAATGGAGCAACAAACCAGGTGCCAGACAGTGACTTCTTCAGGTCTGCAATAGAAGCAGCCAATGTGAAGTGAAATTCAGCTTTTCTGTCACTACCCAGATTTGTTGACTTGTAGAATAGCTCCAAGATACAATTCTCAGTGTAGCAATTTTAGCTAGATTTAGACTGAGCGGTTAGCAAACATAACTACCTCTCCTGTGATCTTCATTTCCTTGTTGCCCATAACCCCCTGCAATAAGCTGCAGCTCTCCTGAGGGAATCGAGGCAGGTGATGAAGGACAACTGCCTGCCATGGCCAGGCCTCCCACTGCAGGGAGCCATAGTGCCAGTGGAAGGCATGGCTGATGGCAAGCACTTGGAAGCACTCCAAGGCCCTGGAGTTTCTCAGGTCCTATTTCATGGTCATCCTTTGCATGGGGAGACAAATTCACCTGCAGTGCAGGATGCACCTGCTAGACCACATGTTTGCACACAACTTGTGAGTTCAGAGAGAAGCTGTAGCAGGGCAGGGACCAGAAACTGGGGTTTCTGTCTTGCATTTCTGTTTTTACGGCTTCTTATTTCTGCAGGGTGTACAGGCTATGCATCACGTGCTTCAACATGTGAGATTCTTCTGTCTCTGAAGTAGCATATCAAAGTTCATTTTTGGTTGCCTAAATACAGGCTTCCAGCACCATTTTAAATGGTCTGACATATCCCTCCTGACCTACAGCTGTTTTCCTTAAAGTGTACAGGTCTCTTGGAGGTTCTGGTTGATGACTGCAAGCCCTTTGTTGATGTCTTTAGGGCTTTAGGATGTTTTCAATGTCACTCAACATCCCTACCTAGACACCAGAACTGTCCTCTGTCTGAACTGCTGAGGCACCATTTGCTTATTTGGATTTTTTTCTTCCTGTAAAAAATATAATTATTTTTCAGTAAAGCCATACCATTCAGTTCAAGCATGGCATCCTGCTTCTGTGAAGCTTGTTATAACAGCATTGAACCAGTGTTCTCTACGCAATCACTCCCCCGTTGAGTACCACCTAGGTAAAACCTAAATGGTTTTGTGGGTGATAGTGCAAATCCATCCTAACTGAAATAAAGTAGAAACAGTTTCTAGTTTCACAGAGAGTGGCTATGAAGTTTGGAGGTTAATCCTGTCGAGGAATGAAGGCAGTGGGTTGATTAGGTATAGTATGGTCTGGCCTCTGGAGGAAGGAGAAACAGCATAGAGAGTAGAATCTGACTGACAGTAAAAGGCTTGTTGCAGTGTGATAGTTTGCTTGTGCTGCAACAACTGGCACCCCACGTGAGGCTAACACCAGACTGCAACAACTGGCACCCAATGTAGCTGAGAAAAATGTGAGAACCTGCAATCCATAACAGACACTGAGGTGAGCCGTTGACTCAATATGGGTGTATTGCAATATTTGTTGCCCATCTTAACTCAGATTGCAGCTTTTGGTGCCCAATGTAGATGGGGACTAATTATTATGGGTGCAGAAGAAGAAGAAAATTCTATGTTAAAAATGCTTATAGATATATTTTAAAAAATAAGCATAAAATATAACAAGAAGGCAATAAGAACTTCACTAGGATGGTGCAGAGTAAATGATGTGCTAGTTACGCCAAAAAATGTCTCATGTGTTCAGATATGGCAAAGCACTGGAAAACTACTTTTTGAGGCTGCCTTGAGGGGGGATAAAATTGCAACAACATCGCTAACAACATGGAGATTAGTCTTAGACTTACTAGAACAATTAAAAGTGGACAGGGAGACAAATTCTATATTTGCAATGCTTATGGATATATTTGAAGAAAGAGGTGTAAAGTATGATAAAACAGCAATAAGAATTCTGCTAGTGTGGTGTAAAAAGTGTGATTTGCCAGTTACGGTGAAAAAGGTTTTCAGCATTCACACATTGCAAAGCGTTGGAAAGGTACTTGAGGCTGCCTCGAGGGGAGACAGAATTGCTACAGCCTCATTAACAAAATGGAGATTGATCATAGATTTGCTAGAACAATCAGAAGTGGACAGAGAGACAAACCCTATATTAACAATGCTAATCAACCTACTGCCTTCATTCCTCTACAAATCCGATTCTTTGTTTGTAACATAAAATATCTACGAAGGTCAGTCAATTTCCTTTTATATTGGTTTCTTATTTTTGTAGACATGAGTACTGAAAAAAATCTGACCAAATTTGATTGCAAAGTTTATCTGTGGGTTATTTGACTTATTGCTGTGGTTTAATTCCATTTGGCAGCTAAGTACCATTGCAGCGATTCACTCATACTCCCCTCGGCAGTGGGATCGGAAAGAGAACCAGAAAAAGGTATAACCCATGGATTGCAATAATAACAGTTTAATAGTTGAAATAAATTAAAATATACTAATAATAATTTCAGTGAAAAGGGAGATAACCAAAAAAAAGAAAATGAAGTAAAACTCAAGGCAAAAAACCAAACCAAACCAAAACAAAACAAAAAACCCAAGTGATGCACAATACAACTAATCACCACCTGCTGACTGATGCCTAGCCAGTCCCCAAGCAATGACCCCCACCCGAGCTAACTCCCCCCACTTTATACATTGAGTGTGATGTTGTATGGCATGAAATATCTCTTTGGTCAGTTTGAATCAGTTGTCCTGGCTGTGTCCCTGCCCAGTTTGTTGTGCCACTCCAGCTCTCTCACTGGCAGGGTCTGAGAACATGAAAAGTCTCTGATTTAGTAAAAACGTTACTTGGCAACAACTAAAACCATCAACGTGCTATCAACATTACTCTCATACTAAATCCAAAACACAGCACTACAGCAGAACTGGGAAGAAAATTAACCCTATCCTAGCTGAAACCAGGGTAGTTATGTAAGTTACTTGTTCTTTCTTAATTATGCTCTGAGGTTGGTTACTTAATTTACATGTCAATAAATTTATTGGTGGCAGAAACCTCTCCAATGGAAGACTGATCACTAGCAAGCGTTGTCTGGCTCACAGTGGACTCTAAATAATGTATACATCTGACTGTGCAGAAATAACCCCGTTACATGTAAATCAGCATCGTAGCAGGAGAAACAATCATTCTCCAAACGTTTGTACAAACAAAAAGGAAGCTCCAATTTGTAAAAGGAAAATGTAGCACTTCTGCAGTGACTACCTGACATTAACCACTGTGTGTTTTCTGCTTGCTTTGGATAAGTGCTACTTTTTTGTGGTTTGGGCTGCCTGTGAGCTTGTGGTTGAAGTTTTGGGTTGTGTTGTGGTTTTTTTTTTTTTTTTTTTTTTTCCTTTTCACTGACTATCTTGAATCATTTTTATTATCTTTTCCATGTTATGCTTCTGACTGGCTGGTTGTCTTCTAGCTATCTTATTTCAATTTTGAAAGCACCCTTGTATTTTTTGATGGGTATTAGACAAGTGTTATATCTAAGAAAAGCCACTGCAGTGCACTGTCTTTACATGTAACCATTCATTCTGTCTTACGCAATATCCCAGCATAAACTTTATTTCAGTAGACTTATTCTTGATTTATACTGGTGTAAGTGAGAAAAGAATGTGCAACACATCAGGGTCTAAACCCTCAAAATAAATACCTGGTCGGGGGGGGGGGGGGGGGGGGGAAGCTGGAATTTTTGGAGGTGCTTGGATTGGTTTGCTTATTTCCTAGCTGAAATTCCGTAGGTTTTGTGCATATAGAGCTACACTGCATTTTCTGAATGTACATATACAAAGTTCTAAGGTGGATGTCTGGCCCTCTGGACTAAATGGCATTAACATTAACCAGAAATTCACCATGAGGGCAGCCAGCACACAATTGTATATGCATGTGCACATGATGTTTATTAATACTAGCTTTGCTTTCAGACCAGAGTGTTAACTTTAACTAGCAGAATGCTCTAAGAAATTTTCAAGCTTTTTCTGGTGCCTATTTCTCTATACTTTTTTTTTGGATCATGCCTGGAAGAAATGGTTAGAGAAGAGTGAGACCTCTTTGGGAGCATCAGTTCCCTCCAGTAGTTGTGTGCAGGGGAAGCAACAGAGAAAAACCAGCAGCTGCTGCATGATGCTGAATACCTCTCAGGTGCAACTTGTGCTTGTCTGGGAAAGCAGCTCTCTTCCACTTATCCAATGCACAGAAAGATGAGTCAGCTTAAGACATCTGTGGCCTGACTAGGTTGAAACTGAGGTGTATCAATAATCTTAGCTAGGAGGTCCCAGATATTGCACTTTGCTGGAATTTAGTGCCCATAGGTCGTCAGAGGAATGCAAGTGTTCACCACCCAAGACAACTGTGTGAAAGTCAATTCCTCTGCTTTTCTGAAGACTGGAATAGTAAAGTAGTTTTCATGTAGTCCAGTCTGCTGTCAGAAAAGAAATGGCAGCTGCCTCTAGCAAGCCATTTGGCTGCAATACTTCACTTTCAGTGTGTTTTCTAATTAGGATACAGCAGTGAGGGTTAGATCATTGCCTGACCCATCTCTTTGGCCTTGGGCCGAATTCAAACATACAATATAAATATACCTAGAAAACTGAACTTTAAAGGCATAGATTTACTCAATAGATCTGTTTGCCAAAAAATGAGTAGAGTAATCCGAAACAGATACTCTCAAAATAAATTGCCTTTTTCCCTCAAAACGATATGATTTCAATAAGATTACCAGAGTAAAAGGTTTCTACTGTTTGAAACATTAGTGTTGCAATGTTTGCTGTTGATTTGATGTACTCCTTTTTGATCCATTTCCCTCCAGCTTCAATATATACACAAGTACGTCAGGAATAATGTTTCCTGTGCTATTTCTTTGCATTGCATTTTTTTGCTTTGTATTGAAGTATTAAAAATGCATTGCATTTAAAATCAGTATCAGTTTTTAAATGGGTACCAAATCCTAGGAAAAAGCTTCAAATTATCTGTGGACTCCCCTCTCTCCATGAAAAATAAAGGTGAGGATTTGCAGTCTTTACCTTTGCAACTGCATTAGGGATTAGGATAATGAGCACTAGCATTGCAGACTGTAGAAATGTGTTTATTTTGACTAAAGAAACAGCACGGAAAAAATAAATTAATCAGCAAAGGGAGTAACTTGTTGAAGTCATGCACTGGAAATTCCCACTCATCAAAAATGTTTGATATTTTTTTCTTAATATAATAGCAATTTCTTCTTTTCATTTAAGTATATAATAAAAAAGTGATTAGTTTGAGGCTTTACCTGTGTTATACTCAGAAACATCCAAGGACAGGATTTGGGCTACAGCTGAAAGGTCTTTTTCAGTCTAACTCTACTGGCTCTACTTACAGGTGTAAGTAATCTGCCTGGGAGCTATTCAGGCTGTACTTCTACAAACATCACAGCTGAGCTGGCAGGCATGTTACTGGAGGTATTGTCATTGCTGGAGTCATATCCCTTCCCTCTGCTTACTGCACTCACTTTATCCTGAGAGGAGACCAGAGGCTTCACTGCTCCCTTGTGTTGTGTTTCTTTCAGGAGACTCAGAGGCTGATGGTCTCATCTTTATTTTAGTTGTGGACTGACACAATTAACCAAGGGTACCCTTAAATAACTTCTGAAAAGGAAAGGAGACTTAACTTTTCTTTCTGCAGTTTTTATCTGTTCTAAAAATCCTGTTCACAAGGATTCCAGCACTGTTGCTTGACCTGAGTTCAGCTGTGTGAGAAGCCATTAGATCTCTGCCCTCCTCTCTGCTGAAAGCCTTCACCACTCGACAGCTTCTCAATAGGCAATCCCCCGTGGTGCTCAGTCATGGAGAAGTACCAAGAGTGAATGAGCAGATGAGCAACAGAAAGGAATGAAATAAACATGCTTTGGCTCCAGAAAGTATTTAGCTGAGCAGTATTTTTGTGAATAATAAGCTTTAGTATTGGTTAAATCAATATTTCCAGGAGGTTTGTAATTTCTGTATTATTCAGGCATTTTATTTATTCTACAGAAAATAGCCCAAATGTTATCATAGAATTGTTGGGGTTGGAAGGGAACTTAAAGATCAGCTAGTCCAAACCCCCTGCCATGGGCAGGGACACCTTCCACTAGACCAGGTTGCTCAAAGCCCCATCCAGCCTGGCCTTGAGCACTTCCAGGGATGGGGCATCCAGAGCTTCTCCGGGAAACCTGTTCCAGTGTCTTGCCACGCTCACAGTAAACGTTTTCTTCCTAATATCTAATCTAAACCTACCCTCTTTCAGCTTAGGCCCCCTTCACCTTTCCTGTAGGCCCCCTTTAGGTCCTGGAAGGTTGCTATAAGGTCTCCTTGGAGTCTTCTCTTCTCCAGGCTGAACAACCCCAACTCTCCCAGCCTCTCTTCATAGAAGAGGTGTTCCAGCCCTCTGATTGTCTTTGTGGCCCTCCTCTGGACTCACTTCAACAGGTTCTCATGTTGGGGGCCCCAGACCGGAATGCAGCACTCCAGGTGGGGTCTCATGAGAGCCAAGCAGAGGTCAAGAATCACCTTCCTTGACCTGCTGGCCATGCTTCTTTTCATGCAGCCCAGGATTCAGTTGGCTTTCTGGGCTGCAAGCGCACATTGCCAGGCCATGCTGAGCTTCTCATCTGCCAACAAGACCAAGTCTTTCTCCTCAGGGCTGCTCTCAACCCATCCTTCATACAGCCTGTATTTTTGATTGGAATTCTTTCAACACACGTGCAGGATCTTGCACTTTGCCTTGTTGAACTTCATGAGATTTGTATGGGCCCACCTCTCAAGCCTGTCAGGGTCCCTCTGGATGGTATTCCTTACCTCCAGTGTGCTGACCACACCACAATCTTGGTGTTGATTGCAAACTTGCTGAGGGTGTACTTAATCCCACTGTTGTTGCCAACAAAGTGTTAAACAGCAATGGTCCAAATACCACCCCACGAGGAAATCCACTCATCACCAGTCTCCACCTGGACATTGAGCCGTTGACTGCAACTCTTTTTATATGACCATCCAGGCAATTCCTTGCCCACTGAGTAGTCCATCCATCAAATTGATGTCTCTCGAATTTAGAGACAAGGTTGTGCAGGTCAATGTTAAATGCTTTGCAGAAGTCCAGGTGGACGGGTGTCAACAGAAAACCAATAACGTTTTACTGTCACACTCATAGTGTCACATGTTCAAATAGATGCTAATAACAATTAATAAGTGTAGTAGACTTCTTTTAGAAGAAGATCTTTCTAGGTATCAGCCATATTAGCTGATTTGCTTTGTGAGAGCAGGGATGTGAAAAGGAAGCTTAACACTGTATGTTCTGCTGTTATTATTCTGTTCCTGATAGAAATGGGATAGAAAAGATCTTGACACTTATAAGTCCACCAGATTCCTCCTGAACTACAGCAAATAACAGGCCACGTCAGAGCCCATTTAATGTTTCCATCCTCAGGGCACTGGAGTTCAGGAATCAACAGGTACAGGGATGGTTATGATACAAGGGAATTTCAATGCTGCTGTCCTTTTCCAGCCTATAACTGATGGAGAATAAAAGCAACTTTGTTAGCCCTGTGCCTCCGACATCACATTACAATGGTTCCTCCAGTAAAGAAATCTCTTAAAGATGATGAGGTTTTTTAGCACTGTCAGGGTGTCGTGGTGTTGGGGAGTAGGAAATGGATGGATTCTTTTTGTAACGTTTGGCCACTTTCCAACAAGTAAACAATATACATGTTGAACATGGACAAATGCTAAGGGCAGCCAAGAAACTGGCAAGAAACTAGCAGTGTAGGGTGGTTTTCATTTTTATTGTGGCATTTTAATGAAAGTCAGAAGGGATAAGACATTGTTGAAGCAGGAAAAGGAAGGGAAAGGCAAATGAGAAAAAGGGAATGTGCAGAGGGGGCTTGTGCCTGCCTTTTGATGCCATTAACTTTCATCAGACTTCATCACCACCCTGGGTGAGGGCTTTACAGTAAGCCAACGTTTACAATAAGCTAGGAATCACTTTGAGGAATGGGGAGAACCACAATCAGTTCAGTACAGCATGGGGACTAAGAACATCTGTAGGCTGATGCCTTCTTGCTTATAAAGGCAGGTACTACTGCTGTTCTCCCTGCACTGTGTGTGTTTGCTATGGCTGTAAAAATGTTCCACTGAGCGTGGAACTCAAAGGCAGAGAGAAAATGTGCTACAGATTTTGCCTTATTCATCAGCTGATTTTGCACATAATGGCTGGCAACTGCAGAGTGTGAATCATTCTCCAGTTATGGTCTTTAGCTAAGAAAAAATTGATACTTAAAGGATTTATTTGAAAATAACCTTTTCAAAGTAATGTTTGTTTATTTTTGAGTTGTCTTCAGGTCAGTGTCAGTCACTGAGAAGTTAAGAGCAAGACAGAAATCTAGGAAACCTAGAGCAGGTCTGGGGATCTCAAAGTGACAATGGAAGACCCTACAAGTAGACAATAAAGTGTCATCTTTGCCTCCTTCAGACACATTCTGCCCTTCCTACGAGTTCTTCAAGTCTTTTTGTTTCTATCAGTGGAGCAACCACAAGCATTTTGTTTTGGGTGGACCAGCTCCTTTGGTCAGCTTTTCAAGGAGGGCTGGGAAGGGCACTGACCTCTCCCTTACAGACTTTCTCACAGTCTAATGGGAAATGTTCATGAAAGACTGGAAGCATGGTAGAAAGGGGTATTCTTTTTCTTCCACTGAAGATAAGTAAGAAGGCAAGGAGTAGCAAGAACTTACTTAGTACGGTAGGCTCTTTGAAATGTATGTCTGCGTGACGCTGGCAAGAAAAGTCAGTCTCGTACATTTGTTAGATGGATCAGATGTAAGCATGTGTTTTATATATATAATATATGTAAATATTACTTAGGTAAACTCTCTTCTAGAAGTTTTTATTCTAGGAGTCATGAAATCAGTAAAGATTTTGACCTTCTCCAGACCATTATTACAACGATCACTGTATCATTATTTTTACTCAGAAATTAATTTACACTGTTAATCATGATTTATCTCCAGTTAAATACACTTGGCAGTTGCATATGTATGCACTCATATATTTTGAGATACTTTATCATTATGGTGCGGGTCTGGAGGTTTTGTCTGCAGGTTTGTTCATGACCTTTGTTGAGAGAGACGATGTTCTGCTTACTCAGCTAAAATTAGAAGTTTTAAAGCTAGATGTTAGGTGAGTATTAGTTCATCATTTTCAGACTGAGCAGATATAGTTGAGTCCAGGCCTGAACTTTAGCTTGTTCAATGTTTAATGTCTTAAAGATACCTTATTCCCAAAGGCTATCTTTTTGCATTTGAGTACACGTTCTAGTCACCCAGGTCCTACAGGGAGGAAAAAAAAAACAACCATCAGCCTTAAATTGGAAGTTTTAGCAAAAGCTATATGCACCATTCATAGGTCTCCAATCCTCACCATGGCCTAGACCTCTTTCTGTATAATCCATTTAACTCTGGAAGCCAAAATTCACAAGGTAAAGCAAAACATTTTTAAAGCATTTGGAAGTATTTGAGTGTCATTAACTTTGCTTGATTTAGAAAACTTCACATTCTGCAGTTCAATATCTCAAAAATTCATTAACTGGTAATTAATTCAAGCTTTCTACTTTTGATAACTCACAGTGCTTGATATAATAAAACAAAGAAAGCACTGTTAATCATTGAAATGTCCTATAAATTGATACTGTTACATATTAAACATTTGACTCAGGAGAGCTAATTACTAAATGTCTGCTATAGCCTTTGGTTACTGAAATCCTCCCTATGTATTTGCATGAACTATTGATTTCACGTTTACAGAAAGCTTCTGTAGGCTTCCTATTTTCTGTATATATTTTTCTCAGAACCCCTGCCAGCACTGGCTGGAACAGGAGAATTCAGTCATGCAACATAATATTTAACTCAGTAAACCAACAACTGGCGAATACCCAATATGTGACTCTTGTTTTACTGCTAGGTTCAACAGAGGGTTCTCTTCATCAGAACAGGTGAGCAGGGCTGCCTGGTTAGCCTGGATGAGTGTTTCCTGTTTGCCACTGCTACTGGTTCCAGTACACAGTTGAGGACAAGGTGGTCAGTGCATAAACTACTCAATTTTGATAGAAATATTCATACTTACAGAAAACACACTTTATAAAACATTGATTGTGAAAAAGTATTTATCCCTAGATCTTTTCTGCTGCAAGATTTTGTGTGCATGCAGATTTTAAGTACTATGTAAATTAATGAAAAAAACATCTTATATTGGCTAAACGTACTTTCAATGATACAAACACCCTTAGTGTTTTTATCTTTTGAAAAGGAAAAAAACCCAAACCAACAAACCAACTTCTGTGGATGTTTTAAAAAGTATTTCCATCCAGAATAATCTTTTATAGTTGTCCTTCACATACGTCAAAAACTTCCACACTCAGATGTAATTGCTTCTGTCTCTGCAAAAGCCTCACAGACTTTAATTTCTTTGCTTGGGTGCTCTCCAATGTTGTCTAAAGGGAAATATGAATTTTCTATGTGTTTATTAACATTCTTACAGGCTACTGTGAAATTGTAATAAATAAATAAATGGCATTCTAGCTGTTGTTCATATATGCCACATGCAGGATGCCATACAGTCCCAGTGCATGCTGCTGTTTAATGAGAGCTGAAGGTAGCTCCTACCTTGAGGGAAGCTCTGCTCCAGGGCAAAACTAAAACATTGCTGTATATCCATGCTGAGAGCTCTGTTTACTTATTTTCCAATTCTAATAAGGAAGCAAACCCAATTAAGTGGAATAAGCCACACAATTACGCTACGGAAGATTTTAAACTGAATATCTTAAAAGGGACTTAGGGAGCTGGGTGGCTAAGCTACCTTACCAGAACTACCATGGTTCTCAGCATATTGCATACATCACCCTATCTGTTTGACACAAATCTAGTCTCACAATTGACATATGCAAATGGCAGATCTATTTCCAAGGACACATTAGCTATTTTACCTTAAATACACCACAGCAGAGAACTGGTGTGTAACAACTGTGGAAAAAGAATGAGTGGTTGTGTTGCTTGCTTCTGGAGTTATTAAGGCTGGATGACTTTAATTTCCGAAGTAGCTGCAGTTAGGTGCAAGTAAGTGCAATTCTCATATTTTGATCAAGACTGTAGGAGACTGTTCACTGCAGTGGCCTCAGCACTATTCATCACTATGACCTTAATTGTTGGATTGGGTGTTTGTTTTTTTTTTTTTTTTATAAATAGGAACATTTTTGTTCATTATAATCTTGTTACGGGATAATCTATTTTGCAATTAAATCCACAGGAAACTAAAATTCTGTCCTTAGAAAACTTTCATGAGAACAAAACCATAATGTATTTAAAGATTATTTTTTAATGAAATCCCCCCCAAAATACTGTGAACAATTGTAGATGGCACATTTGTTTTTCTTCGCAATTTTTAATAGAACACATCTATTAACCAAGATAATGGTATTAAAGACAGTATCCTGTTTGATCAACATTTTTTCAATGTAGAGAAACAAAGGAGGAAAGTCCTAAGCAAAAAAGAAAGCAAAGGAAACCTTTGTGTAGTTAACATTTCCTTTAAAAACCCCACAACATTAAACAAAAAGACTTACAGTACCTGTAATTTTTGCCTTATTTCATTACAAAAATAGATACAAGTGAAATAAAGAGAGCAGAAATATAAATGAGATACTTTTTTTGTTTAAAGAAGATACAAGTGAAAGATGCAACTAAATTTTTAAACATTGGTAGCACTAGTTCTACACTTCATTAAATAGGTAATATTTAGTATTGAGACTTTCATGAAAAAAATCAGATTATTTTTTCCATACAACAGTAAATGAAACATTTATAATTTTGACTAACTCTAGTGTTAAAGAGAAAATCTATCTCTAGAAGTCAAAGTATAATGTATAATCTGTTGCGTGATACTTCAGTAAAAACCCAGATTTCTCTTGCAGCATAGTCCAGTTCAAAATTGGTAAATAGTGTCTGTTTTGAAGTTTTACTTCCTACTTTCATTGATATATTTTAATTATGTGAAGCTGTAAATTGGAGTTCACGTGGTGTTTGAAGCTAAATAAGATGTTCTGGTTTTCCCAACAAACAGGCATGCTATCTTTCAATGGAATGTTTGACTGGTGGCTAATGACAGGTTATTTTGTAATTATGCCAATACATTTCAGATGTAGATTTATTTTTGTTTTATGCAGTATAGATTAACACAGATAGCTGTTGGTCAGCCGACAGTCATCTTCAAATAAAAGTGCTTAAAATCCTGTGTGTCTCCACATGTCTTCACTCTTGCTCAGAAATATTCAAGAATTTCAAGACTCCACTTGCAATGCCTTTCAAAATCACAATTCCAAGACACCTGGGGTCAAAGCAATTACTTACCACTAATAACTGCAGTGACATACTAGTTTCCAATGTATAGATGCAACACCAACAGGGATATTTAATCTAGTGAGTCTACCTTCTTCATGCAGGAATCTGTGTTTTCAAAAGTCATCTTAGTACAATGAGTGAGTGTGAGAAGTGCAGCACTTCTGTTATTAATGCTTGATGAAAAGTTAGACTTTATATTTTCTAGGCTGCCTTTGCCATTGTCTTAAAGTAATTGCCATGCTCCAGTCTTTCTTTTGGCTGCATTCATTACCTTGGAACTAAGTCTAATTATGTTCTGTGGAATACGTGTTTGTGTCCCTTTTGGTAAGCACCATAGCAGGTTCCCTGTGCCCCCCCACCATTCATGGCATGTTAGGATAGGACTCCTCTAGCTGAGGCAGAAGTGCGGTGACTTCTGTCTTTGAGTGTAATACTTCTGAATATATTTCTAAAGCTATATCTACATATTGAAGTCTAGTTAGACACATCTCAATTTTTTGCTTGGACTTTGTTTTAGGGTGCCCTCATGCACACACCTCCCGCCTCCCTTTCTGTTCCTCTTAACAGCATGGTAACTAAAGCAAGACCTTGTATAGTCTGTTTTCATGGCCAGATCATGCTCTATGAAAGTGTAATTCAGGCTTCCACAAAACCTTAGTAAAACGTGTTGGGCAGTTTGTAGGAATTTGACATACATCTCTTGGGAAAAGCAGGAGAAGCCCTTTATTCAGACCTTTGCACATCCTTCCATCACTTGCACTTCCCTTAGCTGCATTCTGGGGCCTCGTGGAGGAGCTATAGGATAGCATGGGGAAATCGATGCTGGTTTGAATAGCTCTAGTGGTGGCTATTGCAGAATTTAATTGGGATGATAAAAACTGGCATATATACTTCAGGCACTGTTTCCCAGCTATGTAGAACTGAAAGGGTTTTTAACTTTTCTTGAAAAGAAAAACAAAAAGCCTGTGGACAAGCTAACATAGTTTAGAAAAGAGTAAACTTGGAATATTTGTTTCTTAGATCTTTTCTGGTATGCTTTATATTTTGCAGTCATTTCCCAGACTGCCATTTGATGTCCAGTGAATTATCAGTTTCATAGGCTAAAGATTAGGGTGTGCTTGTATAACTTATATAGTAACAATCAAAAATATCTATCAGTTCTTAATAATGTTTCAACTGTGCCCTTGTGGAAGAATTGGTAAGAAACAGGTAGCTGTTTTGGGGGATGAAGAGTTACTGAAGTAATTAGTCTAAGCTGTAAATATCTGTGTACTATCTGTGGTTAAACTTCTCTCTTTGAAAAATTCTAACTTCATGTGACTAACATAGACCTAAGACAGCCAGAATGAACTGGTTTTTTTTTTAAAAAAAATATATGAAAAAAACATCAGATCAATAAAAATGGACAAAATGCCAAACCGGAAGGAAACTCAAAGGAATCTCTAAGAAAACTGAAAAGGTTAATGAAATCTAGCCATATAATGCTGAGCTAGTTTCTGCGTTGCTTCATAGTTCTTGACTTCACTGGTGCATAGGGAGAATTTATCAGGTGCCTGAAAGGGTGAATGTTCTCTTTCTCCATTAACATTATGTAAGGTTGAAAGACTGGAAAAGTGGATAGGCCAGGGTGCGTGTCACTTGTGACATCTGCTTTGCTGCCAAGGCCAGTAAAATGTCGCTGAGCTAAAATATTTGTCTGTGTAATTTAATGTAGCCAGGAAAGAGTAAAAATCTGACCGCACAACAAATGAGCAGAAAACAAATCTATTGCATTTAATTAGCTGTCATACCATTTTACTGAAGTCCTTCGAGGCTGTATTATAAGAATTAGTACCAGACATGTTAATTCAAATAGCTTTGTATTCCAATGCCTTGAGGGCTGGGGGAGATGGGGAGGGAAGTGCTGAAAGTAATAGGTCAGGTTGTTTCTTTACTGATGGCTAGGTTGAAATATTTATGTCAAGTACTTGCAGGGATGTATTTGTATCATTGCACCATTTGCCTTTTTGCAAGGCATTGGGGTAGGTATGTTTCCATCCTGACAAGATTCATGTTATAGTCAACACTTAAAGGCCTTCCTTTCCCTTAAATTCTCCAGCAAACACAATTGGTTATAGAAAATAAAATTTATTCTTGAAGAAGCCTTTTGTTCCATGTTTTTCTATTACTATGACTAATTTTTGTCTCAAAGGGTTTTATTTTCTTGGTTTTATTTCATGTTTTTGGACCTTTTTTTATTTCCTGTCATTAGGACAGTGCTAATACTAGGTCCTATACTAGAATCATCAAACTGAAATCTAAAGCTTGGATATCAAATGATATTAAATTAAAATTTATATTATATTAAATTTTATTAAATTATATTAAAATGATATTAAAAATAGTTCAGCTTCCACAAACGTTTTTGCCTTATTTGTGACCTTTCATATATGGTCATTCATATCCAAGCACAAATTCAGATAAAAGTTGTTTATTCATGCTGTGTGCAAAAGGGAGGAAAAATCCTGAGTGAAATTATTAATAAAGAAAAAAAGAGGTAAAACACTGTGTCAGTCATCTGATCAAGAAACTTATCACAAAACAAGGCTAAGGGTTTAGATACTAAGAATTAGCACGTTTGCTAATTGTTGCTAACCTCTGCAGTGTCAGGCAAATACGGAAGCATGTTTATTTTCACTAAAATAGATACAGAAGGAATTATGCAAATCTGTCTTTTTTTGAATTTGCATGATCAGTTATGTAATCAAATTGTTTTTTATAGAATATCTAAAGAGTTATAAAGGTAAGTTTTGTCATGTGTTACCTTATTTCTTAATTACATTTTCTGGATAACATTATATTCACATCAAGTACAAAACGCTAGGAGATATTTTAGTGCCTGCAACCTACATGCTTCTCTGGCTCCTGCTATTGCCTTCTGCTTCAAACTGCCTATGCAAACAAACCTACAGTCGTTCCCTCTGGGCCACTGCAAAACAGGCACACAGCCACAGTTAACCGCAATTAACTGCTTTCCTCAGAAATTCTTGGGCTGTGTTAGCCCCTTTGCCTAGGTATGGCTTTTTCATTTAAAAGTAGATTCTTTTAATTATGTAACAGAAGATCTGCTTTATGTATTGGGACATTATTCTTTTTAATGGAATCTAAACTCCAACACAAACAGAGCAGTCTGGACAGTATTTGTGACAAGATAATGTAAGAATCTATATAAATGGGAGAAAAACCTGCATAAAACTTATATAAATACATAAATTCAGCTTTCACGCTTTCAAATGTTTCACAGGTATTACCTAACAGTAAGAAAATAATAATAATAATAAAAAACCCAAAACTCCAAATGACAATAAAATGGTTTTTCCACAACTGATAATAAAAGTATTGATTTTATATCCCGTACAACTCTCAAAATTACATCTTTATATTTTCTAAGAAGCAGAATGATTACAGCTGTGTCTGAGATGCAGGCTATTGTGAAACTGAACGAGTTATATGTATTCTTTTCTGTGTTGTACTCAGAATTTATAGCCTCTGCTATTTGAAATTCACACCAGATTTCTGATTGAGGCTTCTCGTCCTAAAGATCCATAGGTCAACAGAAGTTCTGAAATGATTTTTTTGAACAATATCTAGAAAGCTTCATGGAAAAAAACCTGGTAATATCTGATGTCTGCACTTGTTTCATGTTTCTGAACCCTTTCTTGAGAATCAAAATTACCTTTAAATTTAATTTCTTCTTGATTTGTTCCTCTGATTGGCTGGACACAAGGCAAGACTCCTCTGTAAAACACCAGAGCAGAAGGTGTTTGGAAAGAGTTCAGGAATTTTATTGGGCAGCACCTTCTATCAGGCACTGAGACTTAGGAGCAAGCTCAACTACCATCAGCCTTCTTGACCATGCCTCCATTTTTTTTTTCATGGCTTTGCTTTATCCCTTGAATGACAGGCACGTTTCCTTATCTTTCTCTCCCTTCTTCTTACATACTCAAGGAGAACCTGTGAAGAGAATAAGATGTTTCCTTTCATCTCTGTAGGCTTCTTGAAATCATGTGGAAGCAAGATTTTTTTTCTATGGATGAGTGAATATATTTACTGTGGTTGCTGAATATCATTCTCGAGTAGTTATGCTTGATATGGTGTGTCCAGTAAGGGCAAATGAAATGCAATAATAAATAGTAAAAAAATAACCATGCTGGTTTGTAGTTGTAGCCTCTTTCTCACAGTTCTGGGCTGGATGTCTCAGTAGATGGATGATTCACTACATCCTGAAGCAGGTAATTGCTTTTTCCCAAAAGTGATGCACTCTTAGGAGTACCACTGGCTGCTTCTCTGAAAAAGGCTCAGAAAGGCAAACATCAGAGGAATGAGTAAAGGAGGCCTACTTTCCTTCTAGCAAAATTCTGAATTCACTTCATGAATTTTTATTCACTTGGTTGACATTAAGAGTTTCCTTGCCTTGTGTGTTCCTCAGTTTTTTGGTTTTTTTCTCTCATTGCTCACACCATGATGCAACTCTTCCCTTCCTTCTCCCTCATTCAGTCTCAGTGGACAATTAAATGTTTAGTGTAGCTTTGGGGAAAAATCTCTTATCTGGAAGCAAGAATCCTCATAATTTATAACAACTGTCAAAACTTCAGGCACAGTGGTTTTAAAAGTCTTTGCTGATAAAAGTTCCCACTTATTCTAAGGTCTGACCTGTGTGAGAGGTACAGTGCGTTTTTGAGCTTTGCTTCCATGCCTGAGGGGTACTGCAAATCAGAGACTTCTCCGTGCAGGAAGACATGATGACTTGTGCCGAGGGACTAGGACATCAGCTTGTGCCATTTATGGATAAACCTCAGCTTATTGTAAAATGTCAAACCTCATAAAACACCAGACAGAAAATATTTTAGCAAAGTCAAGTGACATGTTAAGAAACTGGATGCCTTTTTTGAAGCATTTTTTTCCTTTCTTGATAAGAACTTACTTTTGCAAATGACTTGGGACCATCATAAGAGGTTGGGTGGGGTGTGTACTGAGGTTTCTGTGGTCCAAGCCAGATGTGTTCATCTCATATTGCTGGGATGGTGGGAAGAGGATGAGGATGATGTCTTATTGCTTTACTCTCTTTGTAATTCCTTGCTATCCTGAGCCAGAGTCCACTGTAGTAGAATGACTGGATTGCTGCAGCCATAGATATTTAGGACTAGGAGGTGGAGAAGAAGATAGTCGCTATTGCATGGTACTTTGTAATGAATAAAGCTTAACGGGTGAAAAAAAAAATACTTTGTTTTCTAAAAGATATTTCTTCTTGCTGAACTTCCAGTGGGTGTGTGTTTCTAGTTTAATGATGGACTGTGCTTCAAGCCATCTGTCAGTGGACTTGAACAGATGTGCAGAGAATTCACTCAACTTTTATTGTTAAAACTGAAACTGTTTTTCTTGTATTCATACATTTCATATTGCATTGGCAGCCCCTAGGATTTCTGGAATTAGTGGACACCTTCACAGTTTTGGTGTGGTTCTAGTTACTGTTTCCCTAAGTAACCTGTACTAAGCAGTTTGTACTATTTTTAAGGTAATGCATTTTTCTGCTAGGGTCTTACAGATCTAATCTTAAAAATATCCTTTTGATGTTATTGGAAAGATGTTATTGTACTGGTAGTCCTGATACAGTTGGCTCCTGTTTATGTTCCAATGCATGGTTAAATTGCACAGTTTTTAAATGTGGCTCTGTAAGGTAATTTTGGTCTTGACTCTGGCAGCCATTTGAAGTGAAAGATACATACAGTGAATTAGATACCAGACCTCAAAACACACACTTTGAAAGCTGCTTGACCTCTTTGTGTTTGGATGTAAATATCAAGGGTAAAAAACCTCAAAACCCCAAAAACCCCCAAACAAACAAACAAAAAACCCAAAACAACAACAACAAAAAACCCCAAACAAACAACCAAAACAATGTTGTGTCTCTCTTAAGAATGACTTGGGACTTCACCGAGACTCACAAGATAGCTATTAATTTCCCTGCTTATTTTATCAAACAAATGCAGGCATGTCTTTGGTTCATTTTTTTCTAAGAAAAACTCATGGTTAGAGAAGTCACCTGGAATATAGGAGGCAAATGGGCAAATGAAAAAAATCCCACATGTGCTTGATTTGACTTGAGGACTGGGTCATGTCTTCCACTATACTGTCCTAAATTCCAAGTAATGGGGTATTTCATGCTTGGCATTCTCTCAGCCTCTGCTATGGAAGTCATTCCAGGTCACAAGAGAAAAATTGCATATTTATTTTAGAGTGAAAATAGAGCAGGTACTTTGGTAGAAAGATTATGTGGGAGACATTCAATAATGGAGGGAGAGCTTGGTTTCTGTTTTCTGTTTCAGTTAATTTAAAATCTTATTCTAGAAAACATAGTGAAGGCAACTGCTGAGATAGAGGAATGCATCCTGAGCTTCAGAACAGTCTACAGCCATGTGACTGGGCTTGAATGTTGGAGAAATAACTCTTCAGGAAAGAGAAAGATTTAAAAGTAACTCAGATGTGTGGAAAAGGCTTTAGCCAATAGAGCATTATGCCAAGGAACAACCCACACCAACCAAACTGAGCAGTGACACTTTGCTTAACTGGCACCTTTGATGTTAAAAATACTCTGTGCGTGCATAAAATATTTTGTTAATAAATATGTTAGTAGTTATTTAAATCATTTTGGTTTAGGGCAAAATTATTGATCTCAAGCTAGGAAATAGGGATAGAGCTGTGCTCCCTCTTTTTATTTCCCTTCTTCCTCCATTTCATTGAAAATAGTTTTGGCTGGACAAACAGCTGCACTGAGACCTTACTGGCAGAACGCACAGAGCAGCCTCATCCAGGCACACAAGTCGGCAGGAAAAGACAGGGTGAGTTCCAGACACTGAAGCTCTTATAAGTGTCAAACTCCTGACAAGTGATTTCAGCACCTTATCCTGCTGCATGTGAAGTGATGCTCTAATTTGCAATTGAATGAAAAAGTCCTCAAGTCATCCTTATCTCCTGAGTAATTGAAGAAAGGCTCTGCAGTGTAAAAACTCATTATGATTCTTCTGTGTCATTTTGCACCTTTGGAAAGGGATTTTTTATCATTACATCACTCTGGCATATTTTTATTAGCACTGAGCTGCAAAATATGAGATGCAACTTTACATTATGTGCTTGTATTTACAGATAAAATTGAAGATTAAAAAGAGAGTTCATATTGTATCTGTGCTAATTCTGCAGAGCCTCTCTGCCATTGATCTTTACATTTTATAATAGTTTCTTTCAAGCTCTGATGATAAAATAAAATGTAACCATTCTTTGTGAGTGTTATTTGTTGCTGTCCATACCAGAGGAAGAGACGATTTTATAGTCATTTTACAAGTGGAGCTTAATCTAATGAAGTAATTAGAGTAAGTTAAGATAAAAATCTAAGACCAGAAACTTTGACATGGGAGACAGAATATTTTCTACTGTCTGATGTGCTTCTCTCCATTTACTGGAGCTGGAGAATGGTAATTTTTGGAGAACTTTCTGCCCTGTTAGAACTTGAAAGTAGAGCTGGAAGCCTTTCAAGAGAGGGATTTCTCTCTTTGGGGAGTTTAAAGAAGGGTCACTGGTCACTGGGTCTTTAATTTGTAGAAAGTAGATTAGGAACTAGCTGGCAGCTGTTTCTGCACCTGCAGTGAGCTAGATCCACTGATAGGCTATGGGTACTTTGTGCCATTTTGGCTAAGCGAGTGAGCATTTGTGATTGCTTTTTTTTTCTTTTCACAGAGTGTCTGAGAGAAAGTAAGACATGCCAGCATGTTCTCTACATTATTTATGGTATCATTTTACAAGTTACTGTAGGGATATAGCACGCACAGAAATGAGACTTGCAAGGAATGAGGAGAAAGGTGAGAAAACATCAGGGCCAGGAGGGCTCTGAGGTCCTTCTTCTGTAACAAAGTTATAATGGTGATGCTCCACGGCCTGATGTACCTCAAGTCTCAACCCGTGGTTGGATGCATTGAAGGATGAATTTAAAGGAGAATGTGTTGGTAGTGGAAGCACACGAGCCACTGTGTGCCGCTCTGGATCACGAGCTGCAGAAGAAGCAAAACAGATCCCAGGCTGAGTTCTGTAGCTTTGTGACAGAAAAGCATAAATTTACTCTAAGCTGTTTTGACCTCTTATTTTTTATCTTCTTCTAGAACTGGCTGTTGTTCTACCTCTGCACAAGATGTTTATGCTTGCCTCAGCCCTGAGACTGCTGAATCCTGCATATGTTCCAGGTGAGTCGTCTTTCCTTTTGATGGAGTTCTTCCTTGGGGATAAAACAACAGTAGATATTTACTTTAGTTTATAATAATGTTATATACAGAAATTAGAGTCCCTGCTTTATGCTGCTTTTAACAATCAACTGCGATCAATTCACAGCACATGGTATGTCTTCATGACCATAAGGCTGGTCATATTGCAGCTTCTCTGCATTGCTTAGGGAACTTGGTCTACAAGTCATCCCCTGTTCTGCAAGTTGATATGTAAGAGTTGTTTTGGTTGCTGTTGAGACTAGGATTTTCTTCTTTGCAGGAACTTCTTCCTGGGTGAGTGCATTATTTTCATGTCTGTGCTCCATTGGTCTATTTGCACTGGAACACAAAACAATGAAACAAAAGTTAAAAATGTTTCAAGGTAGTTATTGGTTTGGGTCTGATACATCTTCAGGGTTTTACATTTTTTGTTTTGAATTCATGACTGCTGTGAATTGGGCTGTGAGCGTGCAGCATCTCCAAAACATTGTTCAGCACACAGGGGAAGCATTCCAAAGGAACAGGAACTACTTTGTGACCCTAGTAATGTTTATAACCTCTGTGTTCCAGATGCTGTGAGGCATGGTAATAGGGTTTCTCAGTCCAGTGAGTGAGATCTCAGCTTAGGAACTTCTGCTTGGAAATACCCTGAGGCATGGCTAGTTCAGGATCCTCTCTATGGAAATGCATGTGTTTGTAAAATGCTTTATCTCTACACTAACTGGGGATTTGGCTTTACCTTATTTAGTGCTAGAAAATATTTTGCATCTGGGGATTTGATAACCTATCTGAGAACTGCACTTTCTGACTCGTTTGAATTTCTATGAATTTTCTGTTCATGTTGTACAATCAGTTTTATTTCTGGGGATGAGCAGTTAGCTGTACCTTTAAATCTGCACATCATGCAGAATAAACCAAATAAAATTAATTTCTCAATTCTATATTGTTTGCTTGAGAGTAAGCAGTGTAATATTTGCCTTATGGGAATGATAGCTCTGTGCACAGCTGCCATAGGACATACTTTTTGGTAAACGTGTATGGCTGAAAAACGTGAAGTAAACATCAGTATATTGTTAACCATGGACATATAATTCTTCAGAATTAGTAGTTTCTGAAACATGAACAATGGGGTCTTTGGAAAACTATTGTGGTTTAACCCCAGCTGGCAACTAAACACCACCCAGCCACTCACTCACTGCTCCCAGTGGGATGGAGGGGAGGATTGGAAGAGTAAAAATGAGAAAACTCATGGGCTGAGGTAAAGACAGTTTAACAGGTAAAGCAGAAGCTGTTCATGCAAGCCATATAAAACAACGAATCAACAAATTCATTCACCACCTCCCATGGGCAGGCAGGTGTTCAGCCATCCCCAGGAAAGCCGGGCTCCATCACACCTAAGAGTGACTTGGGAAGACAAACACCATCACTCTGAATGTCCCTCCCTTCCTTCTTCCCCCAGCTTCAGGTGCTGTGCATGACACGTATGGTATGGAATATCCTTTTGGTCAGTCGGGGTCAAGTGTCCCAGCTGTGTCCCCTCCCAGCTTCCCGTGCCCCCCCAGCCTGCTTGCTGGTGGGTGGGTGAGGAGCAGAAAAGCCCTTGGCTCTGTGTGAGCTGCTCAGCAGTAACTAAGACATCCCTGAATTATCTACACTGTTTCCAGCACAAATCCCAAACACAGCCCCATACTAACTACGATGAAGAAAATTAACTCTACTCCAGCCAAAACCAGCATAAAACCAAATGGCTTATGCAATTGCACACTTAAGTTTGGAGAAAGTGCTGCACAAATATTTGTCTTGTTACTACAGGGCAGACATATATGCCAGCACCTTCAAATGATGGAAACAAGTCTTGTGAGGAATTGATTAAAAAAAGACCACTGTTGTAATGGCTTGTTCCTGTGATAAATGGGACAGGAGACAGACTCTCTCGCTGCTGCCACAGTGATAATGTCAGAAGAATGATAATCTGTGTTCAGATCAGCTCCTCTTGGGCAAGACCATGTTCTCCCAACTACCCTGTGCTGTATTTTCCACCTCACTCCAGGGTGATGTGAAGAAATGGTTATTCTGACCTGGGTTCACCCATTGCTGACAAAGGTAATAAAGCAGCTGAAGTTTATGTCTTGGTATTTACCTTTGAACAGTCTTTGCCTCCTAGAGGCACTGTGATTGGGATTGAGTTTAAAGAAGATGGCCCAAGTTAATGAATGAAATTCAGGAATTTGGCCTAATTAAAAAGGTGTCCTCAATCTGGGTGCTTTAGATTATGCTTTGCTAGAGTATACATTTTACACATTATTCCCCAGGAGACTGTATCTCTCTGCAAGGCACCCAGTTATGTACCTTAGACTGAATGATCTGACCACCTCTGCAATTGTGTTATAAGGAAAGATGAGTATAAATGGAGACAGATACACCCTGTGTGGGTGAAAAAGATATTTATTTCTATTTTTTGAGCTCTTTATGCACCTTTTCATACTTTTCAGAGACTGTGAGCTGCCTCGTGTAATAATCGCTATGGTACTATAAATAGCAAGGAACTGCTGCCCCCCCCCCCCCCCCCCCCCCCCCCCCCCAGTTAAAGAATTGTTCTTGTTATTCCTGAAAAGTTGTGGTTTTGAAAAGTCTAAGGCCAGCAGCAGAGGTATAATACATAGATTTTGATATTTTTTTTAATTTTTATGAACTTTATTTCAGTCAGGGACAGTAATCGGTAAGCTGCAAAACTGGTGAAATAGCAATGCCTTGCTGTGCCTCCAGACTTGTGTTTGTATATGAGGAGCATTGATTTATACTGACAATTTCAACCCAGCTGCAGTTGGGTCAGGGAGTCCTCTTGTCACTCAGTAATGACTTTCTTATCACATTGGGCCAGAAGAGCCCTTGTCGGTATTTTCAGATGTCAATAGCCTCTGGTATGGTGGATCACCAGACAGCATTGCCTCCTCCGGGAGGCTCTGCTACCAGCTTGGATGTTCTGGAGTGTTTCTCATCAGAGCTGGTTGCAGCTGCCTAAATCTACAGGGGAGCTCTCATGAGACTCTGCTTTGGTTATAGACAGAGATCTTAGGGTCACCAATAGCCTCAATGCACTTCATTTCTTCCCTAGTGCTGCCATTTACAGATGTATTACTAAAATTTGGCCTTTGATGCTGCTGATAATAGGCAGCAATGTTCCTCTCGCTTGCTTTCCAACAGGAGCAGGATTGGCATGTTACAGATCTGTTCATTTGTGCTGTCAAAAACTAGGTCACTCAGAAGTAACAGGTCTGGCCAGTGGAAAGACTGGGGAAGGATCACGAGGGAGATCTTTTTCAGTATGATGCTCAGTATAGGGCAGTGTTATACAAAAGTATACATATTCGAGATATGATGTAAAAAAAATATATATTTTACTCTGTAATACTGTATTCAGAAACTTACTTCTATTTAATAAACTGCAATATTTAATGCACTTAGTTATATTTTTAGGGGCTTTTACAAGAGGCGATTGGACCTAGATTAGTGCTTCAGTGGCCTGTGCTGTTGCACACCTGCCTGGCTCGGCAGTGGAGCTGAGCAAGGCAGGCACCTCCCTGATGGCTGCTTGCCATCCACCAATTTCTGCACAGCACCAGATCTACTGTCGGGTCTACGGGAGAAATCCAGGCTGTTTTGTGTGTAGGATATGATGTTACGGAGAACACAGAGGGAAAAAAAAATTAATCTCAGTGAGTTTTAGCCCATGCCTGGGATTTTCCCTCTCAGGAAGACTGCTTGACCCTCGCTTCCCATGTTGTTCATTCATTGGATGCTCATTTGGTTGAGCTCAAGGCCAGACTGTTAACAACATGGTTTTGCTGAACTGCTTGAGTGTTTGGCCAGTGTGTCCAAGTGCAGTAATTATTATAAAGTAGAATCATAGAACTATAATTTAGGCAGCCTGAGAAGAGAATAGGAGATTCTACTCTGGATTCACAGCTGGATTCACTTTTTTAGCTGTCAGTACAATTATGCATCATCAGATTTTCTGTATGGGTCAAGTAGTTTAGTAGCAGCTTGATACTCAGGTTGTGCTCACCTATTTACAATCAGTTGTCATGGCTCTTGTCAAGCTGAAGGAACAGAGATTTAGGCTTAGACACAGGAGTTCTTAGTTGTATTTTTGCTCTTGGCACTGCCTTGGAGACTGAATTTATGAAAGTAACCTCCTGTCTCTCTGATTTCCCTTCCTTCCCATCTTTATGTGGCTTGCAAGTTGTGACACGGGTTTTTACTCTTTGCAATGGCCATTTCTGAAGGGGAGAAGAGGTTCCCCTTTAATGAAGTCAAGGACCTCTGGATGTGACGGTGCGAGCTGCCATGGCTCAGGTAAAAGTCTTGTGGGGGGTGACAGGAATTGCCCCCTCCCAACACAAGGCTTGTGCCGTGCCTCTTGCCACATGTCATGTGCACAGTGGTTAGTTTAATGGAGATCTGGTCCTGGATGCTCTTACCTTCTAGGTACTAAGGTAATGTAAATAAGAATCACAGGCTCTTTTCCTCTGAAAGCTTAAAAATGTGTTGCTTTAACACTGCAAAAGATTACAAGAGTGCCTATATCTTTATTCTTGTGGCTTTGGTGCATTGGACAAAGTTTTCTCCTGGGACTTGAAATGGCACTTAGAATAGGTTCTTTTAGGAAATTAGCTTTACGGGATTACTGTAACCATAATGCAGCTTTCAAGGCACACTGGTTGTATTTATTAGTTTGAATTATGTTTCATAATTTCTGTTTTCCTCTTGTGCATACATTTTTATTGTGTGCTTTGCTCTGTATTTAAAGTGTCTGGGATGCTTTCACAGACAGGTGCTACATAAATAAAGTGTAGTATTTTAATAATAAGCTGCAGCAGGACAGCCATTAGAAATGTCCGTATGTTCATATTGTCTTTTTAATCATTGGTATTGCCAGGATTTACTGTTTGGGGAGAAAGGTAAAGTGGAAAGGATCTTCCATGTGGGGAAGAAAAATGTTCCTCTCTCCCATATGCCCATTAAAGCAGTCTTTCTTGAAAGCATTAAAATAGATGCAATAGGTTATGTTTTAGGATTATGTCCAATCTTTCTCTTCCTATCTTTTGCAGCATTGTGGAAAGGGTAATGAGCAACAGTCAAATGTTTGGCTGATAGGGGAGGCTTCAGGACGCTGGTGAGACCAGTGATGGCAATACAGCCACGCAGGAAAACATGCAGCAAGCTATACTCAATATGTTCATCACGTGTGTACCAGCAGGAGGGTTTCCAATGTGCCTTGCATTAAATACCTAAACCAAACATTTCTGAAAGGTCAAAAATGTTTTGTAAGCTGATATTCTTCTGTTTCTTTGTTATTGCTGCAAACCTCTGTACTTCCAAAAGCAAGCTGGTCTTGAAAGAAAAAAAAAATACTTAAAAGATGACAAGAAAAAAACACAAAGTACTATTTCCAACTGGGAATACTAGCAGAAAAGCTAGAAATCTCTTGAGAAATATTGGGGTTTTTTTGTGATTTCCAGCTATAAATAGGAAGTTATGGTGATACAAAGCTGGAGGTGGAAGACTGCAGCAGCAGGCACGTTAGCCAGGACCTAAACTGTCCTGGGGTTGACTTGCTGCTCTGCAGTGCCTGGCAGTGCTGGCACACCTGCAGCCAGCCACTTCACTGCTGCTGTCTCTTTTTCTCTTTGGACCGGTGACTGTTTCTATGTGTGTATTTTTATGAATGCATGGTAGAAAGTGACCAAGATCTGAACTGATGTCTAAGCTTGACCAGAATTCAAATAACCCCTCAGATGTTTAACTGTTGTTAACTGTAACCATGAAGATGTTTTTTTCTGGAGATAAACTATGATTTATACTTTGAATTTCTGATTCTGTCTGGGTTCCTTTTTGACTTACACTGCTGTAAGTCAGACCAGATTCTGATACTTTGTACATGATACTTCCCACCCGTGCCCGGCCTGCCCCGCCTGCCCCACCCCCCCACCCCCCCCACCCCGCCCCCTGCCTTGTGAAAGTAGAAAACTAGATAGGGCTACCTAAATTTTATCAAAATCCACATAATTGTATATTGCATTTTGAAAACCAGACATTTTTTTACATGTAGTTTCTACAGTGTAGTAAAACATGCACATAACCATGCCTAAACACCAATTCTGTACTACAGGAGTATAGAATTTCCACTGGAGGTAGTATTTCCATGGAAACTATTTCCTTGCAGTTTTAATTGTAGGCTTCTTTTTTTTTTTTTTTTTTTTTTTTTTTTTTTTTTTGTGGTTGTCAGAATTTGTTACACTAAATCTATACTATTTATTGTGTAAAGGATACATAAGGCATTTTGTTGTTGCAATCTGAGAAATCGGTTATAACCTCACCAAAGAACAGAATTTGTTTTGCTTGCTGGAAGATAGATTCCTGCTTGGAGATGCACAGCTAGTCTCTTGCAGAAGGAGGTCAGCCTGGCTGCCAGTTGTGGGGTCTGGCTGCCCACAAAGGAGGAAAATGCACTCATCTCTTAGTCCTGAGACCAGCAATGTCATATCATAGCTGTCTCCCAGCACTGGGACCTGTTTGCCTCAGCCGAGCTTACCCTAACATCTCAGGAACTTGGGACAAAGGTGGGAAATGCATGGTCCTACGAGGAGTATGTCGTATGACTGTGACCTGTTCTCAGTACAATTTGCTCAAGCCTGAATGAAGGGTCAAATTTAGCATTTGAGTAGAACAGTCCTATATTACAAACCCTGGTTTGTGAATATGGGGGTTTTGTAGTTGGTTAAAACATTAGGTTTATTTATGTTTTTTGATTTGTTTTCCTTAAGTTTAGAAAATATAGGGAGACTGAATATTTCTTATCATTATTATAAAACACATTCTTTTAGAGATATGAGATTTCTTTTAGTTCTACACCTTTGGCACTAATTGCTTGCATTGTATTTGTGCCTGCATGCATTTAAAACAAATAATGGTTTAACTGTAACTCTTGCTGTCCAGAGAAGCTGGATCTGATGTACCTCACTCCTGCAGCATCTTATTGTTGGCTGGAGAAGTTGTCCGAATGCAGAACCAAAAATGTTCATCGCTCTGAGTTTGCATTTGAGGTACAAGGTACAACTGGCAGACACAGGCAGATGGGAAATGCAAGTGGTGCTATTAAGATGATAGTCAGGACCCTCAGCACAGCAGAAGTTTAACCATTGTTGTGTTATGCAGGCATTGGGAAAGGCAGCGCTCTAAGGAGATTTGAAAAACACCAATAAAACAGATTGCAGGTATTTCTGTGATGTTGAAAGGGGGAATAGAATGGAGCACAAAGGTGATTGTTTTAAAACTGAACAAGAGTTTGGTGGGGGCTGGCAGGAGTTCAGTATTGCCCAGCCATCCTATTCATTTTTGATGGTGCAAAATGGGAGAAATTTGTTATCCAAAGGACTGATTCCAATGCGCCCTCCTTCTGCAGCCTCGGGATGTTGTCTAAATTGTGCCACTTTGTAACAAATGTCTGTATGACATATAAACTGTCTTTCTGCCCAAAGGAGAGATACAAATATAGAGAAAAGGCAGTAAAAACAGGTTAAGAAAAGAAACATGTTGTATCTTTAAAATATTGGGGGGGGGGGGGGGGGGGAGGGAAGGGTAGTGGGTAAGCAGCAGAAATGGAAGGGAAAGTTGTTGTGACACACCTGTGATGTATGTTGCTAATTAAGCTTAATATATGTAATTTGTTTCCTGCACCTTCAAGTGCTTCCTTGACTGTGTTTTGTGGAAAACAGCAGTTCTGTAGCAATGCAGCATGTTATGGAAGCCTTGGAATCCAAATTTAGCAGTATTCCAGGCAATCTGTTATGAAACGTAACTATAGCAACTAAACCTTCACTACCAGATGATAACACAATCTTTGTTTTAAAAGAAACCAAAAAAACCCAGAAAACATCTCTTGTCCTTGGTCCCCTGCTACACATGCTACACAGCATATTATCTATTAGTTGGCTACCTGCACTATTAGATACGTAGATCTGTTTTAAAAACTGAACAAGGCAAAGAGGTGTAGTTACCTTAAAAAAAAAAAAAAAAAAAAGTTTTTTTTAAAAAAAAAGTTTGTGCCACTTTGTAGCAACTTTGTAGCACCAGCTTTATCTGTGTCACTGCAGCTGCTGTTCCGGTTGCAGTCACATATTATTTTTATTTCCCCGGTGCCACACGGTGGTGCTGCTGACTCCACATTGCTCAGAGGCCTGAGCTGCCTGACAGGAGTTGCAGATGCAGTATGCCTGCCAAAACTGATTTTGGGGAGAGGGCTAGCACGCAGTTCTGTAATGAAGGTGAATCATGCCATGCGATGGGGGATGTACTTTTATCCCAGGACTCGGCTACTCAGTCACATGTGGGAAGAAAGAGAGCTGCATAATAGCAGCTGATAGGAATCCTCAGTATTGAGCATGTATGCACACATATACCCATATTCTACGTCTTTTACACTTGATTACTATGTGAATTTTGCATGCCAGCTTTGCTTTTGTAACTACTGTGCCTTCCCAGTTTCTCTGATCAATAGAAGACTGATGCAGGTTCACAGCTCAGTATCTTTCTGGGAGCAAGGACAGCATACTTTCCTCAAGGTCTATTATAAAAATGCAGGGAAGCAAGGCAGAGGGAGAGGAGATGCACCTTCTTCTCCATCTAAGGAGACACTGGTACAGAATCAGGAGCTGCCTTGGTGGCCCCAGGCAGGACCCCGAAACTGGAAGGCAGCCAGTGGTGGTGCTGGACTGGTGTCAATTGAAAGATCACTTTTTCTCATACTAAAAGCTCTGTATCTAAGTGGACATCCTTGTCTGTATCAAGCCTACAGCTCAGTGAAATTGACAGGAGTGATTTAATTGGCTTGTGTGTACTTTGAATCCGGTCCTGTGAACTGTAGCATTCTACCAGTTAAAGTTTAGCTGTATGCATTTAGGAATCCACTGCATCTCCCACTGAGAGTTTCTGACAGCCTTACTGAAACGTGTATCAGGCATTTAGATATTTATGGGAATCTTGCTTTTGAATTGTGGGAAGCAGTCTTTTTAAATAAACCTGATAAAAACAATTGAATGCATAACCTACAAGGATAATTACCTGTCTTCTGCTTTGATTATTTAGTAAATTTGTGGATTTGTAAACTGTACTGCACTGACATGTGATCTAAAAGAGGAACTCTAATAAAGTCCACATACATACTATAGTATGAACTTTTTAGGACTGGCAGTCATGTTGTTTATATAAACACTGTATCGTATAGCTTATTATTATTAGCATAACTTTTTAAAGATTTATCTTTTCTCTCTTTGCATGTGTTTGGATAATGTACGTACTACGTGTAAATCTTCCATAAAGCCATAACCTGGCTATTGGAGAAGATGTCTATAACTTTAAAAATACCTTACATTGGTGTTCAATTTATGGATAAATCCAATAGCCTTGTGTGATGGAATCTGAGAAAGCGTGATTATTTTCTGACCAATTCTATTTCCACAATAGCTTGTTATCCATTTTGCATAGTCTCTATGAACAGCTAATGTTAAGCGGAGTTCTTTAGTATTGTTACATATAATTGTAAGCAATTCTCCAAATATGAGTAGGTAAAGGTTACAGATGGAAGCTGGTCTTGAGTGAAAACCAAGACATGACTAGACATCACCAGAAAGCACCTCTTTGTTATAGAAATGGACTAAGGGACAGGGGCAGCAGCATTAACCTTGCCCACCGCTGACCAGTGACCATTTTCCACTTCAAGTGCCACATTACATATCAAAGACAAATGCTGAAAATAATAAAATATCATTCACATGGAAACTACAGTTTGATATACTGAGTTAGTTCATTCTAAGCAGGAAGAAACAACCAGGGGTGTATTTGCGAGGAACAATGTCTTTTGTGAGTGGTGGGTACAGACAAAGGAAAAGATTCAACTGAAGTAAGATCAGCTGTGTAGGGAGCGAGTGCCTATAGGACAAGGCTGCTTATTCTCTAACAGGCTTGAAAATTATCCTGACAGTTAGCCTTGTTTCGTACCCTAATTAACTGAATGACCTATGCAGAAACTGATGATGCTGAAGTAGCAGGAAGATATTAATATATTTATTCAGTTATTTCATTGCGTCTTTTTCCATATGGAAATGCAAGCTGATTCTGTCAATACAAAGCCAACTACCGACACCATCACAGGCTGATGTTTTGCTGTTGATGATATTTTGTGAAATGCTGATTTGAATTTGTGCTCATTGGCAAGAAATCCTGAGTGGAATTTTTCCCCTGAGATGGAATGAAATGGAATTACCCAGACCAATCGAGAGACCTCTCTGTTGTCTATTCAATAATCATATAATCTTCATAGCAAACTCAGATCCTCACCCACTCAAATCCTAATGAATGCATTAAATTGTAAAAGCTTGTTGCCAAGGAGTCATGAAATGTATATAGTTTTTTTATATGTATAGACTGGTGGAGACTTGGTGGGTTTATTTCCCTTGTTTCTCTCCCCACAATGGATAAAACCCCTAATATTTTACTGATCCCAAACCAGGAGATACTGTGGAGGATCAAAATAAATTGTGAACAATGAATTAGTGCCCAAAAGATGGATTCCAGTAGTCGTTAAAAATGTATAACTACGTAAAAGCAGTGCAAGTTTACAAAAACATAGAACTGTGCCTGCCAGTGTGTCCTGATGCAATCAGGATTGTTTTCTGCACTGGCTTACAGCTGACTTTGAATGCCATTTCAAGATCTCAGTAAAAATTCTTACTCAGATCTTTGATGTCTTCCCCTCTTAGGCAAGAGCTACATATTTATGCACACCTGAGAGGACTCCTTAGAAGCACAGGGACCCACATTTGCTTTTTCTAACCTAGCAGCGTGTACCCTCAGCTCATCCTGGAGCACAGCTTGTGGCCTGTTTGCACATATCACTTTATGCTCAGCTCCTGCTGCCAAGGGAACAGCACAACAGAAAAGTTTGCTGATTTCACCACATCCTCTGGCAACAGACAGCTTGAACATTAAAACATATAGATTGTTTTGCTTACATGAAGATAAAGTATTGAAAACCAAAGGTTACAAATAAAACAATTTTAGTAGGTTTTTTTGTATGCCTTCTCAGTTGTTCTGACATATTTTACTGGGAATGCAGTTCTTGGGGTTAGCAGTGGGAGGTCTGGTTGTCCAGGTCTCTCACATATATTCTGTTCTCTGAGCACTGTATAACTTTTCTGTTTTCCTGCCTAGATATACTACACTCAGTTTCTCCTTGATTCACTGCAAATGGAGTATTGAAGGCTAGGAGAGAGGGAAGGTATAATGGTCACTGTCAGAAGGAGATATGTTGTCTTTGCTGGTTTTAACTTTCTGCTCTTTGCTCTCTTGATATACCTGCCTTGCTGGACATCTTTGTATTTGTAGTTATAATGATATTTTTCATGTCTAGATGGTCTTGCATACTTCCTTCAACTTTTTTTTTTTTTTTTTAAGTTTACAATATTAATATAATATATGCTGGAAACATCTATTCTCTATAACATCTGTGCAGCTGATGATCTCCCATACCATAGTAGTTTTCTAAAAAGATCACACAAAGGCATTTTAATGAACCTATTTAGAACAGATGGAGGATATTGACATATGATAGATCCATGTGAGTGAAAGCCACATGTCTTTTTCTAGTATTTATTCTTGGGGTTCGTGTTCTAAATCAGTATTTTTCCCTTAGTTCCCTTGCTGTCATTTTCTGGAAAGGGAATAGAATCAAAACATTAGATTGGATGATACTTGCAAAAATTGAGAAGTTTGTGTGTGTGTGTTTATGCATGTGATAATAGCTTTAAAAATGTAACGGTACAAGAAGGATTGGAATGCCTTCTGCATGCAATGAGGTATTGTCAGATAGTTTCTAGATGACTATATTTAACTAAGTTATGGCATAGCTGAGCTATTATGGGGGAGCACATCCCATCTCCCTTCCTGCATTTCTCAGAAAACATTCAGACAGGAGCACACAGAAAAGATAACTATAAATCCTCTGGTCAGCTTGAGCATCCAAAAGTTTACCCTGCCCTGTTGTCTAATGGAGATGTTTTCTGGATTCTGTATGTGACTTTGTGTCATATACAGTCGGCAAGTGGGAAACTTCAATTAAACTGTGGATGTAAATTTACGAAGTGATTCACTTGAATTAATTAACCAGAGCTATGAGTTCTGTGGGTAGAGGTTTCTTATAACACCTATGTATGTGAAGAATTCACCATTATATAAACCATCAGCCATAGGACATACACTGTGAGATGTTTCTTTAATGATCTAGAAAGTACGAATTACTCTGTTCGTTGTAGCAGCAGTAGTGTTAGCTTAGGAAGCCTGTTTTTCCACAAAAAATGTGTTCTGAAAGGAAGATAACCATGCATAACTAACCTCTGAGAAAAGTGTGGAAAATGAATGACTAAACTGGGTCTTTTGAATTCACACAATGTACTTAACTATCTCATTTGGGATCTCCAGGATTGTAATGTTTAGCCTTTGTGACTACTGTATGAATCAGGGAAGTGCAGCACCAAGGGAAGAAGATAATGCAATCTGTCCACAATACTAAGCAACCTAAGCTACAAGAACACATTTATTGTTTTCAGCCACAAGATTAGTGCATGTGCTCCTTGCAAAGCAGTTACGTATTGACAAAAACTTTAAAATCTGGTGGTTCTGTAGCAAGCTGAATATATTTTAAAGTATTTCATCCTCATACACACACATATTTATATTATTAAAATGTCTTTCTGTATGGCAAATTGGAAAAAGTCTATGTGGTTTTGTGTATATGTAACTATAAATATGGATGGTCAGGTCCATACAAATGGTCATTTAAATATTTTGGTCAGTGAAATATATTTTTGAATCCTCTGTGAAGAATACATGGAACTAATAGTTACATTTTAGGTTTGCATTGTCTTAAATGTATTCTTATCAGCTGGAGGAGTTTATTACTCTATAAGAAGGCTGTGCCTCCAGCTTTTGAGTATCTTGATAGCTTCAATTTGTGAAGGGATGTAATTCACAATCATATTGTCTTTTCTGGTATGAAGTTCAGCATTACTGTTTGGTGATGTGTAAACAAAGCTTCAAGCTTTATCTTCCATTAATGAAGTGAAATGAGTTAATATAAAGTGAGAAAGCCAGAAGACGCCAATATTAATTTTTTTTTTATTGCTTCTGGGGCTGGAACGAATGAAAATGTCCATTATCATCAATTTGTTTTGATTCCCTTACTTTCCCCAGTGACAATTATTTTTTAATCCAATAATTTGTTTGACATTGGAAATGTCTACCATTAGTACAAAAATAAATGAAAATGTGGTCAGGCTTAGGAGGTTATAAGCATAATGTGGGTATTTTGTTTCCAGAGAAAATATAAAGTCATCTAGTAAGAACAGAAGGTAGGTTAAGACGACTGTATTAGTATTTTGGTGGTTAAGGTTCCTGGTTTTAAAACAAACACTAATTTCTACAGGTTTAACGGTAAATATTTGTTACCATTCAATATTCATGGAAGTTTATAAGAATGCTTAAAATAAATTGAACCCACTAATAAGACTTAAGTCAGCCTTCAGCTTCTGCTGTGAGGATTTTGTCAAAAAGGTACATTCCGAGTTCCTTATTTATCCTTGCTACCAACCGCAGACCATGCCCAGCTCTTTTTTTCTCTTCAAGTTCAACAATGGCCTCAAGTGCCCCCTTGGGAGAAGCCTTTGCCAGTACTTTGTGATGGGCTAGTCTGACCAAAACCCAGGCAGCTGGGAGGAATTCACGTGGTGGTGTGCTGCTGCTTGTTCATGTTGTTTATGCTTGTGAAATGGCTGCAGCGTAGTGTCCTGATCCTTTAGCAACAGAGCGTCTATTCCATCACACACAGTCTTAATTAACATCTGATGTAAAGGCTCATTGCAGTCCAGATGCTTGCAAATAACTGAGTTATGAAGCATTTTCACTGTGTCCATTTTAAGTGAAGTGAAATTGCTGCAGTTCAGTGTAGGAGGCTAAGTTTGTACTTTGTTAAGCCCTATCAGTCCAGGTATGGCTTTGCAGAGGAAAAAAAAATAATAATAAAAAAATATGAATTGCATCTTGTCTTCATTTTATTCAAAGCACAGGGGTTCTGACAGGAATAAGAGGAGGAAGGAACAATTAAATACAAATGTTCAGCTTTTGACTTAGCTTGAGTTATAGATTTTGTAAAATTGAATGTAAATAATTTGCTATGGCAAGAGTAAAAGTAGTATTATTCTGTGAGAATTTAAGAGAAAAAGATACATTTCAGAAAAGTTGTTTAATCTCCTTGCATGTGTCCCTCCCCTGATAGTACTGTAACCTTTAAGCCTTTTCACTGGCATCTATACTTTACAAATGAATCTTTTTGCTCATTCTTATTCTTGCAATGGTCAGCTCAGGTGTCAGTCTTTGGAGTCCCCAGCATGAAAACTGACCAGCTTCCTCCCCTGTCTCATTAATTCTCTTGTTGCTGGTATCACAGAAGCATAATTATATTGTTTTTATTTTTATCAATAAATTATTATTTTCTGCTGTATACCTTCCATGCAGATTGGGCACCTTTGCAAAGAAAGGGAGGAATAGTGAGTGGAAAGTTCAAAAATATTTGAGGTGTATGTGATTGAAGTCAATGCCTTGCCTGATGGGAGAATTATATATTTAGGACAGAGTAGCTAATTTTATGTGAATGCAGGAGAATAAATGATCTGCTTATACTGGTGGTATCTTTCTGACAGGAACATATGTCATACCTAGTTTATAGAAACACACCTCCAACATATTTCACTCAAAGCTTGTTTGTGTCAGGTAGCAGCAGTGAAAAAGGCAGGCTTTGGAGGAGTATGTGAAGAGCTGCCTGCTAGGCTGAGAGTTTTTAGAGATGTAAAAGGCGACAGATATGGCACAAACATATGCAATTGAAAATAAACCAGTTTTACCTCATATGCAGACCCAAGCAGTGTAATTTCTTGGTATCACTGCTATATCTCACTTTCATGAACCTGAAGGAGGTGGCAGACATAGTAATACACCAATTTTTTTTGCTCATAAGATTATGGGAACTTTGGTGACCCTCAAGCGAAGGGAGTGGAGACACTGCACCTTTGAAAGTTGAGGCCATGAAGAGTGCCTTGAGGTGAAAGTTTGGGGAAGGAGGGTTTGGAAATCTCTGTTCCTTTTTGCTTTCTTTAATGTAAAATCCATTTTCCTGAGATCCTTCAGCATGGGTATCGGTGAAGCAGAGTTGGGGGTGTTTCACAGTCAGATACTTGAGGCTGGGAGACAAAAGCAAGATAATAAAACAACCCACCCACCCCCCCCCACCCCCCCCAAATACAGGTGAAATTTCTCAGATTACTTCACTTTGATGATTAACACAGCAGCTATCCGGAGCTCCCAGTGAACCTCCAAGTTCCAACAGTCTGCTTAACACTTCTCCAAATACCAGTTTTCATTTCTGAACTCTTCTTTGTGCTGCTAAACAAGCATGAGAAAACAAAATAATTTTCTTCTTGTTGTTCCTCATGAATTTCACTCCTCTTGGGTTTATTGACTCTTAGCATGTTCTCAATATTGCAGACTACAAACTCTAATTTGTCACCAAAATGTTTACAATAATTCCAGTACCAGAAAAGAACACTTTTTGGAAACAACTATTCAGGCTTTTCTGCATCTATCTTTCCTTTGTGAAAAGATTTTGTCTTCAGATGAAAAGTCATTATGTTATTGTGCTAACACTCAAACTCTGTTTAGTCTAAAAAAACCCGATTGTATGCTAATCCTGGAAACCTGTTTTTTTCAACTTTTTTTTTCCCCCATTCAAAACCTTTGAATGATGCTATAATAAAAAACAGTTATTGTTGATTATTGCTTTTGTTAGCTATAATTTGAGTGTCAGAGTTGCATTAGAATAAGATTAAAGAGGTTCTTCCAAAGCAAGTGTGAAAACTAAACTTGTTCTTACTTAGTTGAAATATTGTCAGTCTGTTTTAAGCTAAGATGGACTGCTGCTCCATTTCTTGGATTAAAAACTGTTATTGTATTATAAAACTGTAGATACCATCTACCTTAAACTTAAAACCTTAGAGAAAAGTGGAAAGATTTACTAGAATCCATCAGATCACCACAAAAAAAAAAAAAAAAAAAAGAAGAGTTTCATACCCTAGGGAATATTTTAGAAGTTATAAAGACATGAAGAAGCTTCAGAATAAAGAACAACTTGCCCATTGTCTCCTATTGCTTAAGCAGTCACTATGGTTCTTTTAGTAAAAGTAGACATAGGCAAGATAACATGTATAAAAGTGAGTGTCTGCTACAGTTTTTTTTTAGGTGGTTTATATGCATACCCAAGTTGTAGGACTATTTGAAAAATCCATTTACAGGAATTATTTCCTTTTCATGTGGTGACAAAAAAAAAATGAAGTACAAATAAAGAAGAATGGACCATGCAGTATGGTAACAAATAGCCTGGTTTCCTGTTTGCTTCAGGTTTTTGTACCAATTCCACTAAATTGCTACATTGGGCTACCAAAATTAAGATGGCTAAAACCCCACAAAGGCTTCTTTTACATAGCTGATCAAGCTCAGACATAAGTAAATAAAATTTTATATGAGGCTGTAGAAGCAAAATTCTTAGAGAAACATTTTAAAAAGAATAAAATCATTCAGAATTTACCATTACTCAAATGTTTGTGGGTTTGTTTGTTTTTTTTTAATTAGAAAAGCCATCAAATTCACCTACTGCAAAGTGTCAGGAAATAAGTTACATAAAATTGGAAGTCAAGAAAAATATTTGCTTGAATATGCATTAGTATAGATCTAGAGTACTCCTTTGTTTGGGATGGGATTTCTCAGAGGACCAATCTTCCTGTATATCTGGACACAGAGTAGACTTTGACTGAAAGTCTCAAAGGACCTGTACATGTTTTATGTTGATAGCCTAGTGAGGAATTCTGAACAAAATGGCGTTTCCCTCTGTCCCTCTCACTGTGAAGGCAGCACATAGCATGCAGTCTCCCATTCAGTGGAACAGGGTAAAATTAACCATCAGGTCCCTAATAAAATAATATCATTAAATAGATTTGAATTGAAAAGAAAAACCAACAACAAAATACCACCTCCACCACCCCCCCAACAAAAACAACAAACTAAAATCCTGGGGTTTAAAACTGAAACAAAATGGAAACAATGTGTAACTGAATTGCACCACTAACAAATTGGTAGTAGAATATATGAAATTCTATTGATTATACTGTATTGGACTAGATGCTAGGCTGAAATAAATTACTACCAAGTATTTGCAACAGCTACAGATCTACACTGTCACCTCCGGGAAAGAAATTGTCAAAAGTTGCTAGGAAAGTGAGTCAAGAATGGGAGAAGAAATGAAGAGGAAAATTATAGATCTACAGCAGAGTAAATTATATCCTCCCCAGTGCAAATGATCTGAAACCAAAATGAAAATGAAAATTGACCTTGTCCCAGATCTATACACATGGCTATACACCACTTGCAGACTCACCTGAGCTTTACAAACCATTTGCTTTTCTTTGCATTTCAACTACATCCCAGAGACACTGACATTCCCTCCCCCTCCATTCACAAAGTACATAGAGAAATGATAGATAGTACTTGCCCTGCTGATATTTTAGAAGGGCTTAGAAGCCTTCTTAATGGGATTCAAAACTCTTAAACAATTCAAAAGACAAGAATTACAAAGACTGACATGCACAAAAAGTTTCTATTAAAAAACAGGATGGAGAGAGTAAAATATTGAGAGCAATCAGCAGGTTCTCAACTAGAGTTAACCAGCCCATTAAAATAAGATAAAATCATGATCCAAACAATAACTCCTTCAGGACCTCAGCATTAACTCCTTATACTTTTAGGCAAAAAGGTTTCAGCTATAGCCTATGTACTCTACTGAGATTTCAGCATGATCTTTGATGTAGCTATGCTATTTCAGTGTGATCTATGATGTAGAATAATTTGGCAGCAGTAATAAAAAAAGCAACCTGGCAAGAAGTCCCTATCTTCATCCTATCTGGTAGAGTCAGTGAACCTGAACAACAATGTAGACAGGTAGGATGTTTGTCAATTTGGTTTGTGTCTTACGTGAAAGTAATTCAGCTGAAAAATGTGTCCTGACAATTGGCCAATGGGACATGAGAATAAAATGATTTTTTGGTGAAGATATTCTGGCAAAATTAGTTGGCATAAATAGACCCCTCTTAAAAAGATCATTTCTGTTGATTTCCTATACTTTGTAATTGGCTATAACTTTCGACATAGATTAAATGTCCCAATTTGTACCCACAAGCACAACATCTAAGGAAGAAGATGGGGCTATTAACAGCTGTGTGCAGGTGCTTTGGTATCACATTCAAGCCTTCTGAGTGACTTTCCAGTAATAGCTCCTGTCAGCCCCCAGGGGAGAGGGGGCCACCAAAACCTGTGCAGAAGTGGCCAACAGTGCTTGGCACCGACTTTAAAATGCAGCATGCCATCCAATTTTCAAATGAACCCTGAAGGGTTAAGTGGTTTACTCAAATCTTTTCGAAAGTAGCATGCCTCTGTGAAGAATGCATGTAAAATAACAGGGAGACTTAGGGGGCACTTACTGCTTTCTGGGGAATTCTGGAAAACAGTATCACATGGTAAGAGAACTGTTCAGTACCTTGACAGACACCTGCTTCACGCAGTGTTTGTTTTCTACACAAAACAGTCCTCTTACAGAGTGTGACATACAATTCAGCTGGTTTATGCCAGACTTGCTCAAAGGTACAATTCTTTACATCTTTGTTTCCCAACCAAATATATCAGTAGCAATGAAAATGAACTTAATTACATTTCAATTATTGGAATAATTATATAGCTAATACATTAGTTATACTAAATAGGCTTTATGTCCTGTGCTGCAGCTTCCACTAGAGGCCAAGTTAAGTTCTATCATCATAAATTGCTAAGAACACACAGAGCAACATTTACCACAGTATCTTCTCTGAGTTTTAAATTAAATTTAAAAACATCTCCATTTTGAGAGCTGTTTCTAGTCCTATTGACTGGATAGAAATATTACAATAAAATAAAATTATAATAATAAAATATCTTGCTCATTCCAGCTCCTTGTAATCTCTCTTACTCAATGCTCACCTTTCCCATGCCGCTTTCCAGAAATTACCTTATATGCTGATTTCTTCACTAGGAGAATCTGCTGCTGTAGCTTAGGACATTGGTTTAGCAACAGCTATGAAAGGTCTCAGCTTTTAATCAGATGGGTTTGGAATTCACAATAGATGTGTGTTTACTATGAGAGAGAGAAAAATAGTCTCTGAACTAATGCAGTCAGGGTTTTTTTTCTTTCTCTGTCAGCACCACACCAACACATGGATGCTTACAGGCATTCATGTAATATCCCTCATTATTCACACACACACACCCCCCAATACAAAGCTCTCTTTTAATAATAAAACATTTATGAAATATTTCAGGAACTTCAGCTATGGGAAATTGTTCACTGTAGGCCAATAATATCCTAGTTTATGGTTCAAGCAGTCAAAGAGAAGGTTTTAATCCAAAACTGGTGCATTTTGTATGTTCATAATCAGTTTGATACACAACTGACTACATAAGCATAACCATATAACTTTTTTTAATGTATGAAGTAGGGAGCACAGTTTAGCATTGTTGTAATTAAGTCCCTGCTGGTTTAATTGCCAGCCAGTTCTCTGTGGGGCATACTGGAGTTGTTTATAGCTGCTAATTCTATGTTAGAACAAAAGAAAAAAAAGGTAGGGGGCTGCAAAAAACATCCACTAGGAATACAGTTCATTGCCAAGTATCAGTACAGTAGAAAAGTCCTGATGTACCCTAAAATCATGTAACAAAGCTCTCTTCAGTGTGTAGATTCAAGTTAAACCTGACTGATGCACATTCAGATTTATGAATTCTTTAAAGGTCCAGTAAGTTGGAATTCATTTGCAATTGTAATAGTGTTATTTGAAAGTCATTCTCTAAAAAGGGGAAAAAAAAAATGAAGAAAGAAGAGCTTTTCTGTTGAACAGACTCAGGCAATAAATTAAACCTCTTCTTGAAATAGCATAAGAGCTTACAAATAAATAGTGGTTATTATCAGGAACAAGAGCAACAGTAACAGGACAGCCACATTACTTTCCAGTGACAAATTAATTGATATTTAAAACTTGTTCAGAGCATAATATTATAACAGCACTAGATAGTTTAAAAATGAAGAAAGCCAAATTATTTCATTAGCAGACTGCAGTCTGCTGTATGTTTCCCCTTGTTCCTTTTAGCTTCTTGATTGGAAAGACCACCTCTTGCTCAGAGTTGAATTTTTCAAGGTTTCACTTTAAATGACTTCACAGGAAATTATTCCAGAAAAACAGATGTGGTACCCATTTACCCGTTATCTGTAGTTTAAGATGGGCTAGAGATGAAGGTATTCCTACTATTTTCTGATTAAATTGGGGGGGGGGGGGGGGGGGGGGGGGGGGGAGGAAGTGATAAGTAGCAGTTGTTAGGTGTGCTTTCAGTGGTGAGAGCACTGGAGGAGGGACACTGAACTGCAGGATTGTGCCAGTGACTTTCAGTCCACTGTTGTAGAAGACATTTCAACAATGTTCTCTTAGCTTACCCACTTTCCAAGAACGGTAACACTGTGTAACTATATCAATGCACCTTCTGCAGTGGCTGTGGGTTATTTTTGCATTGCTCAGCACATGGAGCTTACCAGTGCCCTTTCAGTGGTTTGAATCAAGGTTCTCATAAGTTCTGTGACACTGCAACCACTTCACAGTAGGATTCATCACACTTTATCTATCTAATAAGTTTAATGTCTAATCTAGTTTATTTACTGCTATGGTAAATGGGAAATCTCCGTTATACCTACACTGCCGATACTAGACATTTACGCAGAGTAGGGTAACTACACTTACACTGGGGTGTGTGTGCCTCTTTCTCCCACTGTCTACAGAAAGAGCCTAGACAATTAGCTTAGACTAAACGTGTAATCTTTAAACTTCTTATGAAATTAATACCGTGCTCAGTTCAAATGAAATAGTGAAATCAGAAAGAAACAAGTGTTTTTTGTCAATTTATTTGGAATTTATTTTGTTTTGTGGTTGTAGGACACATTGATCACTGCAACCCCAGCTTTCTGTATCCCCAGAGGTGAAGGTATATGCCTGATCTGCCTAGAGAAAATCTCTTTACCTGGGTTACTCACAAGATACGAGATCTGTCCAGAAGTTTTTGTGAGAATGCACTGCAGTAGTATGGAGAATGGAAACCTGAAATGTAATGATGAAGCAGGTTTTCCATAGGACAAGAACTCTTTAGCTCATGAATTTCCAAATTCCAAATGCTGAGAGCATAGCTCCAAGACCATAATTCACTGGTAAAAATTGTTTTTATCTGTGAGATAAAACTTAGGGATTTTTTTAGAACATCTGTCCCCTCTGACAGGATTTATGTAGCAGCTTTATACCTTTTACTTCCCTAATAATGTAAGTCTTAACACCATCATATCTAATAAGTCCAACCTGCCTTTTAGATTTAGTCTTTACTAATGTGTTGGCCCCTGTTTTCATTAACTTATATTAATTTTTAGTTCACTTCCTTCATTTTATTGTATTTAAGCCTTAAATCAATAAAAAACATAAAAGCTGTGTCATTTCAGATTGGAGAAGCTGTCAAATTTTACTAGCCTCTTTGAAGATATGCTCTAAAATATAAGCTATTATCACCATTACAGCTGTAAGAATTTTTATTTTTTATTTTTTTTTTATGGTGTGGTATGTTTATTTGGAGAATTACTATTAAAAAATCCAGTATGGTAACGTGGATTGACAAGCTTCATTTTGCAGTATTAAATTTAATTATATAAAAATTAATTTGTCCCATTAAAACTCTAGGGATAACATAAAGTACTTTTAACTTTGATGTCTGTTGTAACTCTTGATGAAACATAAAAATTAACAGTTTATGTAGGCCTTTTATTTCTTTAAAGACATACTATAGCTTAAAAGAATTTTGTGAGCTATTTATGTAAGCAGGAACGATTCTTAGAATTGCAGAAAATAGCTCATTTTTGGATAAGAAGAAATTCAGTGAGATTTGCTTTAGAAATACGCTAACTAGTCCTTTTTTGATTAAAAGTCAATCAACAGCTATTGCAAAAAATAAAAAAAAAAAAAAAAAAGAGTGTTAAGCAGTTTTTCAAACAAAACTCCTGACATCACTTGACATTCTTTCTGTTTTGCTGTTCAGGTATACTTGAACATTGGGAAAAATTAATGAGAAATTTATTCAGTCAGGAAATAGGAACAGCCACTTGGCAAATTGTTCACAGTCCCATAGCACAGAGGAGTGCCCCTTGCAGTACCCAAAGCTTTGGGGGAAATTTGCAGACAGTTCATTGGTCAAAAATGGGGGGCTTTCTGTGGAGGAATGGAGAATTAACAAGCACTTTAGTGTCTCTAGTGCACTCTAGGTTGGTCCTATTAAATCTCTTCATTAAATCACTTTTGAGAGAGTAGAGTTGGATTTTGGGTACAGAGCTTACATCTGCCTTTGAAGCAGAGCACTACACAAGTTACATAGTATTTTGAACAAAGATTGGAGTCAGGTTGGTCCTAGGAAGCAGAGAGGACAAGTCTGAACCTTGCTTAAGTCTTCCTCAAAGTTTGGGACTTCTGATGCCTGTATTTTACTTAAGAGCTGTCTGGATCAGCCAGGTACTAATGTAAATTCTTCCCAGGCAGAACAGGTAGAGCCAAATGACAAAGTGCACCTCCAAAGCAGAAAGCCCTCTGCATATCTGTTAGTTTTGCCATGGAGGCTACTATACCTGTTTAGATGACAGTCAAAATAGTAAACTACTGTCTCTGAGTATTTGCTCTGATAAAAATGCTGAGGTTATTTAATAACTTGAGAATGGTTCCCAAGAATTACAAAATATTTTTGTATTTAGCTTACCTCTAGGTGATTTGTTGGTCCCTCTCTGTCACAGCACTCTCCAGACTATCAAGCTGCAACAAAGTCTTTTACCATCTCATACCAGCGTACTCCTCATGCTAGTCCCTCTGCTGCCTTCTCATCTCACCTCATCTAGGGTGTGTGTTCTCTCACTTCTTACTTTCTCTGTTTCTTCCTTGGCTGCTCTCTCTTCTCCGGCTCTCAACCCCTTAACAAAACCAGCCGCAGCTGCACCTTATCTACATCAGCCAACCCGCCGCCCCTGAAGCCAACCCACAGCTGTATACTATCAATGCTAATTAACCCAGCTTCATTCTTCTACACCTCTCTGAACAGTTAAAGACAGAAAGGCCTTTGGTGTCAAAAGCTGACAGGCAGGAGTACAGTGTGGTGGAAAGAGCTTTCCTAGTTCTGCTTGCTTTGTTTGTTCTCTCCAGCTTTGCTACTCAACCATCACTACTGTGAGTAAGACATTGAGTTATATACATAGGAAAAAAGTATTTCTAGGGTAGAATATTCTATTCCTTTCAACCAATTATGAGTAATAACCCTTGAAAATACCTGCTTGCACAGGAAACTTTCCTGTGATAAGCAACCATGCTACTCCAAGATTTGGTTGGATTACCAGTTCTTTTAAATTTAGCTTATTAAGAAGCAGATTGTTTCTTTTCTCCTGTGTGCTTTAAGTGCCCTTCTGCTAAAGGTTTACCTGCAGGAAATTCAGTTTATGTTTAATACTTTCTTGTAGAGAACAAGTTACTTACCATGTCTAGCTATGTCCCCTACACATTGCAGGATAAAACATTACTTTAAAAATTCTCTTAAAAAAAACAAGCAAAAAAACCCTCAACACCAAAAAAGATTAGATTTGGGAGATAGGAAATCCTTTCTAACCAGGTCTAACTATTCCTTCCAGTTACTTAGTGATCTATAGGGAGAGGGAAAAATCTGCTTGGCATGCCCTGTGAAAACTGCACGTGTGGCCAGTGAGGTAAAGAAAAGCTTTGGGAGCTGTGACCGGCCTCCATTATCATTGCCCCAACCTAAGTGGTCTCACTGGCTTGTGCACATGTGCTGCTGCTTTTTTGAAATATTGTGATGCTGGCGACAACTTCATCTGTATTTGGGTATAGAATTTAGGCCTTCATGTAAGCAGTGCAAGCTAGATAAAGTGGCTGCTCCTCAGCAACACCTTTTCATAAACTGCTCATACATTCCTATCTATTCCCATTCGAGAATATTAGCAAAGTGGTATTGAGAGCATTAGCACACCAGCACATGGACATTGCAAATATCAGCAGGAACTGCGTGAGCTCTTTTGGCCTTTTGCTCTGTATTGTTTCAAGAATCCAGCCTTAATCAAGACAGGCCAGTAGGTAAGCTTTCTTGGGAGGGTCTCAAACTCTATTCTGGAGCAGCTAAGTGTGTCAGAGGTCTGGTTTATAACACTTGTCACTCTTCCTGGCTTTTGTTTTATTTTGGGTTTGGTTTGGTGGTTTGTTTTTTTTTTGTTTTTTTTTTTTTAATTTAAGAAAATGGTGTTCAGGTATCAACAGTGCCACAGAGACAGTATTGATGGTTGTATATAAATGCCTGAGGTTTATTTGGTTGGCAGTTATGGTTCTGGATGTTATCCTTTGATAGATGACCCTACTCTCCAATCACAAAATATGCCAAGAGTATGACATACAGGAATCCTCAGCCTTGAATCTTACCACATTGTCAGATACAATCACCTTTCTTTCATACATGAGAAATTAATATTTTTGTAGTAAAATGCTGACCCCAGCAAATGGTGAATATAATCTCCATAATAATGATATTAATACTTCCAGGGAGGGAAAAGAAGGATCATAGATTATCAAATTAATTCTTATAGTTCAATCCTTGTTGAACAGATTGGATTTTTAACAGTAAAATGAGTTAATGACTGCTGATTACTATCTTAACTCTTTTTGATAAGGTAAGGCTGAATGAGAGCAGATTTGCTTACTCCTAAGATAAATATTCCAGGTTGTACTGAAGTAATAAAAAGAATGGATAGCTCTTTCTATTCACTTATCCATATAAAATATAACAAACTGTAAAAAAATAGTTCTGCACTAATACTGAGGCCTTTTAGAGCTGGGCAGTAGTTTGCTGTAGAGAAATCAAGGTTGTCTTGAGACCCTGAAGGTGAAGCCCTCCAATCATGTGCACTGAGGTCTGATTTTTGTACTGAGCTGTGGTCAGTTGTGCAGCCATATGAATGCTCATGGGATTAAGTCGGTTCTTTCACAGTAAATTAAAAGTTTGCATGGTGGATGCAAACCAATATTTCTGAAGTAATAAAGGTGCAAAGGAAGCCTTTTTTCTTGGGACTTTGATGAAGTTGTCCTTGTTCTGTCCCCACAATTCAGCCTGTTTGCTTGTCCTTTGTCTCCAGCGTCCCCCAGGGTTGTCACTTTGTCACACATGTTTCTGCTGCTCCATTGCAGACCCTCAAATGAAACGCCCTAGAAGTCTTGCACCTTTGCAGACATCTGGAGAGGTGACCTGCTCATTAGCTTCCTCTGCCACGCAGCTGCTTCGCTGTACTAAAGGAGATTTTGTAAAGGTTGCATTTCTGAAACCTCTGGAAAAAAGAAAGCTTGTTACACACTTAGTTGAGGTGCCTGGAGTGCAGCACTGTTGTGGATGAAGCCTGTGAAAATGTAACCAAGGTAAGTTTAAATTACTATATGTATTATTACTTTTAATGTAAGAGCTGTGCATTATCTGAGGTGTGAGTTTGTACACACAGAAAAAGTGCATTTATTCAGATGCGCACATGGCAATGGAGGAGGGAGCAGCTCAGGTGCCTTTTGCAATGACGATGTGGCCCAAGGGAAGCAGTGTGTGGCCCTCCAGTAAAATGCTGTCTGTTGTACGTGTGTGCAGCAGCAAAAGGTGCAGAGCATGGAGTCATCACCTGCTGCTCTGCAAAAGCCCCCAGTCCCACAGGGAGAACCTGGGCAGATACTGCCTTGTTGCTTCATAGTTCAGTAACGTGGTTTTGCCTGGAGCCACACACTGGTGACCTGTAACTTCCTCCTTGTGGCACCCACTATGTTTGATTTTGTTGTTATTCACCTATTTTATTTGGAGTGGAGGAGGCTGGAGGACCTGTGTGGAAGGAGAGGTTGCTTGTTTCTTGGGGAGCAGAGAGAGAGACTGTGAAAGTCTCAGCAGAGAGACCTGCAGGTCAAGTGCAGAGCCTGAGAGTGCCAGGAGGTCCTGATGGCAGGAATGGCCTGAGGCCTGGGGGGATGAAGCAGAGCTTGCTACAGCTCAGGAAATATTAAAGATGCTAAAATGAAGAGTAGGACCAATGTCTTCAACAACAGTGATAAAAGGGGCAGTATAGCCACCTTTTGCATCTGTTCAGTCTTTCCTAATAACTTTGAAGTTTCTCTGCTTAAGAAGTTAACTCTTCTAGTTCATATTATCATAAACCCTGGGGTTTTTTAAAGCTTCAAAGTCTTTTGATCTTCTTTCAGGATCTCACTGATATGAGTTCCTGTCATTCTACTTTGTGACATGAACATAAGATTTCAGATGTGGTATTTGCAGCTAAGAATATTATCACCATTGGTAGCTGTATAACACCAGAAATTAATTATCATAAGATGTAGATAATTTGGGATAGAAATTTGTTCCCTGCATTGTTAATATTCATTGTATATTAGAAGTACACAGATGAGCAGGTCAGAGTTTTAAATCTGTTTTGTAAATCTCCGGCACAGGGAGAAAATGCAAATTAATAAGAACATATGGTTAAACTGCTAATCAGATTAAAGGATTTGGAAATATTGAAAAAATTTATTCATTTACTTCTGGAATCTTTATTATGAAATTACACATCTAAGTGAGATATGATTGATTGGCAGTGGGGAAAAAATTCACATGTAAGCTGAAAGACTGGCAAAGAGAACATACCCTACCTACCTTACAGGATCCTTGATGGTGGGAGGGTCATATTAACTATATTTCCAGGCTGAACAAAATGAGGTTGGAGATGGAATTTGAGGATCAAAACAACAGTTTCCCTGATCTCACCTAGAAGAATAGTGTACAAGTGGGAAGCTGAAAGCCCTGTCTCCAAAGCAATTAACATATTAAACATCTGAAAAAGCACTTAGCAACAGTTTGTTTACAAAACTATTAGAAATCCATGGAGCTGTGTCCTCTGTTTTTCTCCCCTTTGCATTACAATGAATATAAGAAAAACAGAAATATTTATAAAGCTTTTACTGGCAGAGTGCATGGCACGGTTTCTAAAGTACTTTCTAATATATGACCTGCCATTTAGAGTGATTGCTTTCCTGTATGTGAGTAGAAGAACTTTATAAAGGATAAAGGAAATAAAAATGTCTAACCTATATGCTTGAGATAAAAGAAAAAAAAAAGCCCAATGTGTGTATGCACAGATAAGGCCATGAGTTCTCTTCTACTGTAGTTCTTCATATGCTTTTACGTAATCTCAGCCAGAATATTTCCCTCTGAGTTATAACTCTGTGAATTCTGATTAAGGATAACGTCCAGTAGCACATTTTCTAATGTGTGTGAATAAGAGAACAGTCAAATATGTATTATCCAAAGTCTAGGGGATCTTTCTTCTGAAGTTTGCTTTTTGACAACTGCTAAAAGAGTAGTTGCTGACAAAAATATTATAAAGGAATAAATATACCCTCTGTTTTTTACCTGGGGCTAGTGTATGAATATTCATAAAGGGATGGAAATAAGGAAAAGCACCTAGAAGCATGCAGAGCATACAGAAACAAAGCAGACCACGTCCTTTCCTACACTGTTGTCGTGACTGCAGGAGGAAGGAGCCATGTCCCTGTTCTGGTGCATGAGCTGCTGCTCACACACAAGGGAGCTGACACACACACTCATGTGAATAAGAGCAGGAGAGACACATTTCAAACTGTTACTCACTGCTGCAGAGGTTTTCATGCCCTGCCCTCAGGACTACATTCCGCCTTTCTTTATGTATGACTGAAAAGCTATGTACAGGCTATATTTGCTAAAAGGTGACCTTCATGGTATAAACAGGTAGAAAAAGCAAAAGAGATCCCCCTCTTTGAAGGGGAACTTGCCAGAAACACACAGGGCACAATTAAACGCAAGCAGACCAAAACATGGGGGACCTGGAAAGAACTGGGTTCAACCTTTCAGTCTTTTAGAGAGCTCATGTCAGTGACTTTGCTAAATTAATGCTGGCCCAGGGGAGCTCTACCTTTGTCTGGGGTGGTGGACCAGAAGGAGGGACAATGATTTTCCACTGCACTTTGACACAGAAAAATGTCTGGATCTGGGATCTCACATTATTTACAAAGATCTGCTGTTTATTCATCACCACTGTGGATCTGTCTAGAGTTTTGCTTCCTGAGCTGAAGAGACAAAGCTCTGGTCCTCCTGCCTTTTGGGACATTTAACTCACTGAGATGAAAATGTCACCAAGATGGAAAATGAAGCACTTAATAAAATTAACTCTCTTTATTTCTTTTCTGGAAAGTATTTAGCTCATTACAAATAGCTGCAGAAAGATTTTAGTGTAGATGCTTTGAGCAATATGGTTATTGCTTGCAATTTACTGTTTGTTAATTATTTTATCCAGAGTTCTCTAATTAAAAGCTTCTGTCCTTTTCTACCTCTAGTAACTCAGATAAAACAGATAACAATAAAATAAGTTTTAATGAAAAGTATAGAATCCAATAAGTCAAGTGTACTTTACCACTAAAACAATGTAATAAAGACTAGCTGAGATAAACATTCAATGTGTTATCATTATGGTATGCCCAGAAGGACCAAAAAGATGAAACAACACCATCTGTTTATAGCTGAATTTTCTATTATTAGAAAAAAAAATAATTGTGGTGACCCCAAGGTCAGAATAAAAACAATGTAGAAAAGTTAAAGTTTGCTCCTTCTACTACTTCAGCCTTGGCTCTTTCAGAGCCTATAAAAGTGTTTCATACCTGTATCCTTTTGCAATGTAAACCTTACAGGATTGCAGTGATAATCTGCAGTATTGTAGAATGGAAAATCCCCATTCTGTCCCTTAAAATATACCAGTCAATTAAGTACTCTTGTAGGCCACCGAATCATAATGCACTCTCTCATTCTTTTCTCCCTCTATCCCTCCTTTTAATAAGAACCTATATAGGGATTCTCTCTAAAGGATCAAGATCTGGGATTTCTTTATGCTCAGCCTGTAATCTAGTTTGTGTGTATGTTTTCCTCTTGCTTTGTTTTCTGTATTTATGACTAATAATGAACCCATCAATTAGAGTGGTTTAGTCAGCACAGAATTCCAATAGCGTAAATGGAACTGGCAGGTACTCCTAATGTACAAACGTGGGAGTGATTATAGGATCAAAATCCAAAGCTTTGCAGCATCCATGCCTGGTTAAAGCAGGCATACATTTTCATTCTTAATCTGAATATATTAACCTCCCTTTGAATCAAGGTCCAGCTGAGGTTCTAGTGGTAAATTCCAGGGAGATTACAGAACAAAAAATAATGGTGAGATTTATGCCTGTCTGAAAACATTTGCTGCCATCTGAGAGAACAACTGGAGAGTTGCCTTTTTGTCTTTTTCATTCATGTAGGTGTTTCAGAACTAGTGTAGTTATGTTCCATGTTGAACAGCATTTTTTTTTTTTTCTGTGATTCGATCATATATTTGAGAGCTGGGTACATTCTGTGTTTTAGCCTCTTACTTACCATATTCTAAGCCTGGATTTATTTTTATATTTTTCAGAATGGGACCTGCCATGTAAATCACTCTAACAGGAATCTGTAATGTTTTTGAGTTTGGGTTTTTGTGGGTGTGGGGTTTTTTGTTTGGGTTTTTTTTTTGGTTTTTTTTTTTGTTTGTTTGTTTTTGTTTTTTTCATGGTGAAACAGTACAGAAGCTCAGTCCAAAATCCAGAGTAAGTAATTGTACTGGGTCTGGCTGTTTACCAGTAGGATGGAGTTTACATTTTCATAGCAGCCCCTATGGTGCTGTATTTGGATTTGTGACTAAAGCAGCTGATAACACAAGTGTTTTGAGCAGTGCTTGCACAGCATTTTCTCTTTTCCCCACTCTTCCCACACAGCCATTAGGCTGTAGATAGGCAACAGGCAGGGAGGGGACACAGCCAGGACAGGTGACCCAAACTGACCATAGGGGTGTTCCATACCATATAATGTCGTGTCACACATAAAGGCTCAGGGAAAGGAAGAGGAAGGGAGGACATTTGTGGTGATGGCATTTGTCTTCCCAAGTAACTGTTCCGTGTGATGAAGCCCTACTTCCTGGGAAGTGGCTGAACAGATGGCTATTCACTACTGCTAGTATGAAGTAGTAAATAAATACATTATTTTGCTTTGGTTGTGTGCACAGCTTTTGTTTTACCTGTTGAACTGGTTTTATCTCAGCCCACAAGTTTCCTCATTTGTACCCTCCTGATTCTCTATCCCAGCCCACTGTGGGGAAGTGAGTAAGTGGTTGGGTGGGTACCTAGTTGCTGGTCAGGATCAGCCCACCACAGTAATATGCATAGCTTTGATAACAACCATTGGTGACACACTGAAACATTTCTAATAAAGTCAGTTAAAAAATAATTGCAAAATTTCCTTTCTCAAAATATCTTAAAATATTGAACTCAAAGAACAAAGACAATAAAGGATTTTGATCGTAAAGAACTGTCTAGGAGTTTTGGTAAGCCTAGATGCAGAACTACAGTCCAGCACCTGGCTTGCACTCATTTCTTCTGACCTTGCAGACATCTCTGTGATGTTCCCAAAAGGTCTCTGTGCCTAGGGTGGAATCTGCTCCTACTTTGAGCGGCAGAGTTCAAACTATCATCTAAATCAGGATTCAGAAGTTAATTGCTCCTGCAGAGCTCTAGCAGGTGCCTGCTTTGGTGGGAAGATACAAAATAAATGAAAAGAAACCCCAAAACAGTAGTTGAATTAGTCCTTTTCAGACTATATTCTTCTTTGAAAAGCAAGAAGATGAGTGTAAAGCAAAGGAAGTGGTGATTTTAAATATGTGTTATCATGCAAATCCTAGAGCAGTTGTGCAGGAAGCGAGGTACCTCAATTCAAATACCACTTTTGCTTGAAGGAAGTTAAACCTATGTTTTTCACATTCCCAGAGAGCACTAGCTGAGCTATAATTTAGCCTAGATTGAGATGAGAGATTATAAAGTGGAGAACATTACTTTCCAGTGTTCAGGCAGTAATTTGCCTTTACCTTTTAGGGTCTCTTGCTAACATTGCAACTGCTTATCAGATCTCTTATTTATTTTCAGGCATGCTTGGTCTATACTTATTTCTGTTTTAAACATATTCTTGAATGAATTTCCATTTTCCAGTGCCTGGATACTAAAGAATTGACTCCTTTTATGTGCAATGCTGTCCTGAGACATACCTCACTGGAAAAGTTTGAGTGTGCTTAGAAGACAGTTGAAGACTTCAGCCCCGGTGCCTGACCCACCTGAGAGATTATTTGATGTGAGAACCTGTACATGTCTCTTTCATAGTTTGTTTTCAGATTCTTTCTAGTCTTTGCCTTGAAAACTGACATGAGTGACTTGCTTGATACATTCACATTTCATTTTTCTTGGGTTCAATATTCAGCTGCTTTAATTTCATGCTGGGGAGCTGCTCTTTATTGTGCAGCTTTCTCCCTTTCTCATGGCACACATCTACACTGATGTGCTGAATATCCTTTGAAGGACTGACAATGGTTTTTAAAACTCCATACTAGTGGTTTACGGTTCATAGTTTTCTGTCCTTGAGCATCCTTGTCAAACTTACCACAGACCAGCACTGTTGCAGTACACTTCAAAACGGGTTCACTTTGCTCAGGTCGTGCTGATGCAAAATCTTCTGCCTGCCCCTGTCCTTTGAGCAAAGTTCCAGGCCCTCTTTCTCTCATTAAATGGTATGCATGCATCATCATTCATGCCAAATATTTTTAGGATTGGATAGAGGATTATCAACCCCTTGATGCTTACAGCGTGGCTGACTCACGATCAAGTCATTATGCCCACACTATGTAGATGAGGTCCAGTAGTCATGGAAAGTATTACATATAGCTGAGGCATTTGGTTGAAATTATGTGAGATAGTCTGAAGGCCTTTATTAATCTATGAACGCACTGAAATAAGATCACCTGCTGTACTGGTTTTACTGCTTTTGGAGTTTAGTCAGGGTATTTTGGAAATTGGCAAATATGCTTTGGTTGGTAAAGGCAGCTAGTCATCATTTCAGGTAGTTTTAAATTTCATATAACTTTAGATTAATTTTCTGTTTTCATTTTAATTGTGTGTTTTGGTCATAAAAATGAGGGAGAGGACAATTCCCATGCCAGGGAGAAAGCTTCGGTCATAGTCTTAATCAACTATAAAACTCAGATCTGTAGAGAAACAGTGAACAGTGAAGTATATTGTTCTGCTGTTTGCAGAACTACTTGTTTCACCTAAGCCAGTCAGGTTATGTTCTTTGATTGTTTGTGTGCAATGTTTGTTTTAGGTTTCCAAATGTTACATTCATTAAATTTAAGGTAAATGATAAATTAGGTTCATTGATGTTCAGAAAAGTTGTGTGTACAACTGGAATTTTCTGTGTATGTATTATGCTTGATTTTTTTTTTATTAATTTCTTTTGTCCTAGGTTTTTTTTCTTTTTTTCTTTTTTTCTTTTTTTCTTTTTTTTTTTTTTCTTTGTGTGTGTGTGTGATTCTGTGGTTATAAAGTGGCTTTAATTGATTGTGGTTTTACTATTTTCATATTCCACTTGCAATATATTCCCATTTCAATCTTGCCAGTATCCAGTCCTAGCAACACCCTTTACCACATCCATTTGCTGAGGGACTGGCCTTTGGTTTGCCATTATAATTGTTATTCCTCCCCTGCACCTGTTTTTCCCTAATTTTTTTAATATCTAATGTTTGCAGGAGCTTGAATCATACTGGGTAATCAAGGTTTTAAAAAAAAAATAGTGCAATATTCAAGCTTGATTTCTCTTTCCTGCCAATGTAAACACACCCTAAAAGAAACGTACAATATGCTACCATACTGTAAACACTCTATTAGAAGCTAAACTGTGCAACCTCTTGTGTACTACTGTGCAAAATTTGCGTATTCTGAAAACATCATGATGTTGCTAAACCATAGCTGACACCATCTGGTTTTAAAAAGCAAAGAGTAACTTTGGTAAGCTCATCTAGGCCTTCCAAGCTGTAAAGCTGAGGTCATTAATCTAGGAATTTCACTTGAGTTTTTCTGATAATTGGAAATACAGACTTCTGAAGCACTACAGCGTTTCTTCAGGGTTAATATAGAGGTGCAGTTTTGGACAGACTGTGAATTAATCCTCATCCAAAAAAAAGAGCCACCACCCTCACCCCCTGCCCAAGCAAATAAAGAACAAATAATAAAAAAACAACTCAGCTTTTATGTTTCCTTGCTATCTAGAAGGCCAGAGTTTGTTAATCTTTAAGTCATGTTTCTGTTAGTCCCAGGTTAGAAATTCATATAGCCTTTTTCCTAGTTGTGGAAACAGTTTCATACAGAATCACTTCAAATTGTAAAAATAATCATGACAGATTGAAGAATCCTTTATGTCCTCAAAACCGAACTTTCCAAGAATGGAGTTCTTGAGCATAAAAGATTAATGTTGGTTGTGGGATTATTATCCAGAGTAGCAATGTCTGTAACAGTAATTTTATAATTAAATTTAGCACCAGTTAGCACTCCTTCAGAGACTAACTATAAATCTCTATATAGACAGGGATTTATTATAATCAACTTAGAAATCCTTTAGTTTGTCTCTCAAATACTGTTGTCACATGCACAAATAATAAAATGACTATGGAGATTTTTTTAAACATTTATCTTTTTCCATTTTCATCCAAAATCACTCCAAATCAAGAAAATTATTGACAAGGGCAGGGCCAGAAGGGATGTACTGGAGGTGGAGAAAGGACAACCAATTCCCTAACAGTGAATCTCCATAAATATCTGTCTAGTGAAAAAAGCTTAAAGGAACAATTTCAAACGATACTTGACCTGACATTTAAAATATATAAGAGGAATCTCTTATTAAGCCTAAACTATTAGAAATAGTTGTTTGGTTTATTTTTTTGGTTTGTGTTTGGTTATGCTTAATTAGCAAATGCTATGGTTATGTTAAAGTGAGGAAATAAATGCACTATTCCCATTGAACTGTGATTTGAAGGACTTGAATTCCAGGTTCAGATCCTCCATTCATATCTAGCAGAAGGGAAATATAACACTAAACTTTTGGTAAAATGCTTTGTGATCAGATGATTAAAGGAGCAAGCCAACATTAAAATTAAACATTTCTTGCTGTGACAGGCTTGTTAACGTATATGACAGTAGCAAAGGGACTGGAGAGTGATGTAGAATAGAAACTGTTGTAAAGAAAAAACGTCTGAAACAGAAGACACACAAGAAAGACCCTTAAAAATGTCCCTGATGACTTACAAATCTTCCTGGTTGTTTTAATGCTTGTGTTGCAAATGTTGAGGGGGTCAGGAACTGTGGTGCTTGAGGAAAAGGTAAAGCCTTGTAGGCACCCCCTTGAGAGTCGTAGGATTTGTCTGGGTGTAAAAAGGCTGTGCTTCTGCCAGAGTCAGTGGGAGAGGGAATTCCCAGTGGGAAGGTGTTGTCTAACACCCAGGGAGCAAGCTGCTGTCCCATGCCCAGTGAGGGCAGCCGCTGTGTTCCTCCCGAGTCCTGTGTCTTGTTTGCTCTATAGGGATCTTGTGCCTGAGCAGTGTTCCCAACTATGCCAAGCAGATGACAAGTACATGTGAGGGTTATGCAGCAATTTGTGCTATGAAGAAAAGTTTGGGGGTTCTTCTGGGAAGGAAGTTGTAGAGTTTGTGTAACTGGAAAACTTTATTTAAAGTCTTTCCTGTTAAATATGAATAATTTCTCTAGTGCTTAGGAGTTCCTAATCAGGGAACCCAATGACAGCCAAGTAGCATCTTATACGTCTCTCTACTGAAGTGCCTATTACCTGCAAAAAAAAATCCAATGGAACAAACTCATTGCTGATGCAAAACCAGCTGCCTATTTTTTCCCTTTGGAAGACTAAAAAGCAGGTGTTCAGAGTTTTCTTGCTCTCTACTATAGACTGAATAGTTTGGAACAGCAAACCCGGTTGCATTAGTGGTGACAGCTGTGACCAGGAAGAGAAAACTCTTCCTGGTAAATGCTCTTAGGATAGATGCTGGTGCGTTAGTGTCAGGAAAGCTTGTGGTGTCAACAGCACAAGGAGCAAACGGATTATAACCTTACTCCTGAGATAATCTCTCAGGAAAGATGCAGCTGGAGAATTTATTATAAAAAAAACCACCAACACCAAAGCCTGTTTATCCCTTTCTGACTCCTAATGTCACTCTTGCTCCCAAATCCTTCTCTTCAACATATCTTTTATTCCTACTACATGGATTGGCAGAACAGAGAGGTTTTCTTGAACTGATTAAAATAAGATAAGAAGGATTTCTGGCTTCTTTTCACGCTGAGTGAAATCGGGATATTTTTTTCCCCTGGCTCAGAAGGCTTCAAAAAAACAACTAAACCTCCCATATTTACCCAAAGCAATCTTTTCCTTTCCCCCTTCTGAGCCACAAAGCAGCGCTGTTGTTTGGCAGACTTTTCTGTTGCACCTTGAATAACATGTGTGACTTCTAAGAGAAAAATGAAGTAAAATTATACAAGCCAACACCACATCTAAATGATAAGTAGCATTGGAAACTTCTAACTCAGATAAATGCTTATAAAGGCCTCAATAAAAGTTAATGCTCCGGGTGTTTGATTCTGATGGAAAAAAATTGTAAAATGTCAGCCTTGTAATAAATGCACTAAAGGGTGAATGCCACATTTAAATAAATAAAGCCTTATTTCTTAAAAGCAAGAATACTAAAATCCATGAGTATGTAATAAGAATATATTAACCTGATGGGCCTCATCTGCTCTTGCTTAGAGGATTGTGAAACAGGAGTAAATCTGAAGAACTGAAGAGAGTTACACACGCAAGAAACAATAAAGATTAAGCTAAATGACACGTAGGAGCCACAAGTTACTTGGACATCAGCATTTTGGTTTGGTTTTTTTTTTTTTTCCCAGCTGTAAATGTCTCTGTATAAAACCATTTCTTTCCTTATTTTCTGGTGTGTTTAAACATGCAGAGGGACAGTTTTTCCATGTTTTTTGTATCACTGAAAACATTTAGGTTTTCAGTAAAGCTGTAAGTTTTGCTAAGGTATGTGCAGTCAGCTCATGATGTAGAAAATACCACAGTACATGTTAAAAGTTTGTGTAGCTATTTTGTACAGCAGGATCCAAAATCTGGTTTCAGAAATCATTTTTTTATTAACAGTTGTAAGGTTCATACATTTAGATTGATGCATAATCTAGCTGCATGACGATGATAGTATCACAAGTCTATTTTGAGACTATCTCAAGATTTTGACATTTGAGAATGTTCTCTGTTTGATCATCAGTTCACTACATGTCGCTTGTCATTAGTCAATCCAAATATCATACTGCTATGGTGTATTTGTTGTACAACCTCATTGACATGGAACAGTTTGACAGCAGATATTAATTTTTCTGGCTGTTGACTTAAAGCTGTTTTCTTTTCCCACTATTAATAGCATTTACTGCAAAATTTGAGGCATGAGGTTGTGGCAACAGAGATGTATTTCCCAGCCTCATAGAGGAAATAATACTTTTTTCCTCTTTGGTCAATGAAAATGCTGCTGCCAGCATTTGGTGAGCCTTGCTAACATAGGCAGGTGTCCAGCAGATGTCAGATGGTTGAGGTGTACAACTATGCTCCAAGGAAATATCCCCCTCCTGTTTCAAGTCTGGAGCATTTCTCTTTCATTCGGATCCTCTGGAACCTGCTGAAAGACTTTTCATGCTCACTTACCTAGCTAACATGAAAGGCCTTCTGTGTGACCACCATTCCACATAGAGGAGGCCCTTTTCTTGTATTTTACAGTGAGGTCTGGAGTGGGTAAGAGACTTCCAGAGAAATTTATTTCTAGAATAAAGCCTGCTGCAGTTATTCTCAAACACCCTTTTTCTGTATGAGCCACCAGGTACGCTGTGTGTGAGATGCTTTTCCTTCCCCCTCACTCCTGGCTTTACCTTGTTCTACACCAAACCAATGAAACCTGAAACCTTGAGGGAGATAGTGTAGTAATGATTCTTTTGAGAAAAATCAGAGTGAAATTGTATGGAAAGCAAGCGAATGCGCTCACATAATACAATATGTGAACACACAGTAGCATGAAAGTTTTTGAAGTGTTTGTGTTTTACCAAATATTCAGGAATAAAGCAGTTATGTACAACAGAAAGCAGAGAAAAAGTGCGGCTCGTGAATTTTAGAGTTTGCATTTGGGTACCATCTTAGCTGCTTTTCCCTGAGTAGCAAGCACTTACTTACCTGGCCTGTGTGCTGTGTCAGGCATTTCTGCTTTCCTGAGTGAAAGAAACTTGGATACTTGAGAAATTGTTCTGCTGCCTGCTCTCCTCTCCCTCCTAAACTCCTAACCTGAGCTTTATGTTGTTGACTTTCAACCTGTTGATATGACACAGAAGCTCGTAAGGTGGAGAGGATTTATTGTTTTACAATGTGATTTGTCAATGTGTGATTTTTCTTTCTATCAGTAGGTTACTTTATTGAGATCATAAAATGAAAATCAGTTTTTTATTTCAACCTCCCGCTTGTTCCCCCTTAATTTATTGAAACAATTCTACAAAGAGTAAAAGAGATTAATTTCCAGTGTTTTTAAAGTAGGGGAGCAGTTCTAAGGATGAGAAAAAGTGTTTTACAATAGAGATGAAAGAAAAGTTGAGAAAATGGAAAATTGAATAACCTCACACTGTTTTATTGAATATGTTCAACTTTGATGAAGCACAAAGGCATTACTATGTATTTTAAGTTGGCAGTTAATAAATTTTGAGGGACATAAGAAAAGGCAAACTACAGTAGTTACTTTTCCTCTTTCTGATCTGTTGATGAGAGAAACATACAGTGCATGTCATTAAAAGCTGGACATGTAATTAAATAGACCATATTGTTTATCTGATATCTTAGGCTTGGAAATAACAGGAAAAGTGCAGCAAAAATAAATGCTTAATGGTGCTATTTTATTCCCAAATGAAGAGATTAAAGTGCAGCTAGAAATGCCAGCTAATTATGTGACCATTAAATAAGCAGTTAACTATGGAAATGTGCTATCATTTAGTCACCTTCTTTGTAATGTGAACGGTTCCCTTATTGGTCCTTTTTCTGATGTTTCTGTATTGACTTCTATTGGTAAGTGACATGTCAGTGATCTTAAAAGAAGAATGTAGGTGGAAACAATTTGGGTCCAAGGACTGCCATTTTACTGTGTTTGCATGATGCCTAATGTAACAAGGCAGTTATTTTGACTGGAGTTGCTGCTATAGACACTATTCAAAAGAGAGACCTACCCTTTTCAGTGTGTGTACACAATGTAAGTGACAGGAAGTACACTGGGGAGCCAAGCAAATCTTTCGATCTTCGGAAGTTAAATTACAGAGCTGTTCTGGTTACAAGGCAAAGTGTCAAAGGAAAACTCAGATGGCTAATAAAGTTGTTGTTAGAAAAACATTTCCAGTAGATTTTGAAATGGAAATATTTCTGAAAGCGTAGCCAGATGGAAAGAGCTGCATGATGCTGATGTCTGCAGGACCTGAAGGAGACAGATGGTCAGCAACTTAAAAGGTTGAATACTTTCAAAAATATATGGGACAGAAAGAAAGAGAATGAGAATCCAATGGACAAATAACCCTTGATGATCATAAGTCTCCAACTTATTTGAAGTGTGTGAGCCATCTGAAAGCACTTCCATTCAAACTGAAAGCTTTCATGAGGGGACCCAAGGCTCACTAGACACCAAAGATGAATTGGAATCTCAGCTGCTGCTCATAAAACTGTGCATTTTTAGATGAAGACGACAAGTTAAAACAGAATTTTAATGGGATCATACCTCAGAGACAGATGAAAACCTATTAACTGTAGATGGCCTGACCCTAGAGAAGGAAAATAGAATGGAATGAATGCACAAGACTCCATAGAGCTAATAAAAATACTGAAAAATGCCTGTGAGAAGCATCTGGACAGTCAAACATGAATATAAGTGTCATAAATACTAAATGGATGATCTCAAATACTGATAAGAATGGAAAATTAGGAGCATAGAAAAGATGAAGAAATAGCTGTAGTGAGTATGAGTTATGTGACTTTAATTAAAAACATGTAATGTACAGCACATAAATATATGTGCCTAGGAACAGAGTATATATGTGGCTTTTTATTTACTTGTGCAGATCTGTTAACTACAAGATCTCAGAAACAAGGGAGTATATACCAATGATAAAAAGGGAATTGGTAATTGAACCTAGGTCATGGAAATTGGGCTTGTATTTGGTATAAGTCACAGAAACTGAGGTCCATGGCACAATCAGAGTGAAAAAATCTAAGGTGGCTGAAATGTTTTGAAAAGACCCTAAGTATTTTGTTTAAATCATTTATACGGATGACACCTATGGACAGATTACTGAGATGGAAGACATTAGCTCTGTGAATAGTAGTGGAAACACAGCCAAACAAATAAGAACAATTTTGATTATAGACAGTCACCAGGAGTTTAACCAGCAACTTTGAAGGCCAAGTTATAATTGTAAAGATGGATCACAATTGCTAGACTAAGTTCTAAGTTGCCAAGTCACTGACCTTTGAAGTCCTTTTTGGCTGTTCTTGAAGAAACTGAAGTTGATATATAGACCATGAGGAGATGCTCACTGCAATCTTTGCTTCTACAGCAACTGAGATTATGACAGATTCTTCCAGACTCAGAACCTGAAGAAGACATGTCACAAGGATTGAGAGAAGACTCTTGTGCTAATTTGATAATGATTTACAGTGCTCTTCCCCTGTCAATGCATTCCAGCTTGCAGAGTTCCAAACCAAAGCCCTTCCCATTGGGTTTGTCACCTGCAGTGAGCTCACATCAAGGTGTGTCATCAAAATTGCAGCAGGGATCACGCACAGGACAAGTAGTCAGCAGGAGAAGAAATTTAGGTTCAAGTAAAAGAGTTGTTTTCCTTGTGACCCTTAACATCTTTATCAGCTTGAGGACTCTAAGGACACAAGGAACATATATAAATCAGCTGTTCTCAGTGTAACTTCAATCATTGTTATTTAAACTATGATACCAGACTGAACTGTTACTTGTGGAGTATCAGTCCCAATGAACCCATAACAGATGTACAAACTTTAAAAAGTATTAGATGATGATTTCTTCAGACAAAAGATATTTGTGCATCTTCCTCCTGTTTCCATTTGTTTGAGTGAGATGTTCAAACAGCTTTGTGAATCTGGGATTTATAACCATATGAAAAAGAACCCCAACAAATAAAAAGAAGATTGACATTTACTGGGAAAGCACATTGTGGTCCTGTACCCACCACTCAATCACTCTCAAAAAGCTGTAGGCAAAAGTTAAAAATAGTACAGAAAGGGAAGAAAAAAATATGCCATGATGAAAAAGAAATTGTAAGTTTAGAACTACTGCAGAGTATCTATACCTAGAACATCTCATCATTTGATAGGCCACTCAGTGAAGCATGCTCATATGAGATGTTGGCTCTTCTTTCATGATCAAAGCTCATAAACTAATTAATTTTTAAGGCAAAAAAATTGGGGAAAATTAAGATGATTGAGACTGATCTTTTCCATCTTATTCTGCAGAAATCACCACCTAACACCATCTATTAAGAACATCCTTACCCTGCACCACCACCCTTGCCAAATTCATATACAGCTTGTTTAGGCTGTTTTTTCTAACCTACAAGATTTATTTAAATGGCAGTGTAATATTGTGAATTTCAGTGTTAATTACAGCTTTCAAACCTCAATCTACCAACTTTGCCGGCATATTACTAACTACAATTTTTAACTTTCACCTTCAGTATTTAGAAAAATTGACACCTCATTCCCATTTATACTCATAGCAGTCCATCATGTATTTTGTTAGATAAGGATCTATAGTTTGTGTTTGTTATATACCTGACCCTTCTGTGGGCCCCTCATCTTCATACAAAACCACGATACATTAAACTTAGCAGCATTTTGTTTTTCTTCCTCAGGTTTTACCTTGCAGACTGAGTCACACTTCTAAATTTAAAAAAAAGTCACAAAACCTATTATCAAGGTTGTTTCCAAGGCAATTACACTGGTGCCAAAATTAATACCACTAACAAAATGGTAAATGGTTAAGTGGTAAATTCTGCAATAAATTTTGTCTTGATAGTTGTTAAGACTAATTCTCTTAATTCTCAAGCTGCTATCACTTTTGAATATGAACATCTATATTGCTAGTGTGTCCTTGTATTTATGTATATTTTTATTTGATATACATTAATTGTGGAGATTAACCAGAGAAAAGCTGGTCCATTGTCCCATGCTGGTTTTCATGTCCAGTTGAAGAATTATTTTTAAAAATTAAAACTGAATTATTCAAACACAAGTGTTTCCAAATTACCCTGTGTCATGCGAAAAGTGGGGATGGGGGGGGAAATCCTCTCAACCCCAGGTGCCTGACATGTCAGGAAAGCAGAGACAGTTGTGCCCAACCAGTCTGTCGGCATCCTGTTACAGGGACACTTCACCAAACAGTCCCACTGGATCAGAGGGCGATTCAACTGCCTTCTTCAGGGAAACATGCCAACAGCATCAGGGGACCCCTCAGTGGGTCTCCAAACTTTATTTGAATGTGTTACCTGCCACCAGCAACTGCTAGTGCCCACAAAGGACTCACATTAACAGTTTACAGCAGGGGTCCTCAAACTGTTTAACCAGGGGGCCGGCGCGGATGCAGTGGCAGGCAGCCATCTGCGGCTGCTTGGTTTCCCCCCCATTCCCCGGCGGGGGGGGTGTCTGTAAATACTGGGGGCCGGATTGAGGACCCAGGGGGGGTGGGGGGGGGGTGGGCGTGGGGCAGAGTCTGAGGACCCTGGTTTACAGGGATGTGGGAATACATGGTGCGTATCCCAGGCTGTGTGGTCTAACTGGAGCAAGCTGTCTCTGAATCTGTGGTGTTCATGATGACTGGTATAGGCAAAACATTAAGGTTCAGCTAATCAAAAAGGCACACAAATTCTGTTAATTATTTGACATATATTGAGAAAATACTCCATTTTCACCATCCAAAGCAGAGAGGGCTTCCTTCATACCATGACCATGGGAAGATTACAATGTTGTATTCTGAGTTCAACTCAGTCTCATAATCTGAAGGCCCTGAGTTCAAGCCTCACACAGGCACTAATTGTTGCCACACAAACTATCAGGCTGCAGCAAGGCTTTACTGTTGGTCAGATTCTACTGTCTGTGCTGTATCTCCTTCCTCCAGATATCAGACCACACTACTCCTCCACCCAACCCCCTCTCACACTCCTCGGGGCTATTTAACCACTTAGCAGGACGGAGCTACAGCTGCACATCATCCATGTCAATCAACCCACTGCCTTCCAGGCAAGGCCACAGCTGCATGTTATCAATGCTGATCAACCCACGGCCTTCATTCCTCTACATTACCCGTCTATTATATTTAGCTTGCTTTGTGGTTACTGTTGTTCAGATTTTGACTGTCACATTCAAAATATCCTATTTCTCCACATCGAATTCACATCATCTCCACCTCGAGCAGCTTCATTTTACTATTTTATAATCCCACATAGTGAGTGCCATGAAAAATTGGGGCTGTTAGGTCAGCACATCACAAGAAGCTCACTCTCACTTGTCACCTTTTAAGTCCGTTGGCCAATTTTAACCAGAACTGGCAGAAGAGTCAAGGACATAGATAACCTTCACATGCTGTGGCTTAGAGAGGCACCCACTTAATAGGAAACAGAATCCTTATGGAAGATTGGTCCTGAGACACAAATCCACAGGAAAATGAGACTAGTTCTGCTGCTTGTAGAACTACTTGATAATTAGCAGAACATGTCAGAGACGGTATGCCTGAACTGAGTCAACTCAGTTCACCCATTCATGGCAATATCAGTGATTTGTTGTTGTCGATGAAGCCAGATGATGTGGTGGCCTTGTTCTGACACGTGAATAAGGATTGGAGTTGCTTTCTGTGAAACATGAGTACAATTGCACTTTTATGGTTGCAGATTTTTGTAGAAAGATTAGAAAATGAAGTCTTAAAATGTCCGGGAAAATTTGTGGGTTGTTTTTTTTTTGTGATTTTTTGTTGATAGTGGTTTTTAAATTCCTGTTAGAAAACTAAATAAGCATTGTGTTGACTTGATTTGTGGTATAGTTTTAACATGCTAAAAATGTCAGACCTTAATCTGCTGAAATAGCTTCCAGGTTTGACAACATTTTTTTTCCAAATAAAAAATTACAGAAAAAGTTTGAATATATATCTGCTCTATTGCATGACAATAATTCAGACATCAGAGCATATAAGTATTCTTTAAAAAAAACCATATTTTAAATATTCAGAAACTGAAACTGTTCTTGGAAAATATTACCAAAATATTACCACTTTTCTGATGAAATTAGCTTTTTGTTGTAAACAGATTATGAGAATGATTCAATTTTTCTTTTGTTCCTTTCCATTTTTGTCATAAAATAAAAATGACGACTGAAACATTTCAGTTCAGAGAACTATCCTTAGTTCTAGCTTGCAGAAAGGACATTATGTTATCAATTCATAGAAAAGTGGTTACACTATATTTCATCAATCCAAACTACCACTTTTTTTTTTTTTTTTTTTTTTTTAATTCACTTTAGGGACTCAGTTTTGCTGTCTTGAAATGTCAATTTTCCTGTGTGGGGATGTTCCTATTCCTGCCACTGATTTCATTATTTTGTCACTGGGCTGTGGATGTGCTCCCTATTGATTCCTTACATGTATAGAACTAAAGAAAATACAGATTTTGAATTTTATCAAGTAAAATTTAGATACAGAGGTTAACTTTGATCCTTAATATGTAGAGTTGCATCGGTGTGGAGCAAAGTGGTTTTAGTCTTGCTTCATCAAAAGATGCTTAACTTCATTTCTCCTTTGAGTGGTAGGTTTTTCTTTTCAGCTTTCTTCGTGACAGAGACCAGATGACTGTTGGCACTTTTCATGTTTCCACTTTTTAGTTCTGTGCTCTTTTAGTAATTCCCCCTGTTCTTCTGTTTTTTGCTTTTCTTTGGTATTTGCTACTTCCTTAATTAATCCTTCCAGTTGAACTAGTTCCCTGCTAAAGTGCAAATACAAAATCATATTGTTTTCAAATTTGCAAATTTCTTTGTAGGAAAGGTAACTTTTATCTATTAGCACTTGCTCTTTGTGCAGTGCATCATTAAAATCAGAAACTGCAAAATGAGGCTGGCACATTGTTCATAAATATGTAGCTAAAAACTGCTTAGTCCCGAGGAGCTCAATTTTCTTGGTTTTGTGCTTTGTTGTACTGAGCATATATTTTCTCATTTGTATTTTCTTTGACCTTTTCTTGAATCTTCTTAACAACTATGTTGCTCTTCTTGATCATTCCTCAACCAACAGTGATAATTATGATTTTTCTCTGCCTCTTCTCCATTGATCAAGAGAAGTAGAGGCAAAAGACAGCTGCTAGTTTTACTCAGATGTTAAAATCATGGCTTACTTTGCAAGGATGGAAGGCAAAAACGCTGAAGGGGGGACAGTTTTTATTAGGAAAAAAAACCCTGATGTCTAAAATATTAGGCACCTGAAATAGTCTCCTGATCTACAGATCAGGAGTACGGACCACTTTTAATTTCCATTGTATGAGTGAAGCATCTAAGAAATCCTGCAATTTAGGCATTGTGTTTGAAAGCACAAGTTTGTCCTTTGGTTGATTTTAATTTTTTAAGGCATTATATTTTTACCTCCTCCCACGTGACTTTAAGGGTAAAAGGGCTGTTTTATGGCGTGTTTTCCAAGTTACCAGTGGACAAGCAAAGGTCTACATTAGTCATTTGCATTCTAAATTTAGGTAGTGGATTTAAATAAATCATATAATTTTTTAAAAAGGAAAAAAAATAACACAATATAACATTTTTATATCCTGAAAAGAAAGCAAAGTTGTTCACATTTTCAGTTTAGTTAGATTAAGTTTTGGTCCACTTCTTCTGTATTTTCATAATAATCAGTATTGGGATACATATATTCTTCTTTATTTTCACAACTATACTACAGATAAAATTTTTTGCTGTGACTTTCTTCTAATTACTTTGAATGCACTGTTTGAACCTCTGCTGTGGGTCAGAGACTAATGTAGAATGAATTTGCTAGTCATATGTTTCATTGCTACCACTTTTTATGTAATGTTGATCTACTTGTACATTGTAATAATTTATTGTAATATGGGTAGGAAATAACTATCTGTACTCACAGTTAACTGAGATTGCTATAACAAATATTTGATGGAGATGAAGTAATGACAAAGAATAATCTAGTACATAGGAACAGCTGGGTAATGGTTGATTTTCAGCATAAACATAAACAAAGCCCAAGCTCACATAACTCTGAGGGTGTAGATGTGGTGCTGAGGGACATGGTTTAATGGTGGACTTGGCCATCCTGGGTTCATGGTTTAACTTAATGATCTTAAAGGTCTTTTCCAACCTAAACGATTCTGTGATTCTATGATTTATTAGATGATACTGTGTCATGCAGTACTGTGACCGTTAAAATTCTGTCTCCAAATTTGTTTTCTTACAGACTGCAATGGGAAGTTGGCTGTCCCTGCTTCAGAAGGGCTGAGATACTTTGTATTGACTCTGATGACAGCCTTCATGGAGCAGAGGAAAGAGATACTCACTTCTGTGCTTTCCCTTCTTTAAAAGTAGATAGCTTTTCCTATGACTTTTCAGATCTTCCTGGAAGAGAGGATTAATATGCTTGTAGCGGTAACAGCTCCATTTTTCCAAAGCTGCAAACATTAATCCCCATCAGAAAGGCTACCTTGGAGCCTACCCATGTACCTCTCTAATCTAACAGTGACATGTTTAGTACTAATAATGGTGCAAATGCTAAGTTGGTTGTGTTAATGTTTTTTTCCCCAGATATGCTCACTACATGGGATTAGAATGGTTCTCCTTTACCATCTGTGTAGCTTCACATACCATTTGTGAGCAGGCTGATTGCAAGCTCCATAAGCTATTTGGTTTCTTTAGTACTTTTCCAAGTATTGACAGAGTGTTGTCTTCCATAAATATCCATATAGTTATGATGACTTCTTTTCTTTGTCAGGGTCTATTGCTTTGCCTAAATTTTATTCCATGGCATTCAGCACACTTCTCCTGAGGACACCTTTTTCTCACCTCCAGTTACCAATTATTTTACTGCTTATGAGGGATCCAATTAGTTTTGAAAACTGTGAGAATGGCTCACCAGCTTCTTATCAATCATAGATGTACATGCTTTCTTCTTTTTTTTTGCTGATTAAACAGATCTCATTCATTTCATTGTTATTTGGAGTGTAGCATTACACTTCTATGATTTAGTGTCACTGTTGGGTTCCTTTGACTTAAAAACATAAACCACTTCACAGCTTGTGTCTGACTGTCCTCCTTTTCTGCTCATCTGTTCCCTGCACATACACAATTAGTATTCTTTGTCCCATTAACAAAGTTTTAGCTTTCTATTTCAACAATTAATCTTTCTTTTGATGGCTTACCTTTGGGAATTAAATAGTGGTCATCAACCACTTGGTGCCAACGAGTCCAGAAGAAGTTTGCTTTGTTCTGTGTCTGAGTACTGGCATTTCCAAGTGTGTCTTCGTGTTTGATCAGGAGACTGTGACACAGCTCTCTTCAAACTCAGCAATGGTCAGGCAACTGTACGTTTTAATAACAATATTGTGTCCTCAGCCTTTTTTTGAGTATTATCTTCACTAAAGTGTTTTGATCCTTAGTGAGTCTCCTCATAGAAAAAGCATCTAAGTTAAAAAAACCAACCAAACAACCAAACAAAAAACAAACAAACAAACAAAAAGCAAAAACCCCAGACAAACAATTTGTGTTCTATGTGCATGAATATACCCGGTGTTATTGCACTTGTTTTGCTGGAGTAACTACATAGTCTTAGGGAAAATTGTTCTTGCTCATGTGGTTCAGGAAAGAGTTGGAATCCATTCTTCAAAGAAAGAAGTGCCTGACAGAACTAGTAAGTGAGGTGATTTCTGTTACTTTTTTTTTTTTTTTTCCATTTTTTCTCTTGAAACAAAGCTGGTTAGGCATAGTTTGTAAGTGTGTTTCTTGGTACATCAAGCAAAAACATTTTTCTCTGCACAATTAATAAGCCTTACATTAAGTTTATGTTCAGAGAAAAATTTCAATCAAGTTTATGTTCAGATCAATTAATTTCAAGCCTACATTTGGAGTGCCTGGCAAACAAAAACTTCTGAGAAAAAATACTGGAGAGTAAAATGGGTCTGGCAGCTACTTCCCTTCCATAAAAGCCCTAGGATAAGATTTGACAAAGAGGTTAACATACACCAAAACTTTGTGCAGCAGCTAGATGCAAGTGGGCAAATGCCTGAGGGAAGGCTGAAGTGCCAAGCAGGGAACTGCGGACGGTGATGTGATGTTAACTACAAGGGCACCATTGCCTTGTCTGCAAAGGATTTGGGAAGCCAGGCAGTGGAAAATGTAATTTCTACTGTAGCAAGGAAGGTATATGAAGGAAAACTGTTACCTCCACCAAAAACTACATTTCTGTTAGATTAGTCATACCTTTTGCCAGGGTGAGAGACATTTTAATCAACCTAGAAGGCAGAAGCAGAATAACATTAATTCCTGTGGAATTAATTGATACACTAATGATAAGTGTACCTCAGTGATGCTGTTGCATTTGGGAGCTCCTACATGCCCCTCTCTACATACTTTCTCCTTTCTCTCTCCACACAGGCATTTGCATGGTTTTACTGTCCCTTTAAGTGATATTTGCTTCTTTGGGAACAAAAGTTTTAATAGCTACTGCTAGAACAGAGCTAGAGTGGTTTACAGTTGTGACTCAACCCAGTATATTAACTGAACACTGAACAAAGCAATGTCAGCACTGATGAGATCAGTTGAGAGAACACCCATGTCTCACCATACCTTTCATATATTTTATGATATAATCAATGGAGAATTCCTTTTTTAGAAGATATGTGTTGTGCTCAAGAATGTCTTTTGTTCCCTGGTAGAAGCCTTTTGTCCTTAAGCTGCTGTGCTTTCTTGGTACATTCTTTACCCTTACATGGCGAGTTTCAAGTCTCTGCAGAGCCATACTGTTATCAGCATTAAGCATTACTTTCATTTTACTGTAAAAAATTGACACTGTGGAATTTCATAATTAGTCCCTTAATAATTTCCACATCACAAATGTGGGCATATTTTATTTCCTTTAGCAAAGTAGGCTTTTTCAACCTTCTGTGCTGCTACTAGGAATAATACAGCCCAAATTATGCAGAAAAACCAGAAGTAGAGAAAAAAACAGATGAAAACACCATGTTTAAGCATGCTTGAAACTTGGAGATGTGGAACACAGACTGGACAGTTGCAAGTGTCCTTTCCCTCAGTGGCCATTATTGCGCACCTCAGGCCTGATCCATGTGTGGTGAGTCAAAACCGGACTTCCTTTCCACCCCCTCCCCAGGTTTTGGATCAGCTTGCTCTACATGCAGGCCTGTATGCATATATACTAATTTTAATCTGTCACTCTTACGTTTGGAGGTCTAGACTACAAGTGTCTACATTGGGTCTGGCTGAACCCCACAGCAGCCCTCACAGTGCTGTGCTTGTACTGGTAGCTAGAAAGGTGGTGATAACACACCAGTGTTTTGGCTACTGCTCAGCAGGGCTCACACAGCACCAAGGCTGTCTCTCCGACCTTCCCCACCACCACCAGAAGGCTGGGGGTGGGCAAGATCTTGGGAGGGGACACAGCCAGGACAGCTGACCCAAAGTGACTAAAGGGATATTCCATACCATATGATGTCTGTCAGATACAAAAGGTAAGAAAGGAGGAAGGGGGGAACATTTGTTATTAATGGTGTTTGTCTTCCAAAGAAACCACTATGTGCACTGAAGCCCTGCTTCCTGGGAAGTGGTTGAACATCACCTGCTGATGGGAAGTAGAGAATAACATCTTTCATTTTCCTTCACTTTCAGGTGCATGATTTTTTTCTGTTGGTTCATTAAACTGTCTTTACCTTGACCCACAAGTTGGGGGTTTTTTTGGTGGTTTTTTGTTTGTTTGTTTTTTTATCTTATTCCCCACCCCAGACCCCCCCATTCTGCTGAGGAGAGGAATGATAGAGTAGCTTGGTGGGCACCTGGTATCAGCCAAGGTCAACCCACCACAGTGTCTTTCCCTTTTAGAGAACAATCATATTGTAAGCAGTATCCTACCCTTCAAAGTCTCATTTTTATCAACTCAGTATTATTGGCAAAATCCTTGTGAGAGATTTTGACAAAGTTAAACTGCCGTTGACCAGTACCTTCATTCTCTTTCAAAAGATGCCTAACTGGTTCATTTAATTTTAAAAGCAGTTTGAACAATCCTATTACTTAATCTGTTATTGGAAATGTGTGAAAGAGCTTTTAGATAAAGCCATGCAAAAGCATGTTTTAATGCTCAGAATTTTTAGAAAGAAAATCTCTTTTGAGAGTCTTGCTTGATGTAGGTCTAAAGTAGACAATGTAATAGTTTATACTGGAAAAGAGAACGATAATACTTCATGTGACAAAAGCAGATTTAGGTAAGCTTACCCAGGTTAGGGGTCTTATGTAAGAAAGTACGGCACTCAGAATAGGTTGTGTGGGGGAATAAGGCATGGGTTTAGGAACAGCTGCAGCAGGAAGGAGGGAGAAGGTCTGAACTTTATGGGGGACCCTAAGTTACAAAAACAGAGAGTAAGAAGGGATAGGAGTCTGCAAAGGCTGAAGTGACACAGGAGAAATGATAGGGAGGATGTGGGTCTTGTGATTCCTTATTGTATCTGCAGTAGGTGTGACCTTTAGGAAGCACAGCAGGTTTTGCTCAAAAGAGGTATGCAACAGCTGGTGTCGAGTTGGGGAGAAAGAAGCTTGGGGACAAAATCAGAATTCTGGAGAAGAAAGAATGGATTTATCATGGGAAATGTGTATATAAGGGGGAAGAAATTGACAAAGATGTCTGGGAGAAACACAGAATGGAAAAAGGGGGATAAGGGTTCAAGGGGTGAATTTGGGAGGGGAGCTTTTAAAGGAAAAATGAATGACTTGGAAAGGAAACAGTATTCAGTGGATGGATACCAGGGGATTTTCAGAGCAGAGGGGCAGGGAGGAATTAGAGATAAGGAACTTTACAGAAGATGGAAGACACAGGAATCTCTTGGGTGAGTGGAAACATGAAAGAAAAAGAGGTATTTTGGGGGAGGTCTAACAGAGAAAGATTTGTGACAGGAGAAAGATTAAGATAAGTATAAAATGAGGAATAGGGAAAGTAAAAGAAGGAGTACTCAGTACCTCTTTCTGACTGTGGCTGGCAGTAACCAATGCACTGTATGACTGAGCAGCTTTCATTGACTCTTACATTGTCAGTTTGGGAGTGTCTAAGGGTATCACTACTGTATCACTTCATCTTACTCTAACTACTTCATTCTCATAAAGCTACGCTGTCAAGAGGAACTAATTTTCCTTTGTGGGTGTTTTGGCATTCACTAGCTTTACAGTGCTGTGATAACCTACCTGGCCTTCCATGGCTGCAATCCTTCTTCTTTCTGAACTTGCTTATGTAAAGAGTTTAAGCACTGCTAAAATTTGCCTTAATTGTGTTAGATGAGAAGAAAATACTGGGAATAGTTTACTTTTTATTACAACACTAAAATATGAGAGTTAGAAGACAAATTACAGAAAAGAACATCCTTTAAGAATTACAAAATAAATGTAACTTAGGCTGTTACATCTGATGAAACAAATCTAGTTATTTAAAATCTAAAACGTCTCATGCTTGTGCAAAAGTTATGTTAATTTCTCCTTTAGAAGTAGCAGAGTAGATCAGTCCGAGTTCAGAGTGGCCTGAAGCTCTTTGTGTGCTGAAATAGTGATTGACATAGAAGAACGGTGATTCAAAATATGGCCTTAATACTCTTCATCTTTCCTCTCTGGGAAAAAAGTCAAAGTTCAAGTTTGGCAGTTTCCTCTCAGAGGAATGTTGTGTGGTAATTTGCTTAGCTCTGGAACAGCATCCTTAACAGGCATCCTCCTGTTTAGTGGTGGGTATTCTTTCTCATTGCCTATTCATTCTTCTCATAAACTCAACGTATTCTAGGTCTGGGTGCTGTTATTTGGGGTTTTTTTGTGTTTGGTTTTTTTTGTTTGTTTGTTTGTTTTTGGGTTGTTTTTTTTGTTTTTATCAAACAGTTTTCCTGATGCTGTGGTTATGAGAAACAAGCTATTTAAAAATTACTCTCTCATAGTAGCCTCAGGACTGTGAAATGCCATCATGAGGGAAGGGTGATACAGTGATGATGACCCTTTTGAGCCATATTCAGTGTGGGAACAATTCAAGTGCAGTTTATTGTTGGACTTACCTGGGACTGATGTTGCTGCCCTGGAAGCACAGGTATCTGGAATTTTCTGGAACATGCAGCCATTGCCAGTTCCTGGGAATTATGCCTCTAGCCCTTCCTATAGTTTGCTCTCCAGTTTATATAGCCAGTGTTCTGTGGCTTTTATCAGTGTAAGAATCTGAGTTGCAAATTCCAGAAGACTGTAACTACTTCTACTGCTGTGTATTACTCTCTTAGGAAAAAAATGTTTGTGTTGTGTTCTGCCGTGGTTGATTTGGACAACAGCCCAACAGACTTCCTGGTACAGGTCTCTAATGTTTGTGTTTCTCCTTTCTTTATGTTTTGGGGTAGAGCAAGCAGATTTCATTTTTTTTAATATATATATATATATATAAAAAAAAAAACCCACAAAATGCTAGTATTCTCCCTGTTGTATTCTACATTTTATTCTGCAAAGTACTTTTTCTTTGTTCAGCTTAAGCACTTCCTTTTTCCTTTTTCCTTTTTCCTTTTTCCTTTTTCCTTTTTCCTTTTTCCTTTTTTCCTTTTTCCTTTTTCCTTTTTCCTTTTTCCTTTTTCCTTTTTCCTTTTTCCTTTTTCCTTTTTCCTTTTTCCTTTTTCTCCTTAGTATCTTGTTTTTACTTTTTCCTTTGTGGATTTTCTCGGGTGCCTGAATGCACAACCTAAATGGCACTTTAGAGAAAATGTGTCTATCGTAGGTATTTTGTCTGCAAACGTAGAACTTTTTTATTTCTGTCTGTTAGACTCTGCTTGAATAATTAAGTAACTGATTATTTTTGTGTTGTTTTTTGCTTCTCAGAATAACAAGCTGCCCAAGCTGGGCTTTATTGTGACTGTGGTCACAATAAAGTGGTCCCACTTCTTACACAGCCATTCCCCAAATTCTCCTTCAGATGTTTTTGTCCCTTTGCCTTTGTAAAAAATTACACCCTCATGAAAGAGAGAGAACATGGGCTTAGTTTTAACCCGATGAATTTTTAAAGAATTTTTTCCACAATACTATTACAAATTGCATTTTTACCAACTTCAGAATCGTATTTAGTTCATGAACTTAAGATCAGTAGTGCAAGTTTTATTGTTTTGTTTATTTCTTTTCTGTGGTAATGTAATTGACAGGAGCTGATAAGTCTGTAAACTCAAAAATAAATATCGAGTGTACTTCAAAACTAATAGCCCATTCATCTTCATCTGCAGTGTCATCTGTTGTCCCTGTGAAAAATCACTCTGTGCTAGTTGTGTTCTTAATCCTAGTATGAACCTTTTCCTGATATCTATGTGCTTTTACAGAATAATGTGAACAATTGTTCTTGCATATTTTTCAAAATATGAATTTCCAAAACTATCATAATTTTCATTGTCTTCTTTACCAATGTTTTGGGCCCCAATTTTCCAAGAGTGACTTTGTGCCTTTCCCCAGTTGCATGGCACACTACTGTCTGCCTCCGCTCTTTTTTTGCAGAGATATTCTTTCACAGGAAAATTCTTATTATTTCATCAGAATTCAGTCTCTAGTCCTCCTCTAATTTATGTTGTCCTGGAACCTGTCACAGCATCAGAATAGTAAAATTATGCTTTCTATAATTTATAAGCTCTTTATGATCATCATAATCCATTATGAATGTAAGAAACTTCCAGTTCTACTCAGGATAGAAAAGATAGCCAACTTATTTTACAAAAATTAAGTATGTAATTCCAGGCCAGTGCTTCAAAGCTATATCCCATCTTTCTTACCCTCATTCTTTGTTGATAAAGCAGAAAGTAGTTTAAATTTGCTTTAGTTACCATGATGTTTCCAAGGAGTTTGAGACAAATGACTAGCAGTTATAACTGAGCCCTTGCCTGCCCCATCTTTCAAACCTGAGATTCCACCAGGTGCACTCACTTGCTGTCAAAGAAGGCATGATTCTCCTCTCCTGTTAATGAGTCCAACTTGCCCCAGTACAGCAGCTTTCTCTCCAACTGCTTGCTTCCAATGGATCTCCATCTCTTTTTACCATATTTTTAAAGTTACAGTGAGTGCGTCACAGGTATCTCCATCATTGGCAACTTTGACAGGAACCTATCAATCACTTCTTTATGTATGATCTGTTTATTATATTATCCTCATGCTGAGAGTCTAAAGTAAACTAAAAACAGTGGAAGAAAAAGTACATATTTACCATAAGAAGATAAACAAATCACAATGACCAGTATTTCAGGATTTTAGAGTAAAACCAAGTAAGAGAAGTCTGCAATTGTCTCTTTGCTATGGAAAATTCTTATAGAGACTAAGCTGTTGTATAGTTGCATCTTAATATACTTAACTCTTGCCTCTTCCAGTGCTGACACTTTTAGGCACATCACTCTTGAAGATTAATTACAACATAAATAATTTTAAATACAGTAATGATTGCATTCTCACATACCGGTTTCCTGAAAGCAGCTCCTGGAAAATTAGACAAAGAGTGATTCTAGTTTATGAAAAGACCTTCCTGGTGTTTATGATATTGCACAATTGCAAAAGAAGGTTAGCACTGTACTTCGAACATTCATCATGGTAAGTGCAGAAAATAAATCATCCTGACTGCAGAAACACAATTTTATAGCTATAAATTATTGGACCATAAATTACCATCCTGGAAAACATACTTTTAGCAGGAATTCTCTTATAAGGAAACTTTATGCTCTCATTAGGTTTCCCCTATGCAGCAAAAATTTAAATAATTTATGCTTTGATTATTTATTCATGGCAAAGTAATTTGAGAATGTTTACATTCTATAAAGCTCATCCATTAAATTATTTCTCATCTGGTATCATTTCAATAGGTATTTGTTTAATTTTTCATGCTTTACATACAATGCCATTAGCAAAATACCCCATAGTGTAGATTACTGTAGAGAAGCTCCTTATTTTTAAGCAGAAAGATATAAATGAATAATTTCAAACAATATAACATAACTTTTTTGTCCCTTCTGCTTCTGTCTCCCCACATACTATGTTGATAATATGTGCTGTGACTTTCTACTACATTTACCACTGGAAATTACTAGCAGTATGGAAACAAAATCAAATGTATAATACTTCTGACAAGAGGGATTTATAGTGGCTATTTAATCTTGTTTGCAGCAGTAGAACTTGGTTTGTTTATAGTGAAGTGCCTGGAGAATCAGCTCATAGGTGAAACAATTTAATGAGGCATCACTATGAACAAAAAGGAAACTTGTTTCTTGTAATTGGATACGAGGTCAATTAATTTTTGGGTCACTTATGAATTGGAAAGCTGTACACATGTCCAGAGTGGGATCATTGTGGTAGGATGGGGTAGGCTTTTTTATAATGAGAGGTTGTGTATTTTAACAACTCTGACCTGAGTCTTAACCCCTTGCATGTTGTAGGACTAACTTAAGAAAATATTGGAAAATCAAAGTAAATTGGAAGTCTGAAAAGACTTAAAAACTTCCACAGAGTTCCTGACCTGGTATATTACTGATAAATAATTTAGCATGTAAAGACTGAGATTATTCCTGTTTTTTGCTGTATAATGTAATAGTCTAGGAAGTTTCCTTCCTTAATTAAGTATAAAAGCAAAGGGTGACCCTTTTTAAAGTATTCTATACATTCTTTTTTCAGAAGAATGACCTGAATATGAAAGTATTTTTGTCCCACTGCCATCAGTACTTTAATGTAAATAAAGCTATCTTTGACTGCCCTTATGGATCAGCTGTGATTATCATGCTTATGAAAGTTAAATACTGCTTGCATACATTATGGTCTTCGCGGCTTAACAGCCCCATCTGAACAAGATCATCCTAGACCAAATCCTTTTCCTTCAATGCTGTGATGCATTCGCATGTTAAAAATATATGTTACTGGAAAACATGCTACTAAACTAGTAATGCAATTGCAATTATAGGGAGACTGGACAAAAATCTATCAAAAATGAAGTGTTTTCCATGACATTCAACAGGAAACAGTGTTGATGCTTTTCTACAGGACAATCAAGATCGTGCCATGAAGGACTTCAGTTCTTAACTCTTCTGGTCTGAACCTGAATCCTGTGTGAAGGACCATAAGTAAAGAAATTAGTTATTTGCAGGAAGAACACAGGCAGTGTAACTTACCCTTTACACACCACGGGGGAAAAACTGCGTAGTAAAGCTAGAGCTTCTGCAGTTTTCCAGGTATTTTAACTTCTCCTCGGGACCCATCTGGAATTTTTGGCTTTGACCTTCAATGAGATTGAGGATGATTTAACTGACACCTATACAAGTATGTGGATGTGAACCTAAGGCTTCAGTCCTGAGATGTCCTCCTCTTATTTGAACTTCATATTCTAGGGAAATTTTTTGGACCAAGATAACCTTTAAAGCCAGGATATAAGGAGGAAAGGTGAGAGTGTGCCATTGCCCTATCTTAGTATTTTTAGTTTTTACACTGAAATGCTAGGGCACAGTGATAAAGTCTGTTTCCAGCTTTCTAAATGTACTGCAGACCCATGTCTCATCTCTGATTGTAGCCAGAGCTGACAGATTCACAGAAGGCAATAGATTAATACTTGCTTGCATATAAAAAAAGTTTTATGAAACTAACTTTGAATAAACCAGAAATAAAGTCTTTGATCTTCCAAATGTTCACAGAATGGTCAGGGGTGGAAGGGAACTCTGGAGATCACCTAGTCCAATCCCCCTGCTAAAGCAGCTTCTCCTAGAACAGGTTGCACAGCAGTCTCCAGAGAAGGAGACTCCACAACCTCTCTGGGCAGCCTGTTCCAGTGCTCTGTCAACCTCAGAGTAAACAAGATTTTCCTCATACTCAGGTGGAACTCCCTGTGGTGTAGTTTCTGCCTGTTGCCCCTTGTCCTGTCACTGGGCACCACTGCAGGGAGCCTGGATCCATCCTCTTGGCACTTGCCCTCGAGATACTTGTAGACATTGATAAGTTCCCTTCTTAGTCTTCTCTTCTCCAGGCTACACAGGCCCAGCTCTCAGCCTTTCCTCATCAGGGAGATGTTCCACTCCCCTCATCATATCTGTAGCCCTCGGCTGGACCCTCTCCAGTAGTTCCCTGTCTCTCTTGAACTGGGGAGCCCAAAACTGGACACAGTACCCCAGAAGCATCCTCACCAGGGCAGAGGAGAGGGGCAGGATCACCTCCCTCAACCTGCTGGCCATGCTTCTCCTAATGCCCCCCAGGATCCCATTGGCCTTCTTGGCCACCAGGGCACCCTGCTGGCTCATGGGCACCTTGCTGTCCTCCAGGACTCCCAAGTCCTTCTTGGCAGAGCTGCCTTCCAGCAGGTCAGCCCCCAGCCTGTGCTGGTGCGTGGGGTTGTTCCTCCCCAGGTGCAGGACCCTACACTTGTCTTTGTAGGCACACTCTTTTTCCACATTCTGTAAACTTTCTTCTGTTTGAGTTTTGCCACAAGCTCCTTGCTCATCCATGCAGGTCTCCTGTCCCCTTTGCTTGATGCTTTACTCATAGGGATGCACAGATCTTGAGTTTAGAGGAAATGATGCTTGAATATTGACAAGCTCTCCTGGACCCCCCTACTTTCTGGAGGCCTAACCCATGGAATTTCTCCAGGTAGGTCCTTTTAGAGGTCAAAATTAGTTCTCCTGAATTCCAGGGTTGTAATACCTGTTTACTGCCCTGCTTTGTCCACACAGGTTCCTGAACTCTGCCATCTCATGGTCCCTGCAGCCAAGGCTGCCCTCAACCTCCACATCCCCAGCCAGTACTTTGGTTTTGAGTATAAGGTCTAGCAGCACATCTTGTCCCATTGCCTCCTCCAGATCTGATTAGTTTTAGCCATGTAAAGTGTCCCTATGTCTGAAGAAAAACAAAAGGAATTTGTTTTTAACTTTCATCTGTTGGACCAAGCTGTGGTCAAAATCTGTCCACAGAGGTCAGATGAGTCACTGTATTACATGGATTTGGGTTTTCACTGGTTTGCATTTAAATGAGACCATTAATTTTTGCTCTCCCTGTCACTTGTATTATTTGTATGGGTAAGAAGAATAGGCTTGTTAACTGAAAAAAAATATTGAGGGGATCTGTTTCTGTTTTAACTAGCAATCAGTAAAGTGATCTTTCACAGAAGGATTTCTAACAAGCATTGTCATAAAGCTTTATTTTTGAGAACACTTCAGGTGTTTGTGGCATTGTGAGAATAGATACATGATGAAGAAAAAACCCTTGGCAAATGATGCTTGTGTCACTCACTTTCAAATAAAAGAAGAACTTAAAGAATAATTAAAAGCTAGAAAATCCTGCTCTTCAAGCCAAGATGAAGACATGAAAAGAAAACATGAATATGATTGCATTTTAAGTGTTTTCTCTGTGTATATCTGTACCAGTACCTTTTTTAGTGGGCTCTACCCTTTCCAATTATTGAATTTTTTACATGTGTGCACAGAAATGTGTTGTGAGAGCATATATATGTATAAACAGTCTGATAGCTCTGTCTTGCCTGTTGAACAGTTTAAAAGGAGCTGTAGTGTATCTACTCCCCACACATATTTCCCTGTTATTACAGAGAATTCATCTTAGTACCTATGCTGTGAGGGGGCTATTCTCTGAAAGTCAAACTCTCAAAGTTCTTCTACTGCACTTGCAATGTGAAGGCTGACATGTTTTCTGAAAATTCACTGATACTGTCCAGTGGGTAAGCAACCCTCATTGAAAAAGCAGCATTTGCTGTTCTGCACTGCTGTTGGTAATGATCTTTCTAGACTACTAGTTAATTGTTTCACCCTGAAAAAGAAGGCCTTAGATACGTCTCTTTCCTGAAACCATTGAAAATACAACTAATTTCTTTGAGGAATGTCCCTGGGAGTAATGCTTCTATTCTCTGCAGTGAACTCATTGTTTTCCAGTGTCAATCATGATCTGAGAATGTGTCCTGGATCAGTCCTCCTAGAGGACTGAATCTCATCCCAGCTAGGTTTTATTACTTAGTTGTTACAAGTCTGGCTAGGAACATAAGATTAAACTTCTCTTGAGTTTACCCTCCTATATAACCAGCCTGGTACTGAACAGTTAATACGTTACAGTTTTCCACTGGGCAATAGAAATCCTCCAAGATGTCGAGGTCTGTGTCCCATCCATCATCACAGCACAAGTATTCAGTGTGTACTAAGTGCACCTCAGGTGATGGGTTAAAACATGCTAATTTTCTTATACATTTGAGTGAGCGGACAGTACATAGAGGTCACGATTGCTTTGTTTGGAAGTTGGTATTAACTGAAATCCTTTGTGACACGGCAGCTGTTGATGTAAGCATTCATTTCTAGGGTCCCAGAGAAGAGAGTAGAGAATATATAGAGTCTAAGAGATACTGTGAGGGCCTGGATTTGAAAGGGAGAGTGTGCTTATGATGTGTTTTAGTTAAGATCAGGAGTGTGCTTTTGTAGTTAACCTCCTGATGGTCTCCACTTACTGACATTTGAACCACGTTATGGAGTTCTCTCAGACTGTGTGAACCAAATTTTTGAGAAGTCAAAAATAGAAGATTTTCTTCAAGAGTAACTTTTCCTTCTTGTGGACATTCAATGCATGCCACCAGATGTGAGCCTGTAGGAGGTGAAAACCTCCTGAAATACATACTGTTCAGTTCCTGGCTCTTTAGTGATAAACATTTCACTCTGTATCTGCTGCCATTGGATCATGTTCTTGTTAATATAATCAGGTTGTGACTGCAGGAGAGGATTGGTATCCTGCTAGAAGGACCTAGAGGGCACAGGCAATGATTATTGTGTAGTCTGTTCTACCCAGATGATCTAGGAGTTTTCCATCACAAACATTCATCTCACCTAGAGATACAGAGAAACCAAACTGCTATTGTTGTTGTTTGTAGTCTAAAAAGAAATTAGTTTTACAAAGTGAAAGCCATCAGTGTGTTCAAGGTTGAGACAGGCTGAAGGTTTGGAACAGATGTTAGGATAAACTGATTTAGTGGAAGGGTAATGCAGCACTGGAACAGGATCCTTCTACTCCATAGGATTTCCAGGTCTTGGTTAAAGAGTGCCATGGTTCTGGTGCTGGCACTCTTGCTTTGAGCAGGCCCTTGCCATCATTCTGACACCGGATTGGTGTATAAGCTTGTGGTCTGAGGGGGAAAGATGAAAACCTATGGTAGTTCCAGCTAGGCTGACCAGGTTAGAAGCATGTCCTGCCTGAAGAGCTGTTTCCATTCTCTGTTGCTAGGTTTTACTCAATTATTTTTAACCCACAGTTCTACACAAATGCAACTAGTTTTTCAAACTGAGCATAGATAACCTTCTTAAAGAAAACTAATCGGTTATTCCTCTTATAAAACCAGTTTTCCATAATTTTAGCTTTATATCTATGCTGTAGCTATAGTTATATATCTGATTGCAGAGAAAATATGAAGCTGTACTTCGTTTATAAAGTTTGATGGGAGTGTTTTTTACCCTGGGAAAATCTATTTAAAACTGAAATAAATTATGTAAATGAGCTCTCTGTATTTTTCACTTTATCTGTATTTCATATAGAATCTGTACTTGGATCTCTGCTCTATTCAATGCTAAGAGACAATACATCAATATTTTTCAGACTGTGGGTAGTACTCAGCATTTATAGGAAGGCATACGTGACATTTTTAAGTGTTTTTCCTAAAGCTTCTCAGTTTAGTTGCCCCATGCATTTAAAATTCAGGCCCAAAAACTCACTAAAGCATGTTTCAGAAATGTTTTTATTTTTTTAAATGCTCACTGTTTGACAGCACAAAGCCATTTATGAACTCAGTATGTTTTACAGTTATGGAAAACTTGCTAACAGTCCAAGTTGCAGATGCTGTTCTAAAGGGTAACTGTAAGATTTGTTCTTTCATTTTCTGTTTGCTTTGCAAATAAGTAGTTTGATCCCTTTTCCATCATCTTTAAGAAGGAAATAGTGATATGAGGTTGTTTTTTTTTTAAAAGCTGTTACTGGTCTAAGTAATCCTTAAAAAGCGGAAGAAAATGAATGTCCTCTGTCCACCTGCATCCCCTCTTTTTCAGGGGTGCATCCCTAGAAGACATCATGTCTTCATTTAGACAATTTTGGTTTTCTTCCATCCTATTTATTTTAACTAGATTTCAGTAAACATGTAGTAGGCCAGATGTGCTTGTTCTGAAATAAAACCTGGCATAGCTAAGTTTCAGAAAGTTGGAAACAATCATGGTTGGGTTACAACATCACCTACTGATCAGACAGGCCTTTGTCAGGACGAGGGCAACCCTCAGAAGGACAAGGTAGAACAGTGAAAATTTAACACTGTAATTACAGTCTCCTGCTCTGACGTTGTTGAAGTTCTAAGTGTATTTATTTATGGGAAAGAAAGTATGCAGGTCATTTCCAAGTCTGAATAATCATATCTGACTAAAATGACCTTACAGTACATCTAAAATATTAAGTTATTTAAATTCATAGTTCAGTGTTCTGACAGGTGGCTTTCTTTTCCATTTTTCTTCTGGTAACTTTACTTTTTTAGAGATACTGACCGGAATAAGCAATTTGGAAAGGTTTTGTTGCCACGAGGGTGGTGGGTTTTTTAATACTGAAGAATCTGCTGTGCACACAGAGGTAATTCAATTGAGTATGTGTGCACATGGTATAAACAAATGCATTACTCAATACATAAAAATCAATTTGCCTTATTCAGCTGACTAAATTAAGTCCAATGATAACTATTTCAAAAAGTCCTAAATTCTTGCGGGTATGTTTCACTGTTTTGAAATGGTCAGAGGTGAAACTGTCTTTCATTTAAGACCTAGTATTCACAAAAATAACCTTTTTAATGCTCCTAACTATGATGTAACTGGGGCAATACAAAACCTCACAGTCCGCAGGCAAACACCCCATCCCTACTTTACTTTCGTATAACATTTTGCCAAATGAGTTGACAGACCTGAGCAACCTTAAAATGCATAAGTATTTTAAGCTTCTCTGTATTTGATAATGATGATGCTTGATTGCTGAATGAGTGCAAGGTTATAATCATCTCCCTTGGCTTTTTTGTCATTCATAAACTGCTTGAGCTGCTCTATGCTAGTTTATGACATTTCCAGGTTCTCTCAAGTGGATTGTAACCTTGTGTGTGCTCAGTGAATTCCAAGGACTGGTCCTTCAAAAACGCTTTTAAATAAGACAGGCTTTCTTCCTTTGTAACTTGAAGTGGGGTTTCATGCCAGACAGTTTTTTTTCTCAATGTCTTAAAATGCTCAGAAAACAAGGTTTCTGAATAGGAAATGAAGAGTAATTGTAGCTAAGTCCTCTTTTTGCTGCTTAGAGTTTTTTTATAACTTATATATCTAATGATAACCCAGCAAATATGGCTTTAAAAAGAGTTTTGGAAGCTTATCCTAAAATATCTTTACTATTTTCTTCTTTGTGCTAACCTCTATTTTCAAACAACACCCTGCTTTGTTATCAGAGCATTTTCCAACAGAAACCAATGTGTATTCTCCTTGGAGTAAGAAAGATTGAGCACACCATTTCTTAATTGTTATTGACTTTTTTATTTTCACCTAGGAATCAATAGAGTATCGTTCCTATTAATTGATGGAATACCACTATATAACCCTTAGGTATTATAAAGATATTCAATACTTTTATTACATTATTACATACCATTATTAGAACACACTGATTTTTGTTGTTAGCGATATGTTAGCCAGCATTTTCAAAATCATAGCAATAAAGCATTTAGTTAGAGTGGTTAGAATAATGTCCTTCTGCTCTTGAACAATGTACTGATATCCTGGTGAGTAACGTGTAATGTGATATGAGAGACTGCGTATGAAGCCAGTGTCAGCTTTTTGCCCAGAAGGGAAGCTGGCAGCTTGTTTGACCTTGTAAAAGCCAAAGGAAATCACAAAGAACCTCACCAGGAAAGATGGTTAGAAAAGGCTGCAGAGGGAGTATGCTATAGCAGATATAATTTGACAGAATCTTCTGCACTGTTGGAAAGTCACGGCCATGACCCATCCTGGATTCACAAGTAGAGTACCTTTGTCTCCAGGGAGTGTTGTAAATGTCAGCAGTGCATATCCTCCATTTCTTTCCTCCTCCCCTTCTTAGTAAAATCAATTTATTGAGACAACATTAAATTACATATATAATGCTATGATGAGAAATTTTTGTGACTTTTTTTTCTTCTGCCTGTTACTTTCAGTTGTTCCTTTGTGCTTGGCTATATGCCACTTCTTCCTGAGCAGCTTGGGATGTTAAATAGGAGTTATGTTTAGCCTGTGACTGTAAAGGTCAGGTTGAATAAAAACCTGTGGCAGTTGCATGAGGGAAATTACTTCTGCTGGGCTAATTAATGATCACAGGTCATATCACTTCTTGTGTTAAGTGAGTGTAATTCCCTTGGATTTGGCCCAGATGTGCAAGCAATGGATTTGTTTCTTTGTATCTGCTTAAACTTCACTGTATAAACTTTGTGTATTTCACTCTTTTTTCACAATCATGTTTTTTTTTTTCTTAAAGTTGCTTTTTCTCTTTTAAAGGTATAGCTCTGCATCTTCTCTTTTGCTTTGTATTTTTTTCTTGTTATCTGTATCACAATTCTACGTTATCTGTCTGATAAGGGATAGTATGATTTTGTAAGCTTTGTTCTCTCTGTCTCTTTTTCTTTTTGGCTATGTCTCAAGCTGCAGGAGTTGAAAGAATATTTGAAGACATCATTCAGGAATGGACAGTTGCACTAAGGAAGAAAGACTGCCTGTGGAGGAGAAACTCCTCTTGAGCACTAAAATGCTCTTTCCTAAATAGTGTTTGGATAATCGTGTTTGAACACACTGTTCATGTGTTTTCTTTGGGGCACACATAATGAATAACTGTTTTTTGTGGTCTCACTGAATGAATATGCAGAGGCACTTGTTTATATACTTGTAATAATTACACTTGATATCCTTAATAATATATTTGTGTATGGAATTAAGACTCACTAAGGCCTATGTTTTGTTTTGGTTTTTTCTGGTTTGAAAATTGGTTGGCAAGGCATGGGAAGGGCTGCTCCTCAGAGCATGGTGGTCTGCACACCTTTTGGCATACACTGGCTAGTAGGACATTGGCTTCAGGGACCTTGTACAGCCCTGAAAGGGTGCTAGAAGTCTGCCTCTTTGCTGATTAAGGCTAGGAAGACTCAAGACTCACTGCCAACTCTATTTAATTGTCAAGAAATTACATTTTCCTCAAGTTGAGTCTATTTTGCCTGTGAAGGTAATTGGTTAGTGATCTCTCTGTCCTGACACATGAACATTTTTATCTAATTTTCTTCCCTGTACTGTGGGGGAAGGGGAGTAGGAAGAGAGTAGCTGGATTGGCACCTGTCCAATCCCAACCCACCACAGGTGGTAAGTAGATTTTTAAATTTCTTCATTAAATTTGGCCTGTTTTGTGGGATTTTTTAAGGCAGAACTTGACCATACAGGCTTTTTGTAAATGGCTGGGTTTGCATCAGATTCCTTTCATGTACATCAAGGGTTCTTTAAGGCTACTTAATAGCACAGAACCTGTAGTGTTTCTAAAGATCCCCATTACATAAGCAAGTACAAAGGGACATGTGAGACTCCCCTACCAACCCCCCATTCCATTGCAACAGCCTCTTGTTACATCCAAGACCCTTCATGTCATTTTTTTTACTTCTCAGCAGAGCCAGGTTTAGCCAGACAGACTGAAATTTGTACTGCCTGATGAAGTATGGTTTGGAACAGATTGATCTACTCTAACAGAACTATATATAGATTTAAGACCATTTCTGTGCTCACAAATTACTATGCAAGCATAAATTTGTTTGAAGAATAGTTTAAGCTTACAATGCTATCTCATATTTCATGCTTTCAGAACATCTACTGTATGTTTTCCAGCTCAGAAGTCTTTGGGGGCAAAAGAGTGCTACTGCTCTCATTCCATATATAGGGGAAGTTTGGTATAGCTAAAATACATCTTGCAGAAAAACTTCACCAAGCAGAGCCCCAGTTAGCAATTCCAAATAGCTGCTTGTGCATCTACCAGTCAGGACTTTGTAGCTCCACACGCATATCTTGTTCTCCATGCCTTGTTTGAGGGTTTTGAATGTAAGACATTTCAAATCTGAGCGACCCAAGACTTTGCTTTAGCAATGGAAATGCACCCAATGTTCAGAAAAGTTGAAGTTTGACTGTAACTATTACTGTAATTGCTTCATTCAGATGCACTTGTCAGAAATGAAAGTATTCATTCCAGGAATATCTTTTAATAAATTCGACTCACAGCACAGTTATGTGATAAGCCTATTGGCAGTCATACTCTGGCCATGGTCTGATGACGAGAGCCATATGTGTTGAAAAGTCTGAAGTTGACTAATTTGATGACTCCGCAAAAGGGACTGAATGAAGCTATCTCAGAAGTGGAAGATGAGCCTTATGGCTACTTAAAGTTACATTAAAGACTTCTTGCTGAATATTTCTTATTCTGGAAAGAAAATAAGTGTGATAGGTCAAGAGAGACAAGGATTTTAAGTGTTTCTTCATATTGGCACAAGAAGCTGTGTGGTAAGTAGGCTACAAAAGCTCCACAGAAGCTCTACAGTGAAACCGAAACCATATCTGAAAATACTCTTTGCTTTATTTAGACAGACATCATTAATGATTAGAAGAAAGTTCCTGATCTGAAAAAAAAAGCATAAATGTTGAAGCAGGAAATAAGTGGAATTTGACTCCAAATTTACAGTTCCAGTAAGTCTTTTTGGTATCTGTCTGAAGGTCTCATCTCTATTTACATAAGCAATTTACCTCAAAGATTCTAAATATTGTAATATTATGCTTCTGTGTATGTCCATGACACTTCTAGTCTTGGCCAGATAGAGTTACTTGCTGTGTGTCTTGCATCCAGATCTAACCACAATCTGACTAGAACACAACCCTTCTCTGAGCATACTACCATGGGCTCACAGGATCAAGCTTTGTACAAAATGCATCAATTGTTATTGTTTCTCTTTAAGAGAAGAGGTGGAGGAGCTGATAATGCCTTTTTTTAAGCAACAGCTGAGAAACCAAGCAGTTTATCTGGGTTAATTTCCCTCCCCTGGCTGAAGAGTCTAAAATGCAAATTTCTTCCAGAGCATGTTCTGCTACTGTGCTGTGGCTTGAGCCGGGAAGGGCTTTACCGTTCTCACCACTCATGTTCTATTGTTCTGAAAATAACTCTGAATGTATCACTGGAAAGAAAGGCAGAGCATGTGGAAAGGAACATGTTTTGCAGGATTAGAACATACCTGCAGAAAGTGATGTTGAGTTCTGGTCCTTGCTGCAAGAAGGTCCTGAGGTTCATTGTAAGGGAAACAGTCACTGGGAATGCTATCTATTAGCTCAGACTTTCTTGTAAGGTGCGAAGTAATCAGAAGGAGAGGACTTAACATGAGTTTTACCCTTGTTGACTGGCTTTTCTAACCTCTTATTGTGTTAAGAGCTCTCTGCTGAGACAAGGTAAACTGTTTAATCCTCACTTCAAATCCTCTTCACTTTATGCTGTATTATTTTTATTAAACAAAACCAAAACAAAACAAACTAAAAAAACCCCAAACAAACCAACAAAAAACCCAACCAAAACCAAAACAAGCAACATCTTTCTCAGGATGAGAGTTTGTAATCATCACTTGCTTCATAATTTTGACTTCACAGGAATAATGTTAAAGCCTTTATTCAAGACAAATTATGCAGCAGTTGCTATTCATTGTGTTAGATGTGCACCTGAAGTGTGACTAACTGAGGACCTCATGTTTCTACAAAGAGATAGTTGCATACTGCTGTATTATCCCCTACCTGATGTGAAAACTGTAAAAGAGCCATTGCTTACATGCTTAGCTTTGGGTATTAGGTTTCACCAGCCTCATCCATTCATTTCATTGCAGGGTCATGTTGACTTCTAAGATTCCTGAGGGATAAATGGGGTGGAACTGCTTCATGTGAACATTACTGTTAGGAACTTTGTTACTATAATTTGCTTCTTATCACAGGTTAATCTGGAAGCACAATGTCAAGTCGCAGGGAATCTTTTCAAGGGCAATTGTAGTCTGATCTTTGGCCCTGTGAGGATTTTCCTGATAATAAAGGATTACTAGACCTTTTGTAGTTCTTTTATTTCTTTATGTTTGGAATGTGTTTTTTCTCCCTTGCTCAAAGAAAAAGCAACATTTACAAGTTCTTAAGATTGGCTTTTTTGTTTGTTATTTTTTTCCCCACTTCTCTAATTTAAATATAAATGAAGGTCAGAGCTCAATTGTTCTCAATGAATAGCAGAAATAATGGAAAACCTACCTCATGGAGTGTTCCTTTTAAATAGTGCTGCATTAGAGCTGCTTCTGAACTAGATAGTGTTTTCTGGATATACACAAGATTCCAAGGTATTAAAGGTCCTCATAAAAATAATTCATAAATTTCATTGAGCTCAATGAAACTTAGTGCATTTGTGAATGAATAAAAATGTTGCTGAAAATGGGAGCTGATTTTTTCCCATGTATGGTTTTCTTTAGCTAATCTTTTAGTGAACTTCTAATGGTGTTCAGTTACCACAAGACGAACAGAAAAGCACTGGATATCCTATAGACCAATGTTAAGCAGAAGAGTTATCCTTGACCCTCATCCTATCATCTGTGATACCTTCTGATTTTTCTCAGGAAGAAGCTGCTCCAAAATAACCTTGTTCACAGACTAAGATTAGCTGCAGACCAGTCAGGTAGAAGAATATCAGAATTTCCATACCAGTCCCAATATGAAAGCCTTCTAATCTTTTTTTCTGCTCTCCATTGGATCATGCAATTTTTGAGACATTGTTATAATGGATCACTCTAGCATAAGTAATTTCTTAGCACTTTCTGATCCTGCATAATTGCAGTTCAGTTGAAAAACTCCTGTTGACATCAGTGATGCAGGTTCAAGCTTAGTGTTTGATCCCATTAAGTTAAAAATGAATAAAATTAAATGTCAGAATGAAATTAACCTAAAGAAAATAAATTGATTTGCCGTTAAACTTTGGAGACACATTTTTCTACTAGGTTCTGAAACATTTACAATTTTGCTTTTACAGAAATGTGATGTTGCCATAGTTCCTTCATTTACATTCAAGGAAAAAGCACCAGTCTATTTAGGTTTCATGTGTATGGGATGGACTTCAGCAGACAGGTGTCTGATTCCCACCCTCCCCCTCCAAACCTTGTAATGCAGCTGCTAACTTTTGAGAGACAAATTTAGTATGTATTTTTTACTTTGTTTTATTGATGGCCTGCAATGAAGTTGGCTTGTTGGGTTTTTGGTTTCTGGGGTTATTTTTAGATAAATATCCCCTGAACAAGAGATTACAAAGAAACAAGAAAAGAATATGGATTTCAATAGTCATGTAGTTAATCAGTGTAGGGTCATCTATATCTTTGCAGTGCATATGACTACACTTTCTTCTCCACAGTGTGTTTTTAATGAAATCAGCACTCAGCTCTCCTTTAAGCAATCAATCTGAAGGACTAGGTTGTGAGGGCTCTTCCTATTCCAATGTAATGCAGCAAGAACATGTTGGATACAGACTGCTTTGAATTTTGAATATCTGTGCATTTTTTTTGTCTTCTGTCTCCTCAATTATCAGCCCCACTTTACAGCTGAGTGTGTTTTCTGGGGCTTCAGGTTAGGGTACTGCACTTGAAAACTCTGGCTGTGCTGTAGTCTTCCATAGCAGTTTGTGTTACAAGGATTGAACTCTGCTTGTTATACTTGGAGAGTAAGTTCACTCTCTTGCACAAGATGAATGCCTGTCCGAAGCTTTCTTTTTAACAAGTTTTACGAATGCAGTGCAAGTAAGATTTGCCTGGAACTGTTCATTTCTTTACATGTAAGGTCCTTTTTTGTCTGGTGCATATGGTTTCCTTTTATTGAAGGTAAAACAATTCTTTTATAGTACTTCTTACATTGACTTCTCACACTGAGACGAGTGTGAGCTACATAGTAATATTTAACAAAAATTAATTTCTTTCTGATAGCTACTCATGTAATAAGACCCACTTGTTCTCCTTAAAACCTTGGGTATTACACACTTTTTATAAGCATTACATATTTCAAAAGACTTTTAATTCTTTCTAGGCTGAAGAAATTGGTTATTTTCAGTAGGATGCACCAGGAATCAGATATCTTTTGGCCAATTTTCAACTTCTTCTATGTGAATATTAGATCTTGATTATTAATTTTTATTTTATTTTATTTTAATTTCAAGGTGATATTCAAAAAGAAAAAAAGAAAGCTGAGTTTTATAGCCAAGTTTTACTGAGTTGACTACAGATGAAAACAATAGGTCTTTAAGGTAATTTTTATAAGACCTCATATAGAACATATACGGAATTATATGTCTATGATAGAGATACACATTTTTAGAGCTGCAAGTGCAATACAGAAATATGTTATTATGTGTATGGAAGACTGGATGAGAACATTAAAATTTTGTGGAAACAGTTGCATGAGGGAAGAAAGAAGGGTTATTAATTGTGATAGTTAAATTATAGCCTTTCAAGGGGCTGGGGGGCGAAAGAACAGCTGACCTTATGGTTTAGAACTGCCCACTGCAGAGCTGACACAGTTATCGCCCTTGGTTGTATCTAGGGCCTATAGAAATTCAGTGGCCTTAAACACTTTATAACTTCTAAGTCGGAAATAGACCTGAGGCTCTTGTTCTCACTCTTAAAAGACTTTTATGAACCATATGTCAGCATTGTTATTGGCAGGAACAGTTTGACTTTGAAATAATTGGGTATTGCTGCAAGTTTACAGAAATTTTGGTTCTATGCTTGTATTTTTACCTTTTGGGGTTCTTAATTTTAATTTTGTTTTATTTTATTCCCTCCTAAGGGTTTCTTTAAAGCATGGAAGTCACAGACCAAATAATGGATTAGAATTACTGTTGCTTTATATGGATGATTTTTTACTTTAAAGGACAGTATCTCTCATATCAGTGAATGAACAAACGCAAGGCACAATACTCTGAGAAAGTTTTGGTGATAATTTTAGAAGAAATTAAATCTCCTCCAAGGAATTGAATTAAAACTACATGGAAGAGGGAGAGATTTTATCTGTATTTAAGCTGTATGTCTTATGGTGGGTGGTGATGTTGCTGTGTTGCCATTCTTGCTTCTATTATTTCATTGATACTGTAGAGCTGAACACAGCTTAGACCAGCAATGTTGATTTATCTAAGAAATCTTTGTTCAGGCAAACTCTCAGGATCATGTAAAATAATCTTTTAATTCAACAATAGATGTTTATAAATCTTTTGTTACCAGTCTCCTTTCTTTCAAGTCAAAACCATTACAATTACAGAAAATAGTAGTTGAAATGAGATTTAGCTTGTGTTTTTTGTTTTTTTTTTTTGGGTGTTGCTAAGCATCAGGATCTGCTAGTGAGTGCTTTTTTAAATCTGTGGGCTATTGCAGATCTTACTGAATAATACTAATTGTCTCTATTAATATTTAAATGAGGGAGCAATTAAGGGCTCTGCTTCTTAGTAATTGTTAAAAGAATAAAAGTTATTGCTTAACGCACAGGGAAACTACACTGCTAGGTTTTTGTTCACGACATGAGAAATTTCCTTTAAGACATACTGCAAATGCAAGGGCTGTGCTCTTGACTCTGTTATGAATGTGGTAGAAGCAATCACTAAAGGCATGCAATTACTAAAAGAAAGGAAAGGGAGAAGTTCCTTTGGAGTTAAACTTTAGCTGAACAGGTAAGTTTGGAAACAGAACAAACAAGAACTGTCCCTTTTTCTTCTGTTCAGGAAAACAGAGCTTTGTTCTCCATAAACAGGATTATAGTAACTCAATACCTTCTAACTTTGTTTCTTGTCCTGAGGTAAATTCCATACTAGTTCTGTAGGATGGCCTTGAGACAATGCAGTTAAATATATATTTTTAATTTTCATTGTGGCTTAGTAGTTTTCTCTATGAGGGGAAAACCTTGTGTTTGTGAGATAGCTCGTGCAGGCAAAGTTGGAATCCATAGACTAGAAAAGAAATAGTTCTGAGGTTTTCTCTTTCTGTTTTCTTCCATTGCTTCACTCGTCTAATCTGTCCTTCCCCAATTATTGGGGCTCTGTTCCTTACAAGCCAAAAACCAGACACAGATTACTTGGTCAACTTTCTTTGTGTTTGCAGAAGTAAAATTTAAGAGGACTGAAATGGGGATGTGGTGCTTCTAAACTGGGAAAGAAGCTCTGACCACTTGCATATGTTAACAAAAATAAGGATCATTGCAGGAGCAGCAGTTATGAGTTACTCCACCAGCGTGCTGTTGTCATGGTTTCAGCTGGGATGGAGTCAATTGTCTTCTTAGGAATTAGTACAGTGCTGTGTTTTGGCTCTGATGTGACATTTTTCAGTTCCTTAGGCCTTGTTAGTGAAAAGGCTGGAGGGGCACAAGGAATTGGGAGGGGACACAGCCACAACAGCTGACCCAAACTGGCCAGAGAGGTATTCCGTACCATGGGAAGTCATACCTGGTATATGTACCTGGCGGGTTGGCTGGGGCGGGCTGACTGTTGCTCAGGGACTGGCTGGCATCGGTTGGCAGCTGGTGAGCAGTTGCGTTGAGCACTATGTTCCTTTCTTCCTTTCCCTCTGGATGTTATTCTTTCCCTTCCCCTTTCCATTATAGCTGTTGTCATTATTGTTATTATTGTTCTTTCATTTTTATTCATTTCAATTATTAAATTATTCTCATCTCAACCCTCGAGTTTCACATTCCTTTCCAATTCTCCTCCCTAGCCCTGTGGGTGAGGGTCAGTTAGTGAGTGGCTGCGTGGGGCTGAATTACCAGCCAGGGTTTAACCACAACAGCTGCTGTCTTCCAGACACAGATATGGGGACAGATCAGTCTAGCTGTGCTTATAGCTTTGAACAAAAAGTGGTCTTTTGGTCTAGAGTTGCAGTTTTATTGGGTGAATACCATCAGCTTGAACTACTAAGAAATATTGGATTGATCGTAAGTGTGAAATGTCCTGCAAAATGTCCGGCATCAAAATGTGGAGAGGAAATACTTGGTCACAATTTCACTTTCAAGGACTGTCATTAGGAAGGATCCACAGTATGAGGATTAATGTGGATGTATCGGGTGAGAGTACATGTGGGAAAATGCTGAACATACCTTGACTCTAAGAGGTTCAAGATTTGAGGACTGTTGGAGTTACAGAACCAAACTTAACTAATGTTCTGTCTAGAATTAAACTAAAACATGGTATTTTTGGTTCCTAGATTGAGGATACAGTTTCAGGTCTAGATTTTTTAAGCTTGTGTTAGTTTTTAAAATTTTGCCTAGCTGGTTTTTTTTCCCACCTACCTTCAAAATTCTATGCAAGTACAAAAAAATATTTTCTATTTCCACACCAGCCATGTAAAAGTCAATGAAACAGTTGAGTGGAACCAAAGCAAAGCCTGGTAGAAGAGACTGAATCCAGAATACAATGTAGTACATTATTTTCGTACATATCCTATACCCATTATACAACTTCATATTCTATTCACTTTGGGAATCAGATATTATCCTGACAGATTCAATGATACTTCAATCATGTAAGCCCAAGAGATAGTAAATTACTTGAATCTTGTACTCATCTGTTCCCTAGATTTATTTTCTTTATGGAACCATTGATTAGCTTTATTCCTGGGCACGGACTGCCCCTGTGCCCCCCTATATTACAGTGATGGTAAAAGAGAAGTAAAAAATTGCTAGTGATTTCCTGTATTCTATTACTCAGTTTGTTGCCTGTAATAGAAACCAGTCATTTTGAATTTGCTAAATTTAATTCTTTTTTTTTTAAAAACCTCTCAATGCTAAGGGGGGTGGCAGAAGATTAATACAACAAGTCTAAGGACTATAACACTAATTCATTCTGTTGTTTAGTAGAATAGGTAAAGAAATTTAAGGAAAAATGATAAAAAGTTGAGACTAACAATATAGTCACCTAGCTATGTATCATGTTCAGTAATAAGACATTGTTTGAACATAATTTATGTAATCAAATATTTATTTTAGTATGAAATCCAAGCTCTAGTGCTTCTAATCCTTTACTAGAAGTGTTTAGATACTGGACTTATGCTCTGCTTTTTCTCTAACATGGCCAAGACTTAATGAATCAATACAGCTTTTTTTATTATAGCTGTACCTCCTATGAAAGTTTAATTTTCAGTATCAAAATCCTGAAATGTATCTATTGAAGGTTTGAATTTGATTTTATTATCTAAAAAATAATAATAATATATATGTAGTACTACGAAGGGAGTCTTTCTTGCAATGTAATGTCTTGATCTTGTAACAAACCCTGTATGACCTGATGCTTATGCCCATACAGAGGCACACCACAAGATAGATGCCAATGTTAGATATAGCGTGGCTGCTGATAAAGGAAAAGGGGAATTAAGGCACACTTGTATGTCATTAATTCATTTTATTTATGTAGCATATTTTGGGGGAACCTCTCTGTAGGCTGCATGATGAGAATAAGCAGAAAAGCGAACAACAAAAAATTGAGCTTAGTATTTCACATCTTTGTTGCTTATTGTCCTCATACCCTCTTTTTGAAAATTGCTTCAAAGGAAGCAAGTCACATCGTAATCAATGAAACAGTTATATTGCCCTTTGTGGGAAGAAATCTGGCCCACTACAGCCTATAACTGTTAACATCCATCCTGCCTAGCTGAATACTTCATACCACTCTTGAAACTAAGAAAAAAATATGCCACTGGAGCACCCTGCCTTTTTAACTACTTGAATTATGTGAAAACTGATACTATTTAAGGTCCCTTAATGACAAATTGCATATAATTTCAAAATAGCAACTACTCCTAAAATCAATAGGTTTATTAAAATTCCAATTACTGTGACTTTTTTTTTTTTTTTTTTTTTTTTACATCCTGTGTACTTCAATGTTTTCTTCTCTTATGGAACAAGAACGCTTGCTTCATTGATCTTCTAACACTAACCAAACTGTGTGCTAATGCAATTAAAGACTGTAACTAAGCTGAAATAACTTAAACTCTTTTTTCTGCTGGAAGATGAGTATTTGTTTTCCTTTTAGTTGTAACCTCTCATGATTCACGTGTAGCCAGTAAGAAAGGATCACGGTAGGTTCCCTTCTGCCACAGACGTGCTGCTGCTTTTACAGCTTTGCAAAATTAAATTTCATGAAAATCAATAAAGTAACAGTGCAGTAAAATTGACATAAGTGATGAGGCTCAACATGTTCTCTGAAAAATCCTTTTCTAAAAAAAAATAAATAAAATGGAAGCATAGCACTTGAGCTATTGACTAACATTTGCAAAGGCTTAGATTTATTTGCCAGTCCTTACCTGCGACTTCCAAGCAAGTCTGAAATGTCACAAAAATTATATCATCTGTTTAGGAAAGGCTATTTTTCACTATGAAATTAAGATAGTGAAATATTTAAAAATAACTTTTTGAAAAACCACAGTTAAAGAAGAAACACTGGCAAATAGAGTAAGTGCAGTCTTAGTTTTGAATAAGTCTTTGCTTTTTGAGGAATGAATACACTTATTTATGGATTAATTGAGAACTTAAGAATTTTACTTCAAAAAAGCTGCTATATGGGAGAACCAATTTCCTTAACTGGGGGAAAAAACCAAAACCCCCATATAAAACTAATGAACTGTATTTTAGCATTTGTTCCACTTTCCTAAAGTGTAAATGTTAGGATGAAGATGGTATTTCAGAATTATATTTTCAATAGCGTCAGCTTTTTTTTGTCCCTGCCTGTAATACCCTGTGTTCTTCTACAAGATAATGTTTATTGTGCTTTCTTGGCTATTACTGCTAACCCCCTGAAGATCTGAGAAATCAGATGCTATGAATAGAGTCTTCTTTAAATGTAACACAAGAACACTTTCTGAACTAAGTATTTCTGGAAACCTTTGAAATTCTTGAGTTTCAGTTGACTGTAGGTAGTGTATGTCTGATTCAGCCATGCAAATTCTGTTGCTTGATGGGGTGAAAGTGGTCATTTTGGGATGGTACTGTCTTTAGCATAAGTGGACAAATGACTTCTGGTGGGGGAAGTAAGAATCTGCAGGCTGATAACTGGTTAGAATGTAACTTGAAATCTAACAAGGTATCTAAGTAAAAACAATTCCAGTTTGCGTAAATTCTAATGCAGGTAATGTTTCTCCTCCTAGGAAGAAACATTCCCAGAAGTAAATGTAGCTGTAAAGTTTGATGACCGGGAGAAGCGAGGCAGTTGACCTGTTGTGTCACATATTTCTTCCTAGTAAAAATGAAACCAGACACGGAAAAGTGCTTTTAGGATAAGCACTAGCTTAACTTTGAGTAGGTGCCTGAGCATGCTGCAGAACTGGGAAATGGGCAACGGAAAAAAGAGTGAGAAAGACAGCTGTTAGGAAACTCAAGGCACAGTTTTGGAGATGTTTGTACTGGACTGTGTCATTGATAAGGAGACAGGGAATATGAGGATTTGGGATAATTGGGGGTGGGTGGGTGAGATGCAGGTCTGTGCAAAAATGAATAAATCCTTAGGACAAGAGGGTCAGAGAGAAACAAAGGCGGGGGGGAGTAGACAGAAGTGGGGCACAAAAATGGCTGGTAATATATAAACAGTTGCTAGCCCATACACCTTGTCTGACCAACACCTGACCTAATCACTGCAGTCTGTCCTATTTCATTAAATCCTTTCTGATCTCTGTGTAAGGTAACTCTACCCTGTCTGAGTGCTGTAAGGACTGGCTGCCAGCTGCTGGGGGGACCGACACGATTGGATTTGGGGCCAGCAGCTGGAGTCAGACTGGGATGAAGGTGCCCCAGGGCCTGTCCTTCTCAACTGGAGCAGGTGGAGGCCCCAGTGTCAGCCACCAGTGTGGGACTATGGGATGTCTTGGTGGCAGCTACTGCAGGGGCTGGAGTGGTCATGTTTTTCCCCTATCCTGGTATGCATGGGGGTTTGTGTGCATGTAATTTGGTAGCAAACACCAGGCTGGACCAGCTGGTCATCAGGAGGCGCTAGGTTGGTGCAGTGGTATCAGGTGGGCGGAGGGTTTGTGTTGTAACGGGAGTGACCTGTGGCCGTGTGGTGCCCATGTCTGTTTGCTGGCAAACATCAAGCTGGGCTAGCTGGCGAGTGGAGACCTGTGGAGGTCAGAGGGCAGGCAGGCGGGTTGAATTGGAAGAGTGCTCCTGCTGATGTTCACGGAATCTGAGAAGGTGCTTGTAGACCTAGGGAGCTAGCGGGGGTTGAGGTTTCTCTAGCT